>NC_000076.6:104815385-105126521 GCF_000001635.26 Mus musculus | reverse complement strand
AAGGAAATCAGCTAGGAAAGAAATTTGTTAGCCCTTATCAACTGGAACAGGGGCTGTCTCTGTCTCTATTCCCCTCTATTAGATTCCCTTCTCCCTATCTGGATACTTGTTAGGCCTCAGTGGGGAAGAATGAACCTAATCCTTCTGGGACTGGATGTCCTAGGGTGGAGTGGTCACCAAGTGTGGCGCCCCTTCTCTGGGTAGAAGGGGAGAGGCAATGGAGGGAGGGATTTGTAAGGGTAGGACAGGGAAGAAAAAAAAATCCTAGATATAATATCCATCATTGCTTTGAACCTCTGGCATATAACAATCATTACCTCAAGTCTGTTAGTGAAAAAAAATACCTTGGATTATTTTAACTCCTGAGCAATTTTTGTCTTTTTCATTTTTAATTATTATGTTCTGCTACACATACAAACATGTGCACGGGCAAACAGGCAACCCCCAACACACCATATTTTATGACTCACAAACACCCTTTTAAACTTCCTCCATTATCTTCATCAGACTGCGTGCATAACTTGGAAATGAGAGGAATTTGAATTGTTAAACAGATTAAAAGGTTAATTGCCTAATCTGAGTTCTCTTCCTGAAAAGACTATTTTGACCTATACAAGTTTCCTGGCAGGAAGTGAGGGATCTTTTGAAATATAACTAAATGAATCAGTCTTATCTCTAAGGTCAGCTGCGTTAACATAACAATGTCAATGTCTTAGCAACAGCTGCATTTAAATACTTCTTTTAAGAAAACTTTAAAACCCCTCTGTTTTGTATGCTACTACATTTGGATAATTATCATCTATAAACATTGTCTCGCCTAATAACAAAGTATTTTGAGAAGATATTTTCGAAAATGTCACAAACATGAATAAATATTTTATTCTTTTTAAGAAACTTGGAGTCAGATTTAACATCTGAAAAATCACAAATGCTTCAGAAAATGTTCTACTTTTGATTTTTATTGAACATTTATGATGACAAAAATGGCTTTTCAAAGGTATTAGAGAAATACCACACCTGCAGTAACTGTCATTACTAAAGTATTTTATAGGTCCAGTCTAATTCGCTAAAGCGCTGGTGACCATGGCAGTCACGTCCAGCATTCTGGTCATTTCTAAGCATCTTACTCTCAATGATGTGAATTTGAAAGCTTCATACCTTACAATGTCCCAATGTCTCACTTCACCTGGGCTGGGGTGATAAGTGTTCACCACCATGACTGACTTTATACATAAGGTCAGACTAGGGCCCTTTTGTGTAGCAAGTAGTCCAGCCTCAAGCTCTGTACCATGCAAGAACATAGAAATATAGAAAAAGAAAAGAAAAGGAAACAAATAAACAAACAACAGCAATCTTTGGGAACTGTCAGTTAACCTCACTTGTTGAAGTCTTTTCTTTTTACCCATCAGAGAGATCTTCGGATCACTCCAGCCCAGGTGAAGTGAGACAGGTGGATCCCCAGAAGGAGCCCGCCAGCCAGCCTATCCCAGCCTGGGAGTTCTGGGTTTGGAGTAAGACCCTGTTTCTCAATATGGTAGAGAGCAGTTGAGGGGTGGAAGGAGTCATGCCTTAAACAGTGCCACTTCTTGAGTAATGAGCTTTCAAATCGCCAAGAAACAATGTGTTTTCAATATTATTGAAGCCAAATGAAAGGTATTAAATATGTCGAAGTAAAAACGTGATCAAATGAAATCAATAGTAGCTTCATATTATCATGCATCTGATTTTGTCTTCTCTTTCTTTCTTATGTAGTCCCTCTCATGTGAAGAAAGATTACGTCTGTGCTTAGATTGGCTCCACGAAGGAAGGTCATGGAAAGAAAAACAGTAAATGGGATTGTCTAGAAGGAAAGAAGGGAAAGAACCATTGATGGAGCTGAAGACTTAAAGACAAATAGAAAAAAGAAAAGGAGAAACGCCCATAGTCAGAGAATAAACGCCTCTAAAAAAATGCTTGGGGGTTTCTGATTAGAGGAAGTTCCTAGAGCAGAGTGGAGTTCATCTGCAAATAGAGCTGATAGAGCTGGGCAGGGAGCAGCCATGACCTGAGGAGAACATTTAGTATGGCTGCCTCCGAAGACCCATAAAGCTGTGTAGGGCCTACCGTCAGGAAGCTCCAAGGCAAAATGTGGTCATACATCAGAGTGGGACTAAAGAGAAAACAGGAGTGGAGATCATTTCCTACGAACTTAGCTTTTCAATTACTTTGGTTTCCCTTTTGAAAACACAAAATACTTGCAATGGAGTGTATTGAAGGTTCATAGCCATGCTTCTCCAATGTAGTTATAATGAGAAACAATACTGTTAGTCCGTAAATTCAGCATTGGTCTATTGTTTTGATTTTGTTTCTTCAAGATTCTTATAGACTCTATTATGTAATCTGAGAACTTTTCACCATTGGTAAAAATGTAGTAATGTACTTGAATATGGATGTACCCATCACAAGCCTAGGAAACAAAATATTGCTGGTCCTTTCAAACCCTCCATATCTTTAAAATAATCACTGGTTATTTCTCACCCCATCTAACCTACATGAGGAATCCAGAGCCTAGGTTTTACATCCACCATTTTTGTTTTCCTATTCTCTGTATTGTGCTAGAAGCTCGGGTCTAGACAGACCACACCAGGCCAAACAGTTCCATGTGAGGTTTACTGTAGGAGAAAAGGGCAAAGGTGGTGGCGAAGGAGAAGGGAGGAAAGAGAGAGAGAGAAGGAGAGAGAGAGAGAGAGAGAGAGGGAGAGAGAGAGAGAGAGAGAGAGAGAGAGAGATCAGAGGAGTTCTTCTTTTATTTGAATAGTGACATAGCCTCAGGTAAAGTGGGAAGTGAGCCAAGTGGCTTCTGGGAATATGGTGTTGGTTGCCTTGGCAACATGTGTGCAGGTTGCTGTTGCCTAGGTGTGATGTCACTGACTTTGGAGCCGATCCTGATACCAACACTCTGACTTCATTGTAATTTTTTAAACTGAACACTTTGACCTTTCTATATAAATATAACCACAACAGATGTGCTCACCCACATATTAATCTATTTGATACACATACTTTTTCAGCCATTCAGTTCCATTATTGTCTAGCATTCTGTTAAATGAATACTTATTATTTGACTAAGGTGTTTTACAGAGCCTTCCTTGAATCTCCAGTTAATGGATCACAAGGAAGGTTTTCCGTCTGTTAGTATGAAGGATGGCCAAGGAGGCAATGTAGCAAGGTGAGGTGCTGAGGCTGCTCGCATGTGCTTGGAGGACCTTCTGTAGTCTCAGAGTTTTTGCCCATTTCCCCTTCCTCCTCAGTTGATGCTCGGCATGCTCAAACTATGACTTTGTGGATCAGTTAAAAGGCCATTGGTCTTGCAAACTTTATATGCCTCAGTACAGGGGAACGCCAGGGCCAAGAAGGGGGAGTGGGTGGGTAGGGGAGTGGGTGGGGGGTATGGGGGACTTTTGGGATAGCATTGGAAATGTAAATGAAGAAAATACCTAATAAAATTTTTTTTTAAAAAGCCATTGGTTTTCCATCTCAAGGTCTCTTGGTGCTCTGTGGTCAGACTCTTGCTGTTTGCAGGCAGAAAGCAGGGACGGTTCATCAATGAGAACAGTGGTCTGCAGAAGATGATGGGCTTTATTTCTGTTGCTTGTGGTTCTTCTAGTTGGTTTGGCCACAGTTTCTGTTCAGTGCTCTACTTGCCCTGCATAGTTTAAGTATTATTGGATGTTCTGGGTCATAACATTCAATCAGAACAAATTTCTCCGTGGTTAGACCTGATGCGGAGCTTTTCTTTAAGGCTACAGTTCTCAGGTTTATAGATACCTATTTAATGAGTCAGAACAGACTGCTCAAATATGACTTCTGCCTGGAAACTCCAATGCCCACTAATAATTGTGGCTCTTTTTTTTTTTTAGTTGTGGATAAGGCCTTATCCACAACTATTTTCTTTCTTTTTCTTTTGAGAGAATATCAGGATACTCTTACCCTGGAGCCCATAGATATTTTACAAGATGCCTGGCCTCACAAGTTTTATGGGGTGTATCTTATTGGGGTGCTAATGATCTCCTTTCACAACAGATCTAATTGGCTATGTGACTGGAAATGTGATGACCCAGGACATGCTAAGAAGATAAACAAATGCCATGTAGGAGGACCCCGTGGCAGATGGTATTGAGGACTGAAGTAGATTTGATGCGATGCAAGGAAAAATATAAACTAGCTGGGACCTGAGGTAAATCCACACCCGTGTCCCCAACCCCCAGCCCACGCTGGGTAACCTGGGAATCTTTGTCTACCTGAATATCCCTCCAGTTGTGTGTACTGAGAAAGCTTAACACTGCATTCACAAAAAAAAAAAAAAAAAAAAAAAAAAAAGTGTGGTAAGCTTAAAAGTTATTTGCCACAGCAAGTACATGGGAGGCTCCCTTTGGCCGAGAAAAGAAATGCACAGTAAAGCAACAGAACTGGCATTCAGTGAAATAGGATTCCCGGAATGGTCCATGCCAACCACCATCTATCATTCTTCACTCTGCTTCTGAGTGCAACTACAGTGAAAGTGAGTGTGGAGATTGTATGGATTCTCTTCATACTGCCAGATAGACACTGTTGTTTCTCCATGTGCTTCTGTCCATGGACGATACCAAATACAGCAGTTACCCAGCCGGAAACCGAGTGTATCATATTCCTTACATCCCAGAGGTATTGATGCACAGTGACAGGAATTGACACATATATGTGTTTGTCGTACTTGCCTGCAGAGCTCTAGCCATCACCGATGTGAGTGTTTGCGGCTGTTCAATTCACTGACAGAATGTGTGGTATAATAAGCCCAGTTCCAGCAGCTCTTTCAATGCAAGGGAGTTGTAACATTAAGCAGGTAGCTTAGGATCTACTGGTGGTATCTGCTACCCACATCATAAAGCAAGGGGAGGAGAATTTAAAGATGCAGCTGGTAAGGAGACCACTTAGAGCCTGTCTTCAGAGGCCATCATACAAACTGCAGGCTCAGTGCAAATCTGCACACTAGTGATCAGTCTGTAAAGGTTACTCCATCTCTAACAATTAGCCTACAAGAAACCAGAATCCAAGGATGCAGGCATGCCTCCATTTCCCATCCCTCTTCATGATCCGGATGCAGATTTTGCTTTCTGAATCAACCTCCTAAACTCTCGAGGTCCATATACCCAAAGAAGGGAGGCTTCCAACAGGCACCTCAGTATGTTTGCTATGAACGTTTAAGAGTGTGGTGTCTGCTTGAAACTCCGTTTGTGAGTCTTGATGTTAGAGACTGACAGACAGTAAGAAGTTTTCATACTGACAGGGATGGCTGAGCCAGTCCTCTGAAGGAAGAGAGTGCTGTAGCACAGTCAAGTGAGGCAAGACAGCTTGGAACCTAAAAGATCCAGATAGATATCCTTTCATTTCCTTGAACAATTCTTGTGTGTGTATGTGTATAGTATGTGTGTGGTGTATGTTCGTGTTTGTGTGTGTGTGTGTGTACACATCCATGTGTACCCGGCTGAGGCCAGCAGAGGGTATTTGGTATCCTGTTCTTTTACTCTATACTGTGTTGCCTTAGAAAAAGGGGTTCCTCACTGAACCTGGAGGTGGGCTTTCAGCCCACAAGCCCCATTGTTCCTCCTGTGTGCAACCGTCACCCCCTACCACCCCTATAGCACTGTCTGACCATGGCTGGCTTTATGTGGGTTCCAGAAATTTGAACTCAGGTCCTTATTTTTTAGTAGAAAGTGCCCTTGCCCATCGATGCATCTTCTCAGCTCCTTCTTCTCAAGTTTTTATTCTAAATCAATAAAAGCGGCTTCCAGGCTCTGTGGCCGTTAGGGCAAGGAGACTCAGAAACGAGTGTGTGGAGTCATCCTCGCTGCTGAGGCCACCTGTGTGAGCAGAAGTGCTAGCCAAGGGGGACTGAAATGCTGACTAGCAGAGGGAGACAATGAACGCGTTATAACTCCGGAGAACAGCTGCGGCGGTGAGGGCCCCACTGTTTCCATGAACTTTGTTCTTGTAAATGTATACAGGAAAGGAGATAGACCAGACTCCTGGAGGCGTCGGTCTCAGCTGGGTGAACTTATTTTGAAAGGTGGCTCCTGAGCACGCAGGTGTGAACTATAGTGGGGGCTGTGGTGAGATGCCCAGATACCCGCTTACTCCTAACATTCCCAGCTGCTAGGAATGTTGATTGCTGACAACTCACAGCTGAATCCCTGGAGTGGCAGGGCCTTCTGCCAACTAGAATTGCTTTGCCCAGGTTTTATGCTTCCTCCCAGAGGCAACTGTATTAACGACAGACTGTAGAAGAGTAAAAGTGCCCAATTCTCTTGCCTCCTTTGAGACATCTCAGAAGAGCCATTTTGGTTCCAGAATCTCTGTGGGGATCCTGTAGAACTCAAAGATCTCTTTCCAGTATAGCTCAGCTCAGCTCCTCCTGCATCCCAATTGTACTTCCTCCCCTAACACTCTCGCCTCTGGAGATTCCTAACATTTCCCAATGCAAGCCTTCTCATCAAAATCTCTTGTTTGATGACAGGAATGTCATCATCAGTCATAGGCCCTTAACACCCAAGTTGTGGAGAGCAACTGATAGCTTTGGAAATAGCCTGTGATGTTTTGGGGGGATGTTGTGGGATCCCCTTTGGCCAATGACTTAACAAGATGTAACCCATTCACTCTACTGGAGCTTTTCCTTGATACCCTAAGGTTTCTAGTTGGGGCATTGTCTTTCTCATTATATGGTGACTTCACTAAAATTCCTTTCATCTTTATGTCCCACCTATACTGACTCGTGTTCATGAAGATGGAAGGGAGTCTTCATGCTACTGAATGATAAAATTAATCATCAGTATCACCCAGCTATAAACCCTCCAACCTACAAGAGTAACCTGCCTGCTGATATAATGAGGACACAAATGTTATGGTAGTAACAGAATACTTTTTGACTGTATTTAAGGGCTGCTCCATGAGATGAAACCCATGCCTGACACTACTAAAGTAGCTAAGACGATGAGACTAGATGGCCACAGTTGGCCTAGGGGAGTACCTACTGCTATTATTATGCTAAAGGAACATAGCAGTAGAATGGCTACTAATTGACATATTGCTATACCTATAGAAATTGTATCATTCAACCATCATCAGAGAAGTTTGCAGTAGACAGAAATTAATACAGAGGTCTATAACTGGACAATATACAGAGAGTAAGGGACTTTGGAGCACTTGGTCCTAAACGGGAGGGTGGGGGGTGGGGGGAGATGTCAAAGTTCAGGGTCTAAAAGAAGAAGCAGAAAGATAGTAAGAGCTGTAGGTGGTAGATGATCTGTGGGAAACCACGCCTTCCATACACTGTAGGAGTGACACACATGGGAACTCACAGAAGACTGAGATAGAATACATGGGACCTGCATAGGTTCAAGCTAGATGGGGTCTGAGCCCTGAAAGGATGAAGTAGATCAGGATTCCACCTGCTATCCATACCTGCTGACACAAAGAAAATTGGTTTCTCCAAAGCAGTGTCAGTGTCCATCACACTTCAGATCAGGTTCCTTGCCCAGAAGTAGCTGGACAACACAAAACAAATTCCATATTTTAATGTTCCTGTTTGTTTGTTTTGTTTGGAATGGGCTTATTGTTTCATTGTGTTTTGTTTTGCTATTTTCTTTAATCTTATTGTTTTGTTTGTTTTGATTTATGACTTCTGTTTTTGTTCTTAGAGAGACAGAAAGTAACTGGGTAGATATGGAGGTGGAAGGGTCTGGGAGGGTTGGTAAAAACTAAAGACAATATCAAAATACATTGTGTGGAAGAATTTCAAATGAGAAAACAAGTTTGTTTTTAAACTTTTGTGTGGAATACTAGGGCAAAGAACTTTTTTCACATTCACACATGTTTATGTTTCTTATATTTTTCACACTGTTTTCCTGGGTGACAGTCCGGTTTGCGTGTATGCTGTCTGATTTTGCACTAATCCATTCGTTCCTTAGATTCAAATGTCTTCCCTTGTATTGAGTACTCTTAGTTTCCTTTTACACTGCAATTCTCTCCACTTCTCTATCCCCTGATCCATATTGTCCTCCATTTCTTTATGGCGTTTGACTTATTACTCAGAGATTTCTAAACCCCTACTCTCCCTTACTTATGAATGAGGCTCATGCTTTCTCATCTGCATTTTTAGTTCTTTTTAAAAGTATGCTGGCCATCAAATGCAAGACAGTCATGTACAGGAGGGGCTTTCAAACCGCTGCTTTTGCTCTGTTGGCAATTAGAAAGAGCGGAGCCTCTCAGTCCACTCAGGCATACACACAAGTTGGCTAGGTTGTGGCTTTTAGAAACTTAGTTTACATTCACTTTGCTCTTCTATGGGTTTTCAGTTTCCCTTAGCCATGGAGAGCCATTTGCCTCCAAAGCTGGTGGAATGCTGTCTTCTCGTGGTAAGAAGATTGCAACCTGGCCTTTTTCATCTATGTCCTATGACTTTAAAATATAGCAACTTCTTTACAGATAAGATTAGTGGTGTCTTTGGCATCGGAGCATTTCCCTAATATTTCTAGGCATTTCTTGTTGTTTTTCAGAAGCTTTGGCCCAAACTCCAGCCTCTTGTAGAGGCACCTGCTCCATTGGTGTCCTGGAGGAAAAGCAAGGGCGTTTGCAGTTCTTTGTGGATCCAGTTTGTTTCGCGCACTCTCACAGACTCACAGAACCTTCCCTGCTCCCAATCTTTGCTGGCCTCCAGCCCTCTGCTTACCATTAGTCAAGCCTGATTCTCCGTAAGCACGAAAAACCCCTCATTGCCTCAGGAATAAAGAAAGATAAGCCCTCTTCCTCACATAAAAGTGTTTTTTTCTTCTTCTGGAATTTTAGATTGTTGCCCTGAAGTTTTCTGATCCTTCCAAAATATGGCATTTATAAGTTATCTGGTTTTGTCCACTTTTGCAGCAAAACATGCCTATTATTTTAAATTTATTCTAAATCGGGAACTTTTTTCCCCATTAGCTTTTAAGTCCGAACATATTCACATATTGTTTGATAGTCAATATTTCAATGATTTATTCATGTGTTTACCATTTTCTACAGTCGGTACGTTTTACATCTTAGCTTTTCTTCTTAGATCGGTTTTCTCAAAGTACATTTGTTAGAAGTTCCTTTAATGAACATTTGTTGGTCATAGAACTTTCAGTAAATGTTTGCACGAAGTGTCTTTAATTTATCCCAGTTCTCAAAATATGGTCTAAGTGGGTATATACTGAAAATTGTTTTTCCTGTCTGGGCTTTGAAGATTTAATCTAATTCTCTCTCTTCTTCCATTGTTAAGAAATACATGGTTAGTTAAATGTCAGTCTTTGTAGCAGTTCCGTTCTTTATGTTGGGCTTTTAATTATCTTCCTTTGTATTTAGTGTTCTTCGGTTTCCCTGGAATGATTGAATTGTAGGATGGTTTCCTTGGTTTGCATATTTATTTATTTATTTATTTATTTATTTATTTATTTATTTATCATTGTGTTTGAGATCTATTTGGATCTCTTAATCCAGAATTGAGTCTTATCATTTCTGGAAATTTCTCTAGTCAGATACCCTTATTTTTCTTTCACCCTCTTTGTTTTTGAAGGTCAACTGAATGTGAATTAGAGGTTAATTAAAGGTCAATTTTGTTTTTTGTTTTTTGTTTCTTTTAGGTTTTGTATCACTTTGTCCTATATGTCTGGGAGTGTTTGGTGATAGAATACCTGCCTACCACCTTCAAGGTCCTGGTTTCTCTTCCCCAGTACCATGAACACAGCAAACGCCCCTAAAGAACAACAGTTAAAACTGTTCCTCATCCCCTCTGAATTCTGTTCTTTCGTCTGTATTTGCTTATGTTCCTCCTTTCTAACTCACTAATCACCTGCTTACTTTTTTCTACTGTTAAAATCTCTGTGAAAAGAAAATTAAATTTGCACTGTGATGTGAATTCTAGATAGAATCCTATTTTTGGTCAATTTCATCTCATATAGTAACAATTCCAAGCACTTCCCTACGGTTTGCATTCACCTCATGCTGTAGAATTACTTTAAATCCTGATCCATGGTTTTTATCTCACCTTTGGTTATGGAGATCCTGGGTGAAAGACATACTCACACCCTTTATATTTACAATTAGCCCTAAATTGCACAACAGCTGGGCAGCTGCCTACCCTCTATGCTGTTAGAACCTACTTCCCTATCCATAACCCTGAGTTATTACTTAGTATTTATATTTACTGTGTTCTGTCTGGGCTGCTCTTAACACCAATTGGGCAGCCCTCAGGGCCATTTTCTCTTGTCCCATAACCAGTGGCAGTTTCTCCTTCCTTTTCTCCTGCAGGGCATTTTTCCTCATGGTCCTCCTTTCTACCCAAGCCCTTGAAACCTAAACCCCACCTATGCCTCTTCTGCCCAGCTATTGGCTGTAGGCTTCTTTATTTACCAACTAGAAATAACTTGGGAGCATGGTCACTCAAGTTTTATGTGCGAACTCTCCAGTCTCTGGGGCAACCAGTCTAGAGGGACCCCAAATTAGCATTAGAATACAAGCAGCATTAGGCCAACCCAGGATACCTTACTTTTATACAGCATCCATTATCTTCCTACTTCCTGTATTGCCTTTTCCTGCTGACATTCAGGTCATGGCTTCCTGCCTTTCCCTTCATTGGTTCTCCCTAGTGAATCAAACTTGGGTGTCATTTAGCGTTCCGAAATTCAACTGTGAGAGTTTTGTTCCTGTGTGTCATTGTTTCTAAATCTCTGCAGGAAATATGGAAAATCTTTTAATGCTCAATTATATTTTTGACTCGGCAATTTCTGAAAGGAACCATTCAGGCCTTTTTATATATGCCGATTTTATGTTCTCACTGTGGTTAGAGTTGATTTCATTTCTCCGTTGCCTTCCGTGGTTTGTATTCTGTTTTGTGGCTTTTATTTGTCCTATTATAATCCTTGCAATCTTATCTTTTCAGACATGTGAGCCCACATTTAACATTTGTTCTCTGATGGAGAATTTGAGTTTTATTCTGCAAGGTATATGGGGAACTCTAACGCTGTAAAGTCCCCTGTCATTTTTCTGCATGGGCTATTATTTTGCATCATATTTATCAAACCTGTCCCCAAAAGTTTGAGGGCAGGTGCTTATGCTATTTCTCGTTGTGGGGCACTTTGTTTTTCTCAGTTCATCAATTGTAATGATCAAGATAGACTAAATTCAGTTTAAAAATAAATCCCAAATCTTGTTAGTGACTTAGGAAATAAAGTCTATCTCTCCGTGCCAAGTCTGAGGTGGAGCAGGGTGTCCTGCAGCCTTCTAGTACTATCTGGAACCCATTACCCACAAAGGGCCACGACAGGAAATGGCATACAGCATTTCTACCCACAGTCTGCTGGCCAGAGTAGCCCCTCACAGCCCCAACCAGACAGAAGCATAACCTTTTCCGGTGCTCAGGAAGAGGAAATAGGGTTAGACAGCCCAAGCTGTCTGTCCCTTCTGTAGAGTGCCGCCTTTCAAGCATCCAACATTATTTCAGAATATCTGTTCCCACTTTGCAACTTGCACGAAACAGGCCTTTATTTCTTTCCTCCCCTATTTCCTTCCCTCTCTTCATTTCCTCCGTCTGTGCCTGTGTCTGTATGTCTATCTCTTTCAGTCTCTACATATCTCTCTTCCTCCTTTTTTCTCTCTCTCTCTGTGCTTCTGCTTCTCTCTCTCTCTCTCTCTCTCTCTCTCTCTCTCTCTCTCTCTCTCTCCCCCCCCTCTCTCTCGTCAGGCTCAGGGACTGTTTATATAATACACTGGGAAACATTGGTTTTAGTGCTTTGGGGCTTTATGGGTTTGTACTTTGCTGGCAATTTCGGCCTCTGAGATTCTGCTTACTTTTTCTGCCAACTCATTTGGTGCAGTTTTTTTTCTCCTCTTTCCATTCATATTCTGTGTGCTGATCTTAGGTGTTCTCTAGCACCAGTATGTGGAGAAGAAATAGCCTGTTGTATTGCATAAAGGAGAACTCAATCTTAGTCTCTCTGTACTGCGACTCTTGGGCTCCCTAGACCATGGTTTCTAGTGAGGAAAAGTAAATGCCTTGCTTTTCTCATGTATAAAGGGGTCTGAAGTATTTGGGATGTCAGATAGTTGTTCTTTGGGCCTGGGTGTGCACGTCTCCCTCAATTTTACCTTCTGTATGAGAAAGGCATGTTATGCTCAGATTGAGATTCTTGAACTCAGTTCTCAAGGAACTGCTGTTATCCAACATTTATTTCAAATAGTTTTTCATGAATTATCTCACTATCTTCTCTAGTTTAATATAAGTTCAATGTATACAAAAGCTAGGGCAACATTCATTGAGTGCTGTATTCATCTATTTTTATTTTTCTGACTATAACAATATCCAAGGCAGGCTAACTCTGTATCAGAAGTGCGCATAGTTCTGCATATTCAAAGGCTCATATGATGCTGGTATTGGCTCTTTCCTAGTAAGGACCTCATGACCTTGTGACACCATATCTCTATGAGTGTGGCTGTCAGATAGAGTATATCTGAAACAAGAATCTAGAGCGTCACAACCCCTCTAAGAATAAAGTCCACCATAATCTAGCAATCTATCATCTCTGAATGGCACACAGAGAACCAAGTATTTAACACATCAGTTCTTGAAGGAAACACCACACTCATACCAGAGCAACTGTTAAATATATTTTGATATAAAGAATCATCCCAAAAAAGTAGAAGTAAGCATGGATCTCTCTGGAGTGTGGAAGATACATTAGGGTGTCTCCTGGTAGTCCCATGTCCTGTGATTACAGTCTTTGTTGTTTAGATTTATGTCAACATGACACAAGCTAGAGTCATTTGGAAAGAGGTAGTCTCAACTGTGAAAATAGACTTGTTTCATGATCACATGCCATTTTTAACCAAAAATAATTTTCTTCTTTTAAAATAGCAGTCATTTTGTTTTGTTTTGTTTTTACAATTACACACATGAATGCAATGTGCTTACATTAGATTCATCCCTCATTGGTCTTTCTTTTCTCCTAGTCCTGTCTCCCTTCATTTTCCAAAAGGTTCTTCCTACTTCTGTGCATGCTTGTGTGTGTGTGTGTGTGTGTGTGTGTGTGTGTGTGTGTGTGTGTGTGTAGGTCTTGTGCATGTAGCCACAGTGGATGTGTGTTGATGATTAAGGTGGCCATGCCATCTCTAGAAGGAAAAGTTTCATAGTTCTCCTTTCTGTCTTCCTGCTCTTCAGTTCTTTCTACCCCTCATTTGTGATGTTCCCTAGGCCTTTGAGTGAGTAACATAGATTTCTTGTTAAGGTTGATGATATTCAAGACATGCTTATTCTTAGCACTTTGGCAAATTATATCTCTTGGGGCTAAACATTACGCTCTGCAAAAGGAAGCTTCTCTGACCCAGCCTGAGAGAATTACTATTCTGTGGATTTAAATGTAAATGACTTGAAGGTATTTTGATGACATTCCTGTTTAAACAAAACATGAGTAGTAAAATTTCCTCTGGAGCCTGAGATCTCTCTAACTGCTGGCTTTTGACATGATTTACAGTACTAGGTGTATATTCCCTCCAACAGAATGGGCTTCAAATCCAAATAGAGTGTTTGGTGACTCCACAAGGGTCATGGAACTATTGTCTCAGTTACATGCTTTGCTTGTTGGGATGGTAGCTTACAGTGTTTATAGCTTGTTGAGACCATTGATCTTCAAGCTCTGTGACTGCCAGCCAGTAGGAAGGAGGCTACCAGCTCAGATCTCTCTTGACTTTTCCATGCCCTATATCTGAAATGTGTGGCATCATCCACAATAGGCTTTTACAAAATAGTTTCTATTTAACTTACAATTTTCCAGAGGGTTCGAACTCCCATTTTATATAACTCCTAGATAGTTACTAAAAGTGAAAGATTATGTTCATTAAAGAAAACCTGAAAAGTGAAAAGGTCAGCTCAGGAACTTTGGGAAGGTCATGAAACACTCACCCCTCCAGAAGGGAGAGGCTAATTAGCATTTCTCTGACCACAGGGCAGTAACTGACCTGCTGGTGGGGACACACTCCTTAGGACTGACCATTGCTCACCTTCAGACAAGGGAAGTCGTTGTCATCTCATTCCCTAAAGACTAATCTGTTTAAAGGGTGCACTGCACTGTTTGACCAATTATATTGTGCCTAGTTGCTGATGCTCTGTTCTGCCCCTGGAAACCATATAAAAACTTGCCAAACTGGTGCTGGTGGTCGCTGCCTCTCCTTTGGGTCTAGGAAGACCTCAGTGCACTGGAACAATAAATTCCTCTTGCTTTTTGCATCGATCCCAGCTCCACATGGTTCACTCAGAAGGTTCCCCATAAGCTAAGGCTCCCCAGAGTCTTTCAAAAGTAGGTACAGATTTAAAACCAAGCGGAGAGAAGCATAAGGGGCCAGAAGCAAACGGGCAATGACGTTTGAACTGTGACATCAGGAAATATCCAAAAGGCAGGTGCAACTTGAAATGGTTTATGTTAGACCCCCTTTCTGGGTCAAGTTCTGAAACTCTAAACTATAGATTTTAAAAATTAGGTATGTTTGTATGTATCCATATGTGTGTATGTCATTATTAGTTTAGTTGGCAAAGCAGATTTTTATTCACATACAAGACACCTGATTCAAGTAGGTAGATTCTTATAACCTCTGGGAAATTTTGCAAGTGTATGCCATTGAGATTGTTTCTTAGAAAGTTTCCATTAACCTAAGTTAAGAATTAGTGCTTATTGTATTACAATAATTCAATAGCTGTGGCTTCACATTGAGTCTCAGAAAATAGTGTTCAATAAAAGGAGTGCTTCTGCTTGGTGAAGTACTTTGCACCACTTCTCTGGGTCTTTTCCACTGCCTTTTGCTTTTGATGGAAGAAAAACCTCAGGCATAGATGGGGTTTGGAGTCTCAAAGTGACTGACCTTTCAACAGCATGTTTCCTAACAAAGCAGTTAATCTTTTTTATTTTTTTTAAAGATTTATTTATTATTATACATAAGCTAAGCACACTGTAGCTGTCTTCAGATGTGCCACAAGAGGGCATCAAATCTTATTATGGGTGGTTGCAAGCCAGCTTGTGGTTACTGGTATTTGAACTTAGGACCTTTGGAAGAGCAGTCAGTGCTCTTACCCACCGAGCCATCTCGCCAGCCCAGCAGATAGTCTTAATACTCAGAAGCACCTTGTTCTAACTCTTCTGACCAAAAATGTAGGTTAAAGACTGCAAGATTTTAGAAACAATACCTCTAGAATTTGGATAATGATCTCCATTCAAATAAGATCACAGACCACTAACTTGTACCTCAGATATCGAGAGTCCTAACAACAAGACTTAGAAAAGAGCTACTGGTTGTTAGAAAATGCAGTGGTGCCTATTCTAGCAGTGGCTTTATGGAGTAGTTATTAAGCACATGTAACATATAAAAGTATGCCTCAATATTTTTCAAATAAATAGGTTTATTATACTGAAGCCATGGTCGGTGTTGTGTCCTAAAATTTGCAATATTCATCATTTGATTGACTCTTGCTGTTTGATTCCACTGGTGGAAACGGTGATGTGGATGTCAAAAGGGGTGGGGAGAGGGCGGGCAGGCCTTTGCCCTGGTTCTTACAGTGTGCATACATTTTAAGGAGTAATTTATGAGGATTTGGTGGAAAAATTTGAGGGCGATAATGGATTTCTCACTGTGTGGAAAAGATTTCAATGCGTGATTTTTTTTTTTAATAAAGTACTTCCTTTGAATTGGAAATATCTCTCTGAGTCAAAGAGGAAGCCTGTCTTTCCACTGCTGTATTGATTATCACACAGTGGGATGTCCAGGGGCTAAATAAATAAATAAATAAATAAAATAAAAAGTCAAGCTGCAGAAACAAGTTACTCTTTGCAGAGTGTTAAAGCAGCCAGATTGTTTCTTCTTCACTGACTGTTCACAGTGTGTGCTGGCACCACTGTGGTCCCTTAGAAATTTCTAACGCCACCGTCAGGAAAAACAAACCAAGCCCTCTAGACAGAAGAAAAGGGCAAAAAGACAGGCTAGGGAGCCAACCAAGGATTTATCCCCAGTTAACAAAAGAATGATGTATTTGCTAACGCCCCCGGTGGAAACTGCTCTGTGAAGAGGGAAAGACCCCAGGAAATTCATTTCCCTTTTTTCTATTTCACTATCTTTGCTCAGGCACTGCAGCACGCAGTGGTGATTTAATTAGCAGTGAGTTCTTTTTAGATGTAAAATCTCCTTTAAGACACAAAAGACTGTATTGTGAGTTGGAGACTGCTACCCTGGAAGGTGTTTTATTATTTACAAGTTCTCTAAAGAAATATTTCCTCACTTTTTTTTTTCCTTGAAGTTTTCCAGTGGAATAAATGTGGAAATAGAACGAGTAAGAAGTTATCTTTTATTACACACTCATCTAAGCTGTGTACCTCAGGTATGCTCTGGGACAAAGATTTGTCATTTGTTCTGGTACATCCCCCCCCGTTTACCCCCCCCCCCACCTTGTCTCCCTCTTTACTCATCCTTACCTTCTCCCCAATAAAACTTTAAGTGTCTGAATTTTTTCAGTGATATGCTATAATTATGAATATTATATGGCAACTTCAGCATAAGTATATGAGTTTAAAATTTTTTAAATATTAGTTACAGTAACTTTATCAAAATAATGAGTCAGTTAGGTAGTTATATCAAAACTGAGTTGTTTGAAAGAAATAACCAAAAATGACCAATTTCATATTTTCTGTTTTTTTTTTAATTGTTGTTGTTTTTTTTTTCTTTTTTCTTTTGTTTTCTCAAGGCAGGGTTTTTCTGTGTAAACTTGGCTGTCCTGGAACTCCCTCTGTAGATCAGGCTGGCCTTGAACTCAGAAATCCACCTGCCTCTGCCTCCCAAGTGCTGGGATTAAAAATTTTTTTTAATTCTTTTTTTTTTAATTCCCTTTGGTCTTCCTTCCTTCCTTCCTTCCTTCCTTCATTCCTTCCTTCCTTCCCTCCCTCCCTCCCTCCCTCCCTCCCTCCTTCCTTCCTTCCTTCCTTCCTTCCTTCCTTCCTTCCTTCCTTCCTTCCTTCCTTCCTTTCTTTCTTTTAACAATTTTTAAAAAATTTATTAAATATTCTTTATTTACATTTCAAATGTTATCCCAAAAGTCCCCTCTATCCTCCCCCTGCCCTGCTCCCCTACCCACTCACTCCCATTTCCTGGCCCTGGCATTTCCCTGTACTGGAGCATATAATATTTGCAAGACCAAGGGCCTCTCCTCCCAATGATGGCCAACTAGGCCATCTTCTGCTACATATGCAGCTAGAGACACAAGCTCAGGGGGTTAGTGGCTAGTTCATATTGCTGTTCCTCCTATAGGGTTACAGACCCCTTCAGCTCCTTGGGTACTTTCTCTAGCTCCTCCATTGGGGACCCTGTGTTCGATCAAATAGATGACTGTGAGCTCATCCACTTCTGTATTTGCCAGGCACTGGCATAGCCTCACAAGAGACAGTTATATCAGGGTTCTGTCAGCAAAATCTTGCTGGCATATGTAATAGTGTCTGTGTTTGGTGGCTGTTTATGGGATGGATCCCTGGGTGGGGCAGTCTCTGGATGCTCTTTGGTTTTTCTTTCTTTTCTTTTCTTTTTTTTTTCTGATCACGAAGTGATTTTAATATTCAAAGATTGTATTGATTTGATCTCATATAATGATTGAAATTGGAGACATCAGGATTTTCAGTATTTCTCCGTAGCTTTTTCAACATATTCTTAGAATAGATAGGAAAAATGGGATGTGATCGGATTTGCTATTCTTTTTTTTTTTAATAATTTTTATTGGGTATTTTCCTCATTTACATTTCCAATGCTATCCCAAAAGTCCCCCATACCCTCCCCCCACTCCCCTACCCACCCACTCCCACTTTTTGGCCCTGGCGTTCCCCTGTACTGGGGCATATAAAGTTTGCATGTCCAATGGGCCTCTCTTTCCCTTTGTGTTTTCAAAACAGAGATTCTCTTGTCCTGAAACTCTGTAGCTCAGGCTGGCCTTAAATTCAGAGATCTACTTACCTCTGCCTCCTGAATGCTGGGATTAAAGGTATGCACAACCAACTTGCATACTTTCTTAATTCTCCATTCAGCTGAATAGAGAACATGTGAAATACCTGCTCACTGGAAATTTAATTTTGCCTTGGTTACCTTAGTAACATTTGGCCGGGTGTGATTTGGCCATTTAAATATTTATTACCCACAATTAAGAGCTCTCCAGACTGGTTTTGCTTTTAATGTTTTATATAATGTAATATGATTTAACTTAAAAATTAGGGATAAGAAAAGACTTGTTAACATTCTTATACATAAGCTGTGAACATCTACATAAAAACTTTTCTGAATAAATTTACCTAAATAATAAACTACTCAAGAAATAAAGGTATCAGAGTAAAGATTCTTAGTCACAGGGAATTCGCAGTCTGGATAGGCAAAATTATTTGTATTTATACAATGTTGAGACACTATGAAGATGACCCTACACTACAACACAGGAAAAATGATCAAATTGTAGAATTGCTATACTGAGTAACAATACACATTTGCATGTCAGTCCTGACTAGGTCACCATAAGGATAAGGATCAAATCTTAAGGACTCACCAAATGTTGTCTTACCTAGATCTCATCAATAAAGATGCCTGTCAATTCTTTCCCTCCACCAGGTTAATTAGGTCGAAATGAATGAAGCAACATCAGGAGAGGAAACTACTCAAAGTTATTTTAGCAACAATGGTTCACTTTAGCACAAATGCTTTGAGAGCTGATGAAATAGCACTTCTAATGTTCATGTTCAACAGAGTATTCCTGGTTAGAATTCTAGTTGTAAAATATATGCTCAAAAACAGCTTTGAAATAATGAGTAAGTGAGAGAATGAATCCTCTTAAACCAATAAGGAAATATGTATATATATATTACATATCCAAATTGATTGTGCTTGTTCATATATGTGCAAATTTGCCAGTGTCTGATTATTTCAATTGGTTATGGTTTAGCTCTTCTTAATTATTACAGACTATCATTTATGAATACATATAAATTGCAAATTCTACCAAATCTTTGTTTTAAGAATGTTAGGAGAGGGGTGGGGGTGGGAGGAATATCTAGAAAGTCCAAGAGACCTGGGATGCGGGAGGCTTCCTAGATTCAATGTGGGTGACCATAGCCAAAACGCCCAACAATAGAAAAATGAAGAGACCATCTCCTGTAGTTAGGGCCCTCAGTGAAGAGATGGAGACACTAATCCACCTTCAAAATTTTCAACCCTAAATTGTTCCCGACTAAAAGAAGTGCAGGGATAAAAACATCAAGCAGAGACTGAACAAATGGCAGAAACCAAACCATGACACCATTTCTTATGCTAGGTTGTGCTTGCAGACTGGAGCGTATCACGGCTGTCCTCTGAGAGGTTCTACCAGCAGCTGACTGAGACAGATGCAGACATAGCCAAGCTTTGGACTGAGCCCAGAGAAGAACAACAGTGTCAACTAACGTGTACTTCTGGAAGCTCCTAGAGACTGAGCCACCAACCAAAGAACATACACATGCTGGGCACAGGTTCCAGGCACATATGTAGTAGAGGAATGCCAAGTCTGACCTCAGTGGGAGAATATGCACCTAATCCTGTAGGGACCTGATGCCTCAGAGAGGGGGGGATGTCCAGGGGTTGGGTCACCCTCTCAGAGGTGAAGGGGAGGTGGTTGGGGTGGCATAACTCTGCAAGCAGGGTCTTGGAAGGGGCAACATTTCGGATGTAATAAATAAAATAATTAATAAAAGTAATAAAAAGGAACATTAGGCCACATTTGGCTGTATGATTTCTTTTCTCCAAGATTCATCATTTCATTATGTTTTTCAGGTGTTTCCTTCTGTCACCTCTATCAGTGTTTCATGACTTCACAAAATACTCTGGCTTTACAGGATGCTCCTGACATCTTCTCTGCTAGACTCAGTGACCTTAAGGGTTGATGACACCAAGGCCTCAAAGTCCTTTCCAGGAAATGCTGCTCACTTTTCTCCACCTTGAATTTCCTATACTTATATATTTTTTAATATTTTTCTGCACTTACATCTCCTTATATTTTTTCTTATCTCTAGATCAATTGAACACACACACACACACACACACACACACACACACACACACTCACTCACTTCTTTAAACATTTTTCTTTCTATATAGACCAGGTTAGCCTGGAATTTGATCCTCCTGCCTCATCCTCCTTACTGGTTTTTCAAAATAATTTTTGAATGATTATAAAGAAATGGCTATTCTTCCATCTTTTCATTTAAAAGTCCCTCATGATTTCAAAATAATGCAGTCCAGCTACACTCTCTTCTACTTCATAAATGGCTCTCTTTGATCTTCATTCCTATACGATTATCAAAAGTTTTGATTGATTGTCCAACACCTCCTCTCTGCCCTTTTCCTTAGTTAAATATCCATCTTGTTGACTTATCTTATGCCTTTAGTCTCAAACCATGTATTAGCACTTGTATTTCCTAAACGTGTCTGACTCTAAACTTTATTGACATCTTTTAAATATGTGTTAGGAGTCAAACAATCAGTATCTTGTTGAAAAAGCCTCAATTTAAATTATAATTGTTTAACTCCTAAAAACTTGCTATAGTTTTCCTTTTATAATTTATTAAACATTATGTTACATATTGCTTAACAGATTTCTTTACATTTTAGAATGGAAATTCTTGAAGGACAGAACTTTTATCTTACTGACTTTCAAATACCATGGTCTACAGCATCATACACTTCATAGTGGACTTCTGACGGTAAACATTCAATTGATGACTGAACAAATAATTCAAGTGAATTGGGGTAGATTCTTCTTTCAGAAAATCTTTTAGGAATATTGTTTATCAGATCTCCTCTATTTTTCCTTTCTATGCATAAGAACACTTGCTGGATAAATTTAGCATTGGGCTCACTCTCCATGATGGAAGTGATTTTATCATGTGAGAGTGGGACTATTTCTTTCAAATCATATGGTCGTGCATATTTTAGGAGGGATATTTTTCTTAGAGCATGCCTACAATTGAGGCCCATGATAAATCAGGCAGATTGTCATTTGTGATTGACATTTTTTTTTTGTAGTCATGGTTACCAAGATTAGTCTGACCAGGGAGACTATAATCATTAAAGAGATAACAATATTTTCTATATTTTCTAATGTACCTAGCTGGAGTCATTAGAATATATTACTTGTTTTCCTTCCCTTTTTAATCGAAGAATGTAGTTCTACTTAAGAGATTGAATAATTTCATTGAGAAATAAGAAGCAATGATAGGCACTTGCAGTCAGTACTGTCATTGTTTATTTAGAAAGGTTTGTATGGAGTGTACTTGGGAAACATGAGTAGCAGGGATAGCATTTTATTCGTCTTCAGGTTTGTCCAAGATCAAGATGTCTTTTACATTTGGCCAGCGGAAAGTGCCGACTCCATGAGGGATCAGATTTTCATTCCTGAGATCTGCCATTTAATAAATATTTCCATTTATTCATGAAAATTTGGTTTTCTGTGTTATCTGCTCTATGACGAGTTAGTCCAATAAAATTTTAAAACAGCTGTTACCTCAAAAACCTCAGAGAAATAATATCTTGAAAACAGGATTCTGTCACTGAGTTTGTGGATCATTAGAGAGAGACTACTCAGTTAACCCTTATTTTTATATTATAATCAGCAATAATGCAAGAAGGGTAAGTTTGCCTTCTTTATAGACTTTTCAAACACAGAGACACAGATACACATATACATACATGCATACATACATACAGGCAATCTCTCCCCCTCCCTCTTTCTATGAGTTATTTATAGAGGGAACACTTCTAGTATATCATTTCAGGGAGACAACAATCTCTGTTGTGTAATATTCACAATGCAGTGATTTGAAATCTTGCAAAGAAATTTCTTCTCTCTCTCTCTCTCTCTCTCTCTCTCTCACACACACACACACACACACACACACACACTGTGTGTGTGTAGGCACATATGTGACACTGAGTATGAGGAATTCAGAAGACAACCTCAGATGTCCAAGTGTCTTACCTTCCTCCCCTTTATGTAAGAGAGTCCCTGCTCCTACCTGCTTGCCTCCTACCTATGATTCTGGCTGGCCCTAAAGCTTCCAGGAATTCCCCTGTCTTTGCCTCATATTTCCCCCACTGTGACACTAGAATTATAGATCATGCTAATACTCAGCTTTGTGTAGGCTCTAGCACTCAGAGATTATGTAGCAAACACGTTTTTTCCTCTCTAAGAAAAATGTAAAGTCCTATAATGTTTGTTATAGGTAGTTGAATGAATGATATAGAGTAAATAACATCTTTAAAGTATCTCTTGTTGACAGCACAAGCATTCTCTTCTGCTTTTACTAGCAATTATTAATTATTAGTATTAATAAAATAATTGTTAGTATTAACAATTTTTAAAATTCAGAGGATGCACTCTCTCACATCCTTTGTAGTTGTGGGAAATCTTGTATGTGTCAGTGACACAGTTATTTCAGTCAAGCTCCAAGCTCTATGTATTTTGATTATTGATGCATCTGACTGTCACAGCAGTAGGAGATTTAATTGGAAGACATATTTCTTTGACTGCAGTTAATTCATTGTGCCATTCTCTTTTAAATGTCTGTCACTATTATGTAAAGATTTGTGTGTGCAATTCATTTTCTAAATTTCTGTTTCCCCAGGAGTCACAAACTTATTCCAGCAAACTCAGTTTGATATATTAAACAATGAGCTTGGATTTCTAAAATTTTGGGTGAGTTATAAATTTTTGAGTCATCAAAGTTGTGTAGTCATGGTCTTTCTTTAAATCACAAACACACACACACACACACACACACACACACACACACACACAGAATTATTTATATGAGATATATTGGACCCCTTCCCAAACACCTCACAGATCATTCCTTTATCTCCCTACCTACCCAACTTCTAATTATTTTGCTCTCTTAAAAGTGCCAAACCTAACAAAACAAAAAGCACAGAACCATGGAGTCTAGTTTGTTTATAAAATTTTCACAGCATATTGGTACACATCAAAAACACACTTAATTGATTTAATTTTAGCGTGAACCACACAGATAAAGGTATATATTCTTTCAATACCATGATGTTCTATAGGAGAAGCACTCACTTCTTATATTATTAAAACACAAATGTTCTATACTATTATTCACTGTAATAGATAAACTCATATTTAAACAGCCTTAGGAATAATTTCACTTTTTGTTGTATAATAGTTTCCATCGAGACTGAAACTTTCCATCCTACAGGGAAGCACAGCTTCAGGAAGTTCATGAAACTAACCAGATTCATTAAGCCTATCCCTGCCAGAGTATGCAACAAAGACTGTGGAGAGTCATTCTCAGACTAGCTAAGCTGCAAAGAAGATTCTCAGACAAGTCAAGCTGCAAAGACTCTGAGACAACATCAGCTGCTTGGAAGAAGCAGAAACCAACAGAGATGCCTGGACAAAGTTTAGATCAACTGAGTCACTTAGAAAGGACAGCCTTCAACCTCTTGAGCTTCCTGTAGCTGGGCAGAATGCTCCAGGTTCCCAGGTTTGTGAGCTGCTACCTGGGTCAGAATGAGATTTCTACTGTAAGCAACTCCTCACCCGTGTTCCTGTAAGTAACCCCAATAAAGTCAAGCTTCACCAAGTCTGTCTGTGGTGGTATTTGTGCTTTGGTTTGTCATGGGCTCTTTTATCTGGAGTGAGTGGGTATGTATGTAACATCTCTCAAGGAAAAGTCTTGTCACGAATGAGCTTCTTGGAAATACTTTTGTAAGAAGATATCAGTTTGTTCTTTATCTGCAATGTGGATGAAGAGATGCTGTTTCTGAGATTAGGAGAACAAGGACTAAATTTCTCAGCTGTCAGTTCCCTTTCCTTAGCCTATGACATTAAAAAAATATATATGTTCTTTATCTGCCCATTAAATAATAATCACCTGACCTAGAACTTGGTAATATATTCCTTTAATTTATTTTGGGTTAAGCATGTACTGTATTAGAAGGCTCTTGGATGTTAACTCAAGAATGTCACCATTCTTGTTAAATTCTCAATTTTTGATCTTTGGGAAGCCTTTCCTACGAGACACCATAATTATCTCAGTACAGATTGAATGCAAGGATCAATTTCTAGTCATACTAATAGTTACATACTCACGAGCATGGCTTTTTCTCCTTTTCAACAGAAATGTGATTGTTAAATTTTACGTTTACCTGAGAGATCACTCACAAACATGAGCAAGCACATAAACCTCTCTTTAGAGATGAATATTTCTTTTGTATTGCTGCATATTTGCCTAATTTTAAAAATTAGAAACAGAACCTCAACAATATCTAGTAAGACTTCCTGAGGTCAGTCATGTTCCCATCTGTCTGGACAAAGAACTCCTTCTTGGTTCAGACTGGTATTGTCTTTGAGAATTGCCTACATTTTGCCGATGCATAATGTGCCTTGTTTGATTTATCCTAGGCTATTATTTTCTTTTATTGGGACAAAATTACTATTTACAAGTTTTTGACATTTGTAATTGTTCAAATATAAATGTCTTTGATACTGATTCTATGCTTCGTTGCAAGTGGCCTGTCATTCTGTCATTTTGCAGTCACGTTCAATGTTGCTTTATGAGCTGTTCAAGCTTGTGTGACTCCAACAGTGTTTCCCCAATTGCAGATCAGAAAGGCTGATAAACCACAATAGTCCAGCATAGCACCTCTCATCATTTAATAATTTCTTAATTCACCATCAAATTTAGGCTAAAAATATTCCTCATAAAACTGAAAGATTATATACTAAATCCAGATATAACTTTTATATTACACTTATAAATGTGTGTGTATCTATGTCTGTAAATGTGTTTGTGTACTCACCATCATGGACATGTGCTAGTCAGAAGACAATTTGCAGGAGTCAGACCTCTCTCTGTCCTGGGTGGGTCAAAGGGTTGGAACTCAGGTTGTCAGGGTGGTCAGAAAGTACCCTTATAAATGGAGCTATTTGCAGACCTTTGTATTAGAGGACACTGTAAGTGTGAGTATATACAAATAATTTAAGTATCTGTTTCAACTATATGGAAGTATATATCTTTATTGTCTAGGCTGTGGGCCTCTATCTTGCACCATGTGTGTAAGTTGAGTTAAAATGAGATCAAAGGTGTGAGTTTATGAGCTAATGAATGAACTAATATCATCTTTTAAGTATGACAAGTGCATACACACACACACACACACACACACACACACACACACACACACACACACACACACATTATGGCCCAAAGCATCTTTTACAGTCCCTCCTAACAGGAAGCCAGGGTAGGAATTCAAGGCCTGGACACAGGAACAGAAGCAGAAACCACATAAGAATTCTACTTACTGTGTTGCTTTCTGTGGCTTTCTGGGCTCATATTTTTATACAACCTAAGACTACTTTTCCAGGGCTGGCCCCATTTAGAGTGTTCTGGACTCTCCCTCTTCAACAATAATATTAAAAAATGCTCCCCAGACTTGCCTATAGGGAAATCCGATGAAGGCATTTTCTCAATTGAGTTTTGCTCTTCCCAGATGACCCAAGATTGTGTCGAGTTGACAAAAACAAAAACAACAACAAAATAAGCAGCATGAAAAATAAAGAAAAATTATAGATATATTGATATTCACAGACTACCTCAGTTTATGAATAAAAATTGCCTTGAGGAATTTATGAATTTTATTCTCAGTATTTATGTCATACTTTTAAGGCACATAAAATATTAGTTAGAAAGTTTGGGATCTTTTATGATTTTTTTATCGTGAACTAAAAGAATTAATGACTAGCAATAAAGATGTCCCCACACTAAATAGATTTTTCTCTGATAATTGGTCAAGAGGGCTAAGAAATCAGTTTCTCCCTCATGGTTTATTACTGAGACAGTGGCTACTGGGTTGTAAATGGCAAAAGATTTCTCTAAAAAATAGAAGACAGGTAGTCAAGAAAGGAACACGAGAAAATAAACAATCACACAAATGGAAAGTATATCCAGAGCAGATGGAAAGAGGAAATTATAGGACAGTTATTCTTCTTTTTTCTGTGTCCAAATTATTTTATTAGATATTTTCTTTATATACATTTCAAATTTCAAATGCTATCCCAAAAGTTCCCTATATGCTCCCCCTGCCCTGCTTCCCTACCCACCCACTCCTGCCTCTTGGCTTCTTGGCCCTGGCATTCCCCTCTACTGGGGCATATAAAGTTTGCAATACCAAGGGGTCTCTCTTCCCAGTGATGGCTGACTAGGCCATCTTCTGCTACATATGTAGCTAGAGACACAAGCTCTGAGGGTACTGGTTAGTTCATATTGTTGTTCCACCTATAGGTTTTCAGACCCCTTCAGCTCCTTGGGTGCTTTCTCTAGCTCCTCTATTGGGGGCCCTGTGTTCCATCTTAAAGATGACTGTGAGCATACACTTCTGTATTTGCCAGGCACTGGCATAGCCTCATAGGAGACAGCTATACGAGGGTCCCTTCATCTTTCTGGCATATGCAATAGTGTCTGAGTTTGGTGGCTGATTAGGGGATGGATGCCCAGGTGGGGTAGTCTCTGGATAGTCCATCCTTTCATCTTAGCTCCAAACTTTGTCTCTGTAACTACTTTCATGGGTATTTTTTCCCTATTCTAAGGAGGAACAAAATATCCACCCATTGGTCTTCCCTCTTCTTGATTTTCTTGTGTTTTGCAAATTGTATCTTGGGTGTTCTATGTTTCTGGGCTAATATCCACTTATCAGTGAGTGCATATCTAATGACTTCTTTTGTGATTGGGTTACCTCACTAAGGATGATATCCTCCAGATACATCCATTTGTCCAAGAATTTCATAAATTCATTGTTTTTAATAGCTGAGTAGTACTCCATTGTGTAAATGTACCACATTTTCTGTATCCATTCTTCTGTTGAGGGACATCTGGGTTCTTTCCAGCTTGTGGCTATTATAAATAAGGCTGCTATGAACATAGTGGAGCATGTGTTCTTATTACCAGTTGGAACTTCTTCTGGGTATATGCCCAGGAGAGGTATTGCTGGATCTTCTGGTAGTACTATGTCCAATTTTCTAAGGAACTTCCAGACTGACTTCCAGAGTGGTTGTACAAGCTTACAATCAATCCCACCAGCAGTGGAGGAGTGTTCCTCTTTATCCACATCCTCGCCAGCATCTGCTGTCACCTGAATTTTTGATCCTAGCCATTCTGACTGGTGGAATCTCAGGATTGTTTTGATTTGCATTTCCCTGATGATTAAGGATGTTGAACATCTTTTTCAGTGCTTCTCAGGCCTTCAGTATTCCTCAGTTGAGAATTCTTTGTTTAGCTCTGTACTCCATTTTTTTTAATGGAGTTATTTAAATTCCTGGAGTCCAGCTTCTTGAGCTCTTTGTATGTATTGGATATTAGTCCCCTATCAGATTTAGGATTGGTAAAAATCCTTTCCCAATCTGTTGGTGGCCTTTTTGTCTTATTGACAGTGTCTTTTGTCTACAGAAGTTTTGCAATTTTATGAGGTCCCATTTATCAATTCCATTAAACAGGCCATTGCTGTTCTGTTTAAGAATTTTTCCCCTGTGCCCATATCTTCGAGGTTTTCCCCCACTTTCTCCTCTATTGATTTCATTGTCTCTGGTTTTATGTGGAGGTCTTTGATCCACTTAGACTTGAGCTTTGTATAAGGAGGTAAGAATGGATCAATTCGTATTTTTCTACATGATAATCACCAGTTGTGCCAGCACCATTTGTTGAAAATGCTGTGTTTTTCCCAGTGCATGGTTTTAGCTCCCTTGTCAAAGATCAAGTGACCATAGGTGTGTGGATTTATTTCTGGGTCTTCAGTTCTATTCCATTGATCTCCCTGTCAGGACAGACTTTCTTGAAGAAACAACTTAGGGACCAATAGTATCTTTTACAGAGGTTAACAGAATAGTAATATACAGATCAGGTAGTAAGCATAATGTTTGGTTGGTTTTTTTTTTCTTTTAAAGTTTCCACACCTAAGTTGTTCTTGTTTTGAAATAAGAAAGCACAAATGGATTTCTGTCTTCTCTTCCATTAAAATACTATTTACCCTATATATTAGTCCAGCTCTGTATCACTGTAACAAAATGCTCAAGGCAGCAAACTCACAAAGAAAAGTCTTTAATTCTGAGTTTTGTCGGTGGTCAAAGCTCAGGATTGAGCAGAGTTGGTGACTGTAGGTCTGGGTGATAGGAATATGTAATGGCAGAGACTTGTGACTGTGCAAAGTGTTTCACCATATTTGGTTCCAGCATACTATGTGCCCTTTCTCCTAAACTTCCCACGTTTCTCACTGTTGCCATGGTGAAAACCAATAATTTAAATAAGGGAGGTTTAGGGCACATATGATTGTCTGAACTACCCTACCCTTAAAAGCTAAATTTCCCTTTTTCCCTATTCGTTTGCTTTCATCTTCTGTAGGACTGACCACTGGTCCTGTGTGTTTCTGGGATGCTTCATGGATTTCTAGTACTGCTTATTTCTATTCACCAGGTGGTACATTCTTTTAGTGGCCCTTTGCTTTGCTATCTGTGTTCTCTAACAGATAATGACCCTCTAGAGAGAGCATCATATTATTTTACTAGAGCCTTACATGGGTCCTGACACATTATATTTAGCCAGTTTATCAAATAGCTTAAGCAGATTTATTCTCATCATCTCAAAAGACTTATAAACTTGCAGTAGCTGTGGCTTCATTTTACCATTTACTCAAAAAGCTACTTTAAAATTAATTTCATTTTATTTTATATACATGATTGTTTTGTCAGCATGTATATCTGTATAACCTGTGTGTGCCTGGTGCCTTCCAAAGCAAGAAGGTATCAGATCCATGGGAACTGAAGTCATTTGGGGGCCACCATGTAGATGCTGGGACTTGAATTGGGTTCTGTGGCTAAGCAGCCCTTGCTCTTATAATCACCTAGATATCTCCTCAGGCCCTCAAAAAATACATTTATTATTTATTCTGTAACCATCAGATATATGGATTTTGTGGACACAAAATTTCTAGAATCATCTTTGGAGGATAGCATAGCCACTTACCTGTGCATAGTGGAAGAAGAAGTTTACAAGTGTAGAGAGAGCAGGAAGAAAATGCACACAAGCACACACACCTATACACAAACTCACACGTAGCTTAGAGCTTTATCAAGTACAATCAAAGCACAAAAGAATGGATACCTAGTGAAATCTTTCAGGAATGGGGATATGTCAGGAGGCAGGGCAGCCGTCAGACTCTATTGTGAGAAGTGTTCTATGGTGCCTGGTGAGTTTGTTAAAATTGGGTCACCCACTCTCTCCTTCTCAGTGCCTATCTCCTGCCTGATAGATCCAGTCAAGTGGAAAAGGAAGGAAACTTCCACCGGAACCAGAGAAAGGCTTTTGTTGACCCCGGTCACAATGGTTCTTGTAGATCTATTTCTGCTCTCCCACCATAGGAGGCTAGAGGAGAAGGCTAATCAAAACACAGACCAAAAGACCTTCCACTTGAACACTCTGATGGAAAGAGCAAGGAAAGTATGAGAGCAGCATGGCTGTGTCAAGAAAATGACTCTCCTTAATTTAAAACGGAGAAAATGCTCTCGCGTCTGAAAGTCTGTAAAGATCTACACAATGGGTAAGAACTGAGCAGGGAGGCCAATAAGCAATTAAAATAAAAAAGAGAATGACAGGTCACAAGGGTGAATGCACCGAACCATCGAGGGTTTCTTGAGGGATTAAAAAAAGAAAAGCTCACTTGGAAATTATTATTTTTTTTAGAACGGAACATTATACTTTATATAAAATATATAAAATTAAGCATTTCTTTTGTGACAAAAATGTCCGGTATCAGTGATGCTCGGCTTGCACAGGACTGATCGCTGCCACTGCTTCGCTTGCTCTCGCAGTTATACTGGATTTTGGAGGCAAAACAAAAGACCTGCAGCTCCATTGCACTTCGTATTAATAGATTAGTTCTTATTAACTAGAATAATGAAAGACGATTGTTAGTCAGAGCTCTTCATAAGCGTGGAATAATAAGTATTCATTAGATTCCCCAACCCCAAACAAAAGGACATTTCAATGGCAGCCAGCTTGCTCACTGTAATTTTAGGAAAGCACACGTCTCTTAAAAATTACGTTAATAATTGTTAATTTATTTATCTTTGTGTGTGTACATGTATGCACAGCACATGTGTGGAGGTCAGAGGACAATTTGCAGGAGCCCTTTCTTTCCTTCCAGATGTGGTGCGTGGCCAGAGATGGAACTCAGGTATTCAGGATTGGTAGGAAACCCTTTTAACCCTTTTATCCACTGAGAGCCATCTCGCCAACCTGGGAAGGGCACAGCTTAGTACTCTTCGAGGAAAATCTCCAAAAGCAGCTCAAAATACTCAGTACTCCCTCTGCCTGCTGGCCATGACACAGTAGGCATCGTAGTCAGATACTTCTTTGTTATGTATTGAAGGATTTTTGGGCAGCATCCCAGGCCTTTGTGTGCCACATGCTAATTAATTCTTCCCTAATTGTGATGATCAAAAATAATTTCAGACATTAGTAAATAACCCCTGTGGAACCAAACAGAACCCAGTTGAAATATGATACCAAGAGGCATGGGTCAGTGGTTTGACAGTCACTCACTTGAACACATCCAGCAGACAGAGAAAATGCACATAAAATCAGGTGTGGGATGAAGAGGAGAAACAGAGGTGAGAAGGTTAGATGCAACCACTTCCCAGGCAGCCAGCTTTGGGTGTGAGAAGGCTTGTAAAGCAGGGTTGTTATCTGGGCAGGAGCGCATTGTAGAGAGCATCATATTCAATGAACAGTTTCATATCTAGTAACAGCAATACTGCGTTGGGATCATGCTAGCTTTACCTACTTCAGGGGAGGCGAGAAGCAATTACTAAAACAAAAGACTACAAACCAGCAGCCAGGATAAATAAATAAGGGAAGAAACAAGCAAACAAGCAAACACAGAAACAAAGAGAGTAGAAGGCATGCGTGTCTCAATTCAGACTGCTTCTAATTTGGATTAAAATGCTGCTGGTTACAGTTTCTCCAAAGCAAGGGATTGATACTAACCTTACAAGTCTCTTAGACTTCTCAGTGACAACCCTTAAATTACCCAACAGGCTGTTCGCTGGTAACAGAATGCCTTCTGCAATAATGCGAGATTGGACTTGTCTTCCTTCTTACTGACACTCACTTTGGAAACTGGAATCTATCACAGCTCTATTTTACCAGGTAGTTATTGTTTAACGATTTTTAGGTTGACGCGATAATGATGAGCTCAACGTTAACCGCGGCCATCAGAGCTCAAGTTTATTCCTTTTACCTTTGTTTTCTAGAATTTAGAAAAGAGTTTCTTTAGGAAAAGTTATGAGTTGAATCTGAATGTTGCTCATAAATACTTTCAGATTAAGAACAAATCCCATTAGAGTATGGTCCCTGCTGGGTTTGTACACAGACGGCCCTGCCCCCGGTCAGTTTGTTACTGATGACTTCAGAAACATATTATTTAGCTGGACAGAACAGCTGGAAGTGGGTACAGGCTACTCAACAACATCCAACGTCATTTTGAATTACAGTGTGGGGATTAGGTAATAAGAGGAAGGAACTCAGAGACCTGACATCACAGCTTTTACATCAGCAGGAATAAGGAAGAAGAGAAGCAAATGATTAGGTTAATAATACTGAAGTCGTGGTTAATGATAATAAAGTACTCTCTCTCTCTCTCTCTCTCTCTCTCTCTCTCTCTCTCTCTCTCTCTCTCTCTCTTGCTCTCTCTCTCTCTCTCTGTCTGTCTGTCTTTCTCCCTCCCTCCTCTCTCCCCGTGAGTGTGTGTTCAATCAAGCTTCATCTTGTTTTTTGAGACAGGTTTTCTTATCAAACCCGGAGTTTACAATTTGGCTAGATTGAGGGCTAGTAAGTCTCAGAGAGTCTTCTTTCTCTGTCTCCCTAGAGTTGAAATTACTTCTAGGTAATAAGATCCTGCATATAATTGAATTTTTCAGTTTTATTTTGGTTTGGAGGAGCAAATACCTATTATCTCCTTTTACACGCCCTCTTTCCCCTGGGTTTAGATATTGCTAATGTTTCTTGGGTTTAGATACTGTTAATATCTAGATAATTTGAAAGGTTGAGACTTTAATTATCTTGTGTTTACTGTGAAAAAGGATAACTTAGAGTCACAATATAAAAATGACATGAAAAGCTGGATGTAGTGTATGCCAATAATGGTAGTACTTGGTAATCTGAGGCAGGAGGATCACTGTGAATTTGAGGCCAGCCTGGTCTATACAGTGAGTACCAAAAGAGTCTGGGCTATAAAGTCTGACCAACTCACCACACAATAGTACCCCAAATAAAAGACTAGAAAGGCAATGATTCGTAACTTCAGTAAGAGAAAATTTGCTTTTAAATATATTTTTATCCCACTTTACTACGATGAGAGAACATTCATTTTTGCATGAATAAGAATAAAAATTTCCATTTTAATACACGTATCTCCTCTACATGAGAATCCATCTAAAATAATAAATCAGACTAATACTTGATTTCAGTAAAATTAGGCAAGAATAAAATCTGGAATAATTAGCAGCAGCCCTCTTTTTACATTTGCTGCTTTGGATATTTGTACACGGTGATTCTCTGGCAAAAATGACTCCAGGAATAATCTGCATTTCTTAAAAAAACAAAACAAAACAAATTTATGTGTTTGTGTATTTCCCTCTCACAATGTCCAGTCTTTCTAATTTTGATGTGTGTGTGTTTGGTGTATGCTTGAGTACACTAGTATTCATCGTACATAATTTTTATCCATGATAAACTTAAAAAAATTAGCCCACGAAGATACCAAAGAAAGCCATGCTTGCAAACAACATTTATTTAGCAACATCTAGGAGAGTTTCTACACTCTTTGTTTCTCTGTGAGGTCGGTTCCTTTCCATTGCAAGGTTTGATTTATAGGAACCCAGGGGCAAGGTTACCCATGGATTCTAGAAATATGGATACTTTTATTTCCATATAAAGATTTTAGATGGGGGAACTGAGAAATTTGGCTCAAAGTTTCAAAACATAATAATGAGAGCATCCTCTGCTTGAGTCCCAGGCTCCTCAGCTTAATGAGGTTTATGGCAACCACTATAGAGATGTGATTCTCCAGCTAAGATTTGAAGATTATAAACTGAAGCAGCATTTAGCTTCTTCATAAGCATAAGCACAGTTAAAACAGAAAGAGGAAATGCTTATAATCCCAGTGAAAGATCCTGACAGAATGCAAAAGGTCACAGAAGCCCTGAAATTGGCAGAATAGATTTCATTGTTAACAGAACTAGCTTCACTGATTTAAAAAAATAGAGGTGCACAATGCTCTGGCCACTCCTTGAACCTGTGTGTCTGCCAGTGTTCTGACCAGGTGTGTGCCCATTGCTGCACATTCATTAGACTCTTTCCTTGTACCCCTTCCATAACCATTTCTTAAAAAATCAATCATTTTAAAATAAATATTGTTTAAATCTGAAAAATCCCCTACTCCCCCCCCCCTTCTCCTTTCTCCCCTGAGGGCCTATAAAAACTGGGACCTCTTTCCCCTCGAGGTCGACTCCTCTACCCCTGCGGGGGATATGAGTCGTCCCCAGAGCTCTGGCTTTGCCTGAATAAAGCCTCATGTGGTTTGCAACAAGCTCGGTCTATCGTGAGTTCTTCGGTGTCCGCTATTGTCCTGAGGCCTGAGCGAAGGGCTCCTTTCAGAGTCTTTCACCAGGAGAGGAGGGAAATTAAATATTTCTGTAGTTACCCAAAAGCTGTCTACCCCAAAGTAGTTTTTAAATATGTTCTATTGATACAAAGGTCATACTCACTCTTGAAATACGACAGATGAATAAAATTAGAAATGAAGAAAACTGTCACTAACATAACAATTTAAAATGCTAATCTAGAAATAGTAATTTACATTAAGGAAATGTTCAGCTAATAAATGTTTGAATGTTCTTTACAGTAATGAACATTAGCCATGTATACTACCTTTGCTTGAGTTGAACTTTTGAGAGTGTACGTGCTAGCTCGCTTGGTTTGTCAAACAAAAGCACAGACATAAAGCCAGCATGCTGTTTTTTGTCTTCTTAGTTTCTAGGTTTGAGGTAATGCCCTATGTTACTAACCTAGGCTGACATTAAACTTACTGTATAGCTAGGGATGTTTTCAAATTTCTCATTCTCCTGTCTGTGCTTCCCAATTGTTAGGGTTACAGACCTGTGCCACCATAGCTAGGCAACTACTTTCCTACTGAGAAAGAAACGAACTATGTAACAGTGTTCTGAAATGTGTGGTCCTGAATGCAGTATTCTAATCCACCGTGACAATGTGACGTCTGAGTGAAGGGACAGGATTTCACCCTAGTGCCAGGCCATCCTCCATTGATTAGAAAATGTGTTACTTCAAGAAAGAAGCTTTTTCCTTAAAAAGAAAGGCCCCCTCATACATGATTAAATCATTCAAAGCCATTAAAGGCTGTATTGAATTGTCATTCCGTTTATAATATAAAAGATTCTTATTGAATTTTATTCTTGTTAAGCCACTTTCTCGTGAAAGGCAAAGGTGAAATGTGCACAAGAATCATGTCTTTTTGCCTTAGAATCTCATATTATCATAAAGCTTAGATCAGATGAACAAAGACAAGTAATGATTTTAAAAAAAAATCATGTGTTTTGGCAAGCATGCTGAGCTGATGGCACTGGAGGCCACTCGCAAAAGTCTAAGCTCAGATCCACATTTCAGGAAGTCACAGGATGAAAGGAAGAAAGTACTTAGCTCAAGGTTGTTCGTCTTTCTTGAGAGATCAATATTACTTCTATTAAACAGCTGTTTTAACCGTAATTTTCTTGAAAACAAACTTGCCTACGTTCACACATATTCTAAGTCTTGATGTAGTCACATTTGTAGGCTTCTTATTTACTGTATTTTCTTTTGTCTAGTATTGAATTAGTTCTTCCATGTTTCATTGACTTATGAACATCCCAACAAAGACTTTTTAAACAAGAAACTGAAGTATATAAATGGTTATTTAGAGGAGTGGCCAACACTTGTTATTTATCAGTTGACCGACTATTGAGCAATGCTTGATCCTACCTCCAGCACCCTCTTCTTAGTGTTTCTTTTATTCTTACTAATACCTTGGCAAGATAGCTTTATTCAGTGCTTTATTCTAACATGAAGAGAAACATAAACCATCTCATTTCCATGGGTGCATATAGATTTTAACCGCTGAATAATAAGTAGTCTACTTCTTATGCTGTCCCTCCTCAGAGAAACAACAGGGCAAATCCCATGATTTAGGTATAAAATGCTCCTTATAGGATCATTTATTTGAATTGGGTCATATTGAAAGAGTGCCAAAGACCAGAATGTTGAGAAAAATATGGACAGAGGAAGCCTGGTTTATGAGATCTAAGAGGGAAGCGATGACCCTGTTCTAAGTTGGGCTAGAAGCAATTTATTTCAGCATTCTTTCTCTGCCCTGATAACTTGCATGGGGCTGAGTTAAAAAGGTAACGGCCTAAGTTGTTTGACTAAGGGAATTTCAAGACATGTAAGCTGTAACATGGTTATTTCTTATTGTATTTAGTGAGGAAAGGTGTGAGCAGGGTTCTAAGGTATAATCAAGGACAAGGCAGGTTGGAAGAGATTAGCACCACTAGTGTGCAAACAGGGATTTTGCAGTGTGGCCCAAGAGGAAATGTAGTTGGAGAGGAGACACCTTCCAGGATTGCTGTGGTACATACCAATGTAAGCATATTAGAAAATTTTTATTTGCAAAGCAAGTGCCTGAACATGGAGACCACCAAGGGCATATGTCTTAGGCAGGGCCACCAAGATAATTGTATTGTCTTATGCAGGAGAAATGGTACCAGGAGTCCATCACAGCTTTTGTGAATGGGCCACTGCTGCCTACATCTGAGGGTGGAAGCAGAACTTGACATTGCCTATGTGGTGCTAGATTTGCCAGCAAGCTAAACCACCAAAGTTACATTGTTACTGAAGTTTGCTCCAAAATTCCAGATGAAGGTGTGATGGTTTGTATATGCTCAATCCAGGGAGTGGCACTATTAGAAGGTGTAGCCCTGTTGGGGTAGGTGTGTCACTGTAGGTGTGGGTTTTAAGACCTTCATCCTTAGCTGCTTGGAAGTGAGTATTCTAGCATCCTTCAGATGAAGATGTAGAGCTCTCAGCTCCTCCTGCACCATGCTTGCCTGGACTCTGCCATGCCCCTATCTTAATGATAATGGACAGAACCTCCAAACCTGAAAGCCAGCCCCAATTAAATGTTATCTCCATAAGAGTTGCATTGGTTATGATGTTTGTTCCCAGCAGTAAAACCCTGACTAAGACACCAGGCCAGTGAAAATGGTAGAAATGTTGGGCATGTACCAAGGAAAGCTATGGCATGAAGTGGGATTGGTTCAAAATGTAGATCACAGTTTTTACAGTCTGGGGAGCTAGAAAGGTAGTTCTACTCAAGCACAATGTAGCACAGATGATTCCATCAGTAGCCCTAGATGAAGGACATGGGTTTGGCATTTGCCTCACTGTGTTTCTTTCTTGCTTTGGTCTGAAACTTTGATCTTTGAAGACCATTGGAACTGTAAATCTAGAGGAATTATTGAACTGAGGTTCATAGACAAGATACATATTTGTGGTCCCCTGCCTGCTTCCTGATCTTCTGAGATTTGAGGATGTAGCTTCCGGGGTGAGTCTTGTCTTCCTCCCTGATGGGTCGTGAGACAATGCTCACTCACACTTGCTTTCATCACTTGTGAGGAGTTTCGTTGCCCCAATAAGCCAAGTAACTAGCACAGTAGACAAATAGTAGATAGAATGAAAATGTATCTGAAAATCAAAGAAGACATTCAATAATGAACACATTTTAATAGCTAGATATTTTGAACCTACCTTAGATGGCTCATCTAAAGAGCTTGTTTTCCCATCTCGGGTACCTGACAATTTTTTTTTCACAATTAATTGACAGGAACTCAAGCTAATTTTTCTGATAAAAGCCATCTCTGTAGGGAATGCAGTTGGTGGTAAGTTGTGGTTGATCAATAACACTAACAGAGAAATGTTAGGTCATTTCTCCCTCTCACACCACAAATGATAAAATCCCATGGCAGTGTTGCTTGTTCCACAAATGCTTCTAAAGAGGGACTACTTGAGTTTTGTTCAATTGCATTGTTTTAATGCCCTCCTTCTTAAAAAGACAAAAGAGTGAAGACATGATGCAGTGGTCACGAACAGTTGATGTTCTTAGACAGGACCTGGGTTTGGTTCTCAGGACCTTGTGTTACTCATACCCATTCACGATTCCAGTTCTTGGGAAATCAGCATGTATTTTTTTTTTCTTTTTGATGTCTGCAGGCACCAGGCACAGACATATTGCACATATGTACATGTAGGCAAAATGCTCATACTCATAAATTTTAAAAAATCCAAATAAACCCCCACAAAGTATGTAAGCTAGAGCTTCCAGATCTTTATTCACAAGTTGGTATTTCTGATGTTATTTTCAGCTCTTAAGTCATATTCTATTTAGTAATAACACACATATGAATTTTTCCCTTTTAAGATATATATGTTTGAAAGTGTGTAGTAGTATTTTTGGAAGTATATTCTGCAGGCTAGATATTTTCCTTTGGAGATCTGCTGCAAATAAAGTTTCGGTAAAATATTCCTAGGCGAACTATGATAAGTTACCTGTTTTCTTTTTCTTTTTCTTTTCTTTTTCTTTTTCTTTTTTTTCTTTTTTCTTTTTCTTTTTCTTTTTTTCTTTTCTTTCTTTTTTTTTTTTTTTTTTTTTGATGCAAAAGCAAGAGCTTTATTTTCCAGCGCATTGGGGTCAATCCTCAATCAGCCCCTCAAGGTGAGTGACAAGAAGATGATCTCCAATGGTTATTACCAGCAGTTTTGTACTTTTTAGGGACATAGGTTACATCAGCAAGGTTACAGTTCAAACTGATTGCTTAAGCATATTGACCTTTAAATCTATTGGCTAGCAAGCATGGCACAGATTTGAACTCTACCTGAGACTTTTTAGAGGGTCGGGTGACTGTTAGTACATACTGAGAATCTTTTACTCAAGAATGTTCCTGCAGGTGGAGAATGGAACTTGGCCTAGCCTTGAACCCAGGTGGGAAGGGAAGCTGTAAGAAGGTGTGGGACTGGAAATCCCCTTAGGGTCCCTCATTCCCCTCTTTCACTTGTACTAGCTCCAATCCTGGAGCTACTCTGAGGGGTCTTGGCTAACTAACTCATATTCTTCAGGTCCTGTCCTCAGGGTCTCATACTGTTGGTGAAGGACCATCAGCTGCACTGCTCCTATTCTCTCTTTTATGAAGGCTACAAAGTTGTTCAGTATGCAGGGTCCAAAGGTCAACAATAGCAGGAAAACAATTAGGGGTCGTAACAAGTTGGATATGAGGGTGGTCAACCAAGGGGAAGAGTTAAACCAAGACTCAAACCAGCCCTGCCTCTCTTCTCTTTCTCTCTTCTGCTTGGCTAGCCCTTCTCTCACCTTGGCCATTGAATCTTTAACTACCCCTGGAATGGTCTCCAGTGAAATACTTCCTGCTGTTTCACATCCCCAGGTAGCAGAGAAAAAGTGGTTGGCCTCCCAACACTGATGGGCCTGTTGCTGGCTTCTCTTATCTATGGGGCACACATATAGGGGGGTTTCTTGCAAGACACTCCTCAACTTCGGATGTCCACACTCTAAGACCCATCTTCCAAGGCTGATTCTGGGACATGGTTTAGACTCACAAGTCTCTAATCCCCCATAACTCGGGTAATCCCCACCCCCCTGTGTCTCTAGGGTAGGGACGCCCACCACTAACTTACAGAGATCAAATATAAGCTACCTGTTTTCATATTTAAAAAAATTTAGAACATAGCTATACACAGATGTTTACCTGTCTTTTCTGATGCTTTCACCCTACGATTTAGAAATCACGAGACTGCATATTGTCCTCAAACTTAAATACTCTCTGTAATTTTAAGGAAAAAGTTGGCAAAGCAAAAATATATTTTACTGAATCTCTTATTGACTTTCATTGATTACATTATAATAAGGTCTGTTGTAGATGGTGGTGATTTTTGTACTGGTGTGCATGTTTGTTCTTGAAATCACAATTGGTTATGCTTACTTTTAGTATATTAAAATTAAATTCACTTCTGTTCGAGTATTAAAATTTGCTTTGCTTTGAATAAACTGGTACCTGATTATATTAATCATGGGTCTCAGAAAGACAGAATTAATGAGAGTATATAGGTATATAAAAAAAAGAGATAAATTATGGACATTGACTTGCTAAGTATGGAAGCTGAAAGGCCCCACAATCTATTAACTGCAAATAGGAAAACAGGAAAGACAATGAAGTGATTTATTCCCAAGGCCTGAGAATTGAGGGAAGAGGAGAGGGGTCTACTTTTCTTAGTCCTGGAGTCAGAAAGCCAAACGCTAGAAGTTCTGATGATTAAGGGCAGCTTCTGGATTTCCTAGCTCCACGTGTGATTAGTGTAGACGAGGAGGGTGAGAAGGAGAGGGCTGAGAAGGGAAAACTCACCTTTCTTATATGTCTGAATCTGTTCTGAATTTCAACATATTCAGGCTGGCAAGGGTGGATCTGCATTCCTCAGGGTTAAGTCTGTTCAGGTTCCTACTGCAGTCCCATAAACTGGGATGAAAAACAGTGGGAATTCCTCTCATATAGTTATAAAGCTATCTTTTCTTATAGTGGTCGAACCTAGGAAATCTGATTAATAGATTTGGTGTGTGGTGATGATGAATTTCCTGCTGTTTAGAATGGTACTTTCTCATCTCAGGTGGATGAAGAGAGTCAATGAATTCCTTTGGACTTTTTCTATGAGGGCAGCATGCCACTCATGACGGCTTCATGACCTAGTCAGCTCCCCAAAGGTCACATCTCTTATCTCCATTTCTTTTGAGATCAGAATTTCAGGTGTGCACTTGGAAAAACAGAAAAGGACTGTAGTCTCTAACCTGTTTATTCAAATAGCAATCATTTTTGAATACAAACTGTAACATCCACCAATGGTGTTTATCAGTCATCTGGGAATCCCCATCACAACCACCGGTACATATAAAATCAATACTCACATTTCCATCAAAATTGCCCAACTATTAATGTATGCACAACAGTTCTAACTCTGTCTAAAACTGATCATTTTTAGTAAAACTTGTAATGCTCCAAAACATGGCACTGGACTGAACTGAAGGTCCATTCCCAAGCAATATATAATTCTCATTCTACTAGAATGTTTTTCTATTTGAGAGTGCAGAGATTATTACAATTATAATTCATAATGGATTGATTTTTTATATAGCATCTGAGGGGCTTCTGGTAAGTGGGGAAAAATCCTCATTTGGTAATACAGAACATGTCTGGACTGTCTTTTCTCTCCGCTGTAGCCTCTTTTAGGCCACTGGATGTTTCTTGCTTTCACCCATCTGTATATTGCATGTCAGGAGGAGGAGGGATGGGGAAGTAGCAAAATCCTACCATGCTGAGGCACAGGAGGACGGAACTCTGATTTCACGACCACTCAGGTCTGAGAGGTGCCTGCACATTACAGTTCCTCTAGTCTACTCAGGAAATGAGACTTAATACAATTTCTACAATTCACTCTCTCATCTGGGAGGATGATTAATGACGATGACATTTAGCCTGATTGTTGTGCTCTTTAGGAAGATATTCTAGACGAAGGACTCTCATTTCCAGGCTCCAGCTGGAGATGGCATGGTTTGAGGATGATATACTGTTTGGCTGTTGCACTAACCACATTCTTAAGTACAGGTTTCTATCCTGGTCCTTCCTGTCAGACTCACAAGGAATGGTCTATTTGTTTTGAAGAAAAGAGTCTATCAGTGTGTGAGACATAAACTGCATGACTGACTACTTTTAAGCTTTGTTGAAGATGCCAACACTCCACTTTAAATCACATTGTTTGAAAAATCTGAACCCAGACACTTTTATTATAGAATCTCAAAGTCTTCAATTATGACCTGAGCTGGCAATTTAGGACACAGATGTCTATAGTCAGTCAAGGCTTACAAACTATGAAAGTCCCTTTGACTTCTCATATCTGAAAGGGGCTACCAAGCTGCTCTAACCTCAAACATTTTAAAAATTATTACTATTTTATTTAGCTTTGTGTATATGATTATATATGATGTGTGTGTGTGTGTATGTGTGTGTGTGTGTGTGTGTGTGTGTGTGTGTGTGTGTGTGTGTATACACATTAGTCAGGTGCACATGCCACAGCAGCATGCAGATGTATCTATCATAGAATATCATAGAATAATGATAGCTGTCCTTTGCCTTCCACCTTGCTTGAGACTGAGATTCTGGCTATTTACAACTGTGTCTATCAGGGTCACTTCTGTCTCTGCCTCCCATCTTGCCATAGCATGATGGCAAGTGTTATTGTGCCCAGCTTTATGTGGATTGTGGGGATGCAAACTCAGGTCTTTATTCCTGAATGCCTCAGTTCCAGATGTTTTAATCTTGAACAGACTCTTACACATGGGTCCTTGGAAATTACTTTTATTCATTTTTTTTCCCGATGGACACCAGTTCTCAAAAGCCTTATATGTTTGAAATATATTGGGTCCCAGAATTGTTATTATTCTAACTGCAGTATGATTTTATAGATAAAGAAGTCATCACCTCACCGATTCTGTGTCAGTGGCAAGGTTCTCTGAAGGAAGCTTGTCTGTATGCCTCCCACCGGCAAGTAGATACCATGTTTCCTGATTGCTTGGTCTGAATTAGGCTGAGTTGTTAAACGAATCCCTCACTCATACCATAGAGCTATTATGTTCGTTCTCATGCAGGTCAAAATCCAACTGATTCTCAGAGGCATGGGTCCTACCTGTGATGAAGGCAGGATGGACCACAGGAGACGGATTTAAGAACTCGAGATTATAACACAAAGCTCTTATAAATTTGTGGGGTCAAATCTCAAGACTAAATTTGGGACTGGTAGTTCAAAGGAGATATAAACACAAGGCTAAGAGACTATTAGTCACCCTTACAAACCAAACAAGAAAGCATTCAAACCAAACAAGCAGGCAGTGCTTCTGAAGCTATAGGTCTGGACCCCTACAGTGTCCCATATCACTAGCCACCATTTCAGATGTTTATATTACAATTTATAACTGTGGCAAATTACCGTTGTGAAGTCGCAACAGATACGATTTTATGGTTTGAGGGTCACCAAAACCTGAGGAACTATATCAATGGGTTGCAGGATTAACAAGGTTGAGACCTACTGGATTAAGGGGCCTAATTGGGAGCTTTTCAAAATACTCTACTGTCCAGGGAGAACTTGGCTTATTATTCTTGCAGATCAACCCAAAGGAGCAACCTCTGAAATAAGAAAGACCCAGCTCGGAAAACTTTTAAGATTGCTGTATTAGAAGCATCTTCATGCTGTTCTAAATCAAGAGAATGGCAGCTGTCTCCTTTCTAGCCTAAAAATTATTATTACGTTTAGGACTCTATTCATCAGAATAAACTGTCCATCACAGAATTCACTGTAAGGATAGATTTAGAACGCTCTCTTTATGAGTCTGCTGATAATACTAAGGGACTCAAGGAGAAGATCTGTCTCTTTGAACATAAAAACATTACCTCAAATGTATTTTTAAATTTTTTATATTTCTAGAAACTGGGTGAATGTTGATTATAGATTTCACCAATGTTTGGGATGTGAAGACACCATTACCAAAGCAACTCTGAGAAAAAAAAAACCATTTATTTAGGGGCTTGTGTTCAACTTCAGACAGTCGGTTCTTCATCAATGTGGTTGAAAGCTTGGTGACAGTATGGCGGGTGTGCAGGCAGGAGAGCACTGTACTGGGGCAGTGTAGCTGGAATGGTGGGGCTGCCTCTATTTTAACACTGGGGGGGGGCGTTGGTCAGTTCTATAGACTATAGTTCTTGAGCTGGGATGAATCCCAGTCTTCTATGAAACTTTAAAGTGGAAGACACAACTAAGCTCTTTCTAAGTTTCTTAAATACAGAAATTGTGATTTAATAAGTGTGGGTTGATTTAGACTGCAAAGTTTGGGTCTATTTTTTTTTTTTTTTTTTTTTTACTAATCAACAATAACAAGACAAATTGGTGTGTTGTTCTCCTTCATAGAAACAAAAAGTCACAACTGAAAAATAAAGATGCAAAAAGTAGAGATTTGTTGGAACAAAAAAAGGGAGGGATATATGTTATGGAATATATATATTGAAGATTCTTTTATGGAGATTTATTAATGAGTAGAATTTTCAATTCTTCCATGGTTGAGAAGAAAAAAAATAGCCATTTCAGGTAAAGGAAATAATCATCAAAAGTACAAAATGTTTCTACTTTTTCCTTCATTAAGAGGCTCTTCAGCAAATGGCAAGAATGTGAGGAAGAACACTAGAAACTACACAGGAAAATTAGTTAGACGGAGGTACTACACTGAGTCAGTATTTCTAACATAGAATTGAAAGGATATTTGCTTTATTTGACACCTTACACAAGCAACAGAATAAAATGTGTTATTATAGCTAGGCCTGTCTAGTTTGGATGCTGGGTATGCAGACTAAAATCGCTCTTAGAAGTATGATAGAGCATTGAATTTGACATATCCAGCTAAGATGTCCTATACAGAAAGCAGGTCAATACACATTTGGTAGCAATTGACATATCAGAAACTATGTGACGTCATTACAGTAAATTACATTCTAAATATGGGATGATTAGTGAAATGGAAAGCTCAAAGATAACAATTTTTACAACATCATGCATGCAACTCAACAGGTTATTTTGTATTTGTTATATACATACGTATAAATATATTTGCATGCATGTAGCAACAATTAAAAGAAATAGAGGCTATGAATTTGAAAGAAAATAAAGAGTATATGGGGGACCAGAGGGAAGAAATGGAGCAGAGAAATTATGTAATTATGCTATAATTTTAAAGAAATACAAGAAAAATGGGGAAAGAGTGGGAGAAAAAAAACAAGACTAAAGGATTTAAAGTTGAGATTTACAAACATAATTAATACATTTACTGTAAAAAATGTGGTTTTAGAAAACAATTATCCCTGTATGACTCTTACTTTTCAAGGGTATGTATATATCTACCAAAATACAGAGTTATCACTGTTGAAATCTACCCTTACATTTTAAAAGATTTCAGTTGATGCTATTGTGAAAAACAATAGAATGTGCAACACGTGCCAGTTGATTAAGGAATCCTGCCCGTCTTACACAAAATAATAACCATTAAGATGGCCATTAGATGATGTACTGCCTTGGGTTATGTACCACTGGTAACATTGCCTAACACTGAGAGACACTTAAACAAAAAAAGATCAATTCTGACTTCTGTACTTTGAGGACTGAACAAGGGGTTGTGATGGACACCCTGATAGTTTATCTTTTTTAAAAGTTTGAAGATAAGCTAATTTGTGGACGAATGCAGGAAGGGGCAGTTTTGTGTTATTAAAATTAATTATGTGCAATTTTGTGCTATAAAAGCCAATTATGGCTCACATCTGAGCAGAAGGAATCAATACAGAGAAAATGGAAAAATCTTCCAGAAAGAAGGAATCAATAATGATGCAAAGTCGGAGTAGAGAGTGTGGTAGAAAAATCATTTTTTTTTTTAGACAGAAATAATAGAAGTCAAAATTGGTAAAGATGCACTTTGGTGTAGTAGAGTCTGAGGGAATTGAGCCAGTCCATTTCATTTCAATCAAGACAAGAAGGTCATCCCTTAAGAGTAAAGAGTCAAGGATGAGTGGAAGACCTTAAAGAAAAGGAAAAGGTTTCTGTCAAGAGCAGAAAGGAAAATGACGTGGGATAAAGCTGTCACACAGATGTGGTTTTTTAAGAGGAAATAAAGAAGCAGATTTCTCTTCTAGGGTTTAAAGCAAAAGCTTATCTGAGACTCTGGTTGAAGTTGAACGCATATAAAATGGCAGATATGTGTGAATGCCAACAAGTCTTAAAATCGATATTTTCTTCTTTCTCCAAGGCCTTGAGATGCAAAGTATGTAGATCATTGATGAAATGATGATTTTTAATGATTAGAAAGAATCTTAATGAATCTTCTTGTGGTAGTTGGGGAAAGAATGGCTCCCACAAACTCAGATACTTGCCTGCTTAAGCCCCATCTGTTGAACTCTATGGGCTTTGTTGGAGGAGCTGTGTCATTGCAGCTGAGATTTGAGACTTCAAAAGCGCACAAAGGGCCCAGTCCCTCACTTTTTGTCTTGCCTGGGATCTGGATTTAAAGCACTCAGACACTGCCCTGTTGCCTGTGCTCTGAACTACTCGCAGCCTCACCCTACCTTCCGGTTGGTGGTGCAGAGTCAACCAACACAGACTCTGGGAGCAGGTGAGACATGCAACAAGCTCTTCTGAGTGCTGCTGTGACTTCCCTTAATACCCTCCACCCACACCCCCATTGGTCCCCAGAAAGCATATCTTCTAAACAGCAGTTCCCAATTGGCTGACACTGACTACACCCGCAATCCTTGGTCTCTTAGGCAGTTCTCAATTAAATCCTCCTGCAGGAGATGCTTTTGTCTCAAGGACTTATTGAGAAAGGATCCACTTCCATGTTCAGTACTAAGCCCTCAGTGCCATTGGTTGGAGGATCTTGTTGCCTTTTGGCGAGGCAGCTCCACCAGCTTCTTTAATATGACCTATTGATGCAGAAGAGAAGTTACAGTCTTTCATAACCTAATCTTGAGTGTGGTTGCTGGGCAGCACCAGTGCCAGGGAAAAAAGGGGGTGGGAGAGAACCCGGGTACCGTACTTCCAGAGCTCTGGGGCTCTAGGCGGGCAGATGCATGGGTGTGCTCTCCACACCACCCAGGTAATCATCTGGTTGTGGGAAGCCACGGAATCCCAGTCCGCGGGGTGTGGGGTGTAGAGGGAGCAGTCTGCTGTCCCTTGGCCTCAGGAAGGCCAGGGATGACAGGTTCTAGCCCTTGGGCATCGCAGGACATCAAAGGACACTGTGGAAGAGCTGAGAACAGGTGGAGGCCCAGGGGAAGCTCTGTCAGCCCGGCTGAAGAAAAAAAAAGGGGGGGGGTGTCCTAGGTGGTTCCAACGAGGGCGAGAATCTTTGGTCCGATCTGGTGGCTGGAAACACTGGGAGGCCTTCTTGCTGGAGATTAGACTCCAGCTCTTTAGAAGAAGCTATTCCATTGTTCTAATATGTCTGGTCTTGATGAGTAGAGATGGTCCATGGTTTTAGAGCTTTATGAAAGGCAGGGAGCAAGGGAGAGAGAGAGGGAGAGGGAGAGGGAAAGGGAGAGAGAGAGAGAGAGAGAGAGAGAGAGAGAGAGAGAGAGAGAGAGAGAGAGAGAGAGAGAGAGAGAGAGGGAGAGAGAGAGAGAGAGAGGAAGAGGAAGAGGAGAGGAGAAGAGAAGAGAAGAGAAGAGAAGAGAAGAGAAGAGAAGAGAAGAGAAGAGAAGAGAAGAGAGAGAAAGTAGAGAGAGAAAGTAGAGAGAAGCAGGCCATGGCCATGTGGAGAGAAGGAGAAGGGAGAGGGAGAATGAGAGCTAAAGATGAGCATAAGAGAGAAAGGGCCAAGCAGCCCCTTTTATAGTGTGCTGGGCTATTTTACAGTTGCAGAGTAACTGTGGGGAGGAGCATACCTGGCTATTGTTAGGTAACTGTGAGGGTGGAGTCTAACCAGAATTCCAGGAACTTGGGACATTGTCTGCATGGCTGATAGTCACAGGATTACGGAGTTGTGGGCTTGGTGGTGTCAAGCACCTATGTCTGGGAACATAGCTCACTGTTCCATCCCTTGTAGAGTTTTCTACTGGGTCTCCAGAGTAAGTTTTGCTCAACCAAAACACAGGCTGCCTTTCTTGGTCTCTCATGTGTCTTCTCCTTGTTTTTGTTGATCTGGAAGTATGGCTGTTATGTTAAGTTTGTTGCGAAATGGGAAGCATTGTACATGGGTATGAATACAGTAGGTAGCAAACACTTGGCAGCACTTTAGAATTGTGTGTTCTGTACCAATTAATCTTCGTATCATCTTACAGATGATGAGAGCATCACCTTTAGAGACCAAGGTTAGCATTGAGAGGTTAAGGACAAGTCTAACAAGTGAAGGAACTCAAGAAATTGGCCTCATGAGCCTTTGTGTTTAAATCCCCATGACCTTCTAGGAAAGAAGAAATCATTGTAACCATGGAAACAACAGCCACCACCATGGGAAGCAACATCAGTGATTATAGTTTTTCATTCTAGCATTCACTAGTAAAATTATTTCTCAACTGTCTATATCTATGACACCCATACCCTATAGTTATAAAAAATTATTCTCTTCCAGCCAGTGGTTTAATTGCAGTATTAATTTCAACCAATTAGCCAAGGAGGTAAACTCATATGGTATAACATAGCTTTAAAATATACAGTAAAAGGGCTTTATGCAGTTAAGGTATATGTGTAGATGATGCCAAAGGTGAAGAAAGAAACCATTGCCTCTTCAAAGACCAAGATGGAGTGAAAGCTTTGAAAGCCAAAGGGTATAAGGATATAATTAAACTTATCCCATCTAACTTTACATGAATGAGACTTAAACTAGGATATCTATTTATTGGGCTCTGCACAATTATAGCAAGGGTCTATCTAAACTGAGTCCATCTAAACTGTAATTTCAATCTCTAAATGCCAGTCTGGTTTCTAGCTCAACTGTACTCCCCAAATATTAGCTATTTGAAACTCTCTGGGTTACTTTTGCTCCAGCAGTCTGGGTCCCAGGGAGGCATATCACTCTGGAATGTGCTGTTGGTTCATCACAACTCATGGAGCTATCCTATTCTGCCATCTTCCCTTCCTCCACACTTCCCTCTCTCCCCTCTTCTTCTCCTCCTGGCCCTACCAGTGACGACACCCCTCCCCTCATCCTGGTAACTCAAACTCCACCTCTCTCTATTCTCTCCAATAATTGGCTGTCACAAGTTTTGTACAATCAATAGTGTTAAATTAGAGAGCATGGTTTGTATGTCATCATTTGATGTACCTGAGGATCTACTCATTGGTGGCAACCAGATTTTGGTAGCCAATATTTAGTATTTCAATACAAGCGTTATCAGACCAACCCCCTACACCAAAGGGCAGTGTTGAAAGGTATCAACAGGAAACAAAGGTCTGCATACCAGCCACCTTCTGCCAATCGTGGCAGCTACAGACTCAAAAGCAATACTCTCAGAAGACCACTCCCAGAAGAAGCAAGCAAGCTTCCCTGCTCAGGTCTGCTAGAGAGGAGGCACACATTTGACTGACTCCTCATTATGATGCCTCAAATGTTGCCAAGAACTTAGGGTCATCTAAATTGAGTCCAGCTTGCTAATTCTAAATGCTCATTATTTTTCAAAGAAAAAAAATTGCATGTGGCCTATGTCTTGGAGCTTGCTCATGAGTTAGTAGTATGTATCATCCTTCCTAAACTGTTTGCATATAGGGCCAAATGTACCTTAGGTATCTCTAGACCACATAATATCCAACATAATTTAACCTTATTGACATGCATGGAAAATTAATGTCCTGAACCTTTTGGTTTTCATAGTCCTGGCAACATTCATAAGGAGACAATCTCCACAATCAGGGTTTAATATGAATATTAATGGTGGCTGGTATATATTTCAACCTCTTTCTCTTGTGGTAAATTATTTATAGAAAAGAATTCTGGTAGCATACTAGGTCCAAGCCACTTAGATAATGATTCCCATCACCTCAGCATAGTTTCTGAACTTATTAGAAATGAGAGATCTCTGGGTTCAACTCAGTCCCAGTGAATTGGGGTCTGTAGATTGTGAATTCCATCAGTGTCTTCAGATACATCTGCACTCATGAAATTTCATGAGCATGGAGGGGTATTCCAAGGGGCACAGTGTATCATAGCACCAAGTTTCACAAGGAACAGAAGAACTATCTGAATTAGAAGTATTACATTTGTGGTGTGGTGATGGTGATGATTTGTAGATAGTGTTGATAGTAACTTACAGTTAGGGTTTCCAAGCCCCACAAATTACCCATCAAGGATATCATAACGTGTCAGAATTTTACCAAGTTCTTGAGGTGATTCATATTCTTATTTAGATTTGAGAAGATCTGGGTAAAGTGTCCAACATCTTGGAGCCAGACTCCCTATCTTTCTTTTTAACGTGGGATAATGATAGCAGCCATCCACTTGCCTTGTAAAGCTGCCATAAGTATCACATATGGTAATATATGCACAAGGTTTCACACATTGCTTGGGGCCTAGAAATCATATGGTAATGTTAGGTATCAAAAGCTGCTACACATGCTCAGTGTGGAATACATGCATGTTTGCCTTATCAAATTGCTGGCAGTGGTAGCTTCAAGTAAATATTATGTTCAGTTTTATTTTCTTCTTGCTTATTCCTTTTCCAACTATATTTTGGGATGTTTTTGTTTTCTTCCTTCATGTCTCCTTGCTAGCACTTACCATAGCTCAAAAAATATTAAGTAATTTTTCACATGAACTATTTTGAGTGATAAGAGACATAAAAAAGGATCTGGGCAAATACAGGCAATACTGTGACCCCCAAGAAACCACTCAAAAGGAAGTCAGTACATGGATAATAAAAGGGCATGGTTTTGTAACTAGTATGAAGAAAGAGGCACAGTACAACCACCTTTTAAAGTGAGCTATGTAGAATTTATCCAGCATAGTCACAGCGGGACATGACAGCTAGGATTCTGTACAGACTTAATAGTTTCTGATTTCAATGTACTTCCAAACATATTTTTTTCTCAGAGTTCCAAATATTATTTTAGATGATCAGTTTTGTTATTAAGTGGTTACCTATTATAGTATAGAAACGCGGACATCAGTTTGATTAACATTCACCTCATCAATATGAATGTTTCTAGAAGGGGACAGGACTGAAGATGAAGGGTGGGTTAGAATTACCACACACAGGTTATATTTATAGTCATAGGAAAGGAAAGAGCCCGAAGAGGCAGATAGGCTATGGTTGGCCTGGGCGCTATAGAAGTGTAGGCTAACCATGTAGCTGCTTGAACTTTGTCTGCTATGGTTGCTGAGATATAGTTGTGTGGCTACAAGGATATGTTAAGGTTCTAATTTGTCTATGTATTAAGATAGTACCCAGTTCACCGTGGAAGAAGCTACACTGAGCCACACTTTATCACTCAAATGCAGAGAAAGGTTTGTATCAAACTTCCTCCAACTTAGCAATTACAAAAGACAAAGTTTTCAACCTGAAGTAAGGAAGAGAAGCGCTGGGAAATGCTTATTTGTTTATTTATTTATTTATTTTTGGTAGAGCTGGCAAAGTAATTTAACTAGAACAGAAGGTTGAAATTTAAAATAGTTGATTGTTAAACCTAGTTTACTCTATACTACTTCTTTATTTAAAAGTACTCTGATTGCTTATCCAATACCAAATGGTTAGCCCTGAAAACACACACACAAACACACACACACACACACACACACACACACACACACACACACATTATAACATTATACAGACTGTGTGACTGTGCATGGTGTATGGTGTATTTATATATTTAGGAATATATATATATATATATATATATATATATATATATATATGTATGTATGTATGTATATATATATATATATATATATATATATATATGCACAAATTTAAAAAGAGAGAATATGTAATTGAAAGAGAGAAAAGGTATACATAAGAGTTTTGGGAGGTAATTATTATAATCTCAAAAATTAAATAATATACTTCTAAATACATTAGTTACATATTTATATGGAAATCTCTACTACAATATATAGAGACATGTACTTTGGACTGGCTTCTGTCTGTATCTGTGACCGCAAGTCTTGATGCCAATCCTTAAGCTTTGTGCTTCAGATAAGACTGTTTCCTACTTCCTGAAAATACAGTACTAAAGCTAACTACAAAATATTCATTATAGCCACGGAGTAAGAAAAAAAATGAGTATTTGATAAATGGACAGTTGTATGCTATGTTAATGAATAAAGTGTGTCTTAATTTTTCTCTATCAAAATAAACAGAAATGGATGTGACAAATGCAGAAGCCAGGCAAATAGAGCCAGGCAGCATTGTCTCTGTGATTTTCCCTCTATATTCAAATTCTTCTTCTGTGATCTTTTGAGTCTTAATTTTGAATTCTGTATGGAAAATAGACTTTAGTCAGCTCTGTTCTGAAAGGAACATTTGTGGATTTTAGTGATTCCTTGATGTTTAGACGCAAACTGAATCTTAGTTTTCAAGAGCAACCAGTCTTGCACTTCAGTGGACACTATCAGGTTGATTGTGCTCTTTTGTCATTCTGAATAAAAGTGGGGAAATAAAAGAAATGGAAGAACATTTTGTTTCTAAGTGAATTTATAGAAGGCTTTAGCTGGCAAGTGAAAAAGTCTTTCAGTATCCTCTAGCCAGTTTTTTACATGAGCATTCTCAATCCTGGCAGCACCACATAGTGTAAAAATGGAGTGTTGGTTTGCATGTATGAGGTTTTTCTGTGTGAGGTCAGGCCATATAGATGAATCTGCTCTGGAACTCTGTGTTGTTCAGCATGGCCTTGAACTCACAATGTTTGTGCTGCTACCTCCTATGTGTTTGAAAAAGGACATTCAAATGGCAACTTGCAAAAGTTGAATAGGTTTAGCTATGAGTGAATTGAGAAATAATTATTAAAACACTACTTTATGTCACAGGCAGATACTTCATATTAGGTATTATATTGGCCTTTAAATATAACTTTATAATTAAACCTGTTTTAAAATCTTTTTTTTTCTTTTTTTTCCATTTTTTATTAGGTATTTAGCTCATTTACATTTCCAATGCTATACCAAAAGTCCCCCATACCCACCCACCCCCACTCCCCTACCCACCCACTCCCTCTTTTTGGCCCTGGCATTACCCTGTACTGGGGCATATAAAGTTTGCGTGTCCAATGGGCCTCTCTTTCCAGTGATGGCCGACTAGGCCATCTTTTGATACATATGCAGCTAGAGTCAAGAGCTCCGGGATACTGGTTAGTTCATTATGTTGTTCCGCCTATAGGGTTGCAGATCCCTTTAGATCCTTGGCTACTTTCTCTAGCTCCTCCATTGGGAGCCCTGTGATCCATCCATTAGCTGACTGTGAGCATCCACTTCTGTGTTTGCTAGGCCCCGGCATAGTCTCACAAGAGACAGTTACATCTGGGTCCTTTCGATAAAATCTTGCTAGTGTATGCAATGGTGTCAGCGTTTGGATGCTGATTATGGGGTGGATCCCTGGATATGGCAGTCTCTACATGGACCATCCTTTCATCTCAGCTCCAAACTTTGTCTCTGTAACTCCTTCCCAGGGTGTTTTGTTCCCACTTCTAAGGAGGGGCATAGTGTCCACACTTCAGTCTTCATTTTTCTTGAGTTTCATGTGTTTAGCAAATTGTATCTTATATCTTGGGTATACTAAGTTTTGGGCTAGTATCCACTTATCAGTGAGTACATATTGTGTGAGTTCCTTTGTGAATGTGTTACCTCACTCAGGATGATGCCCTCCAGGTCCATCCATTTGGCTAGGAATTTCATAAATTCATTCTTTTTAATAGCTGAGTAGTACTCCATTGTGTAGATGTACCACATTTTCTGTATCCATTCCTCTGTTGAGGGGCATCTGGGTTCTTTCCAGCTTCTGGCTATTATAAATAAGGCTGCTATGAACATAGTGGAGCATGTGTCTTTCTTACCAGTTGGGGCATCTTCTGGATATATGCCCAGGAGAGGTATTGCTGGATCCTCCGGTAGTACTATGTCCAATTTTCTGAGGAACCGCCAGACTGATTTCCAGAGTGGTTGTACAAGCCTGCAATCCCACCAACAATGGAGGAGTGTTCCTCTTTCTCCACATCCACGCTAGCATCTGCTGTCACCTGAATTTTTGATCTTAGCCATTCTGACTGGTGTGAGGTGGAATCTCAGGGTTGTTTTGATTTGCATTTTCCTGATGATTAAGGATGTTGAACATTTTTTCAGGTGCTTCTCTGCCATTCGGTATTCCTCAGGTGAGAATTCTTTGTTCAGTTCTGAGCCCCATTTTTTAATGGGGTTATTTGATTTTCTGAAGTCCACCTTCTTGAGTTCTTTATATATGTTGGATATTAGTCCCCTATCTGATTTAGGATAGGTAAAGATCCTTTCCCAATCTGTTGGTGGTCTTTTTGTCTTATTGACGGTGTCTTTTGCCTTGCAGAAACTTTGGAGTTTCATTAGGTCCCATTTGTCAATTCTCGATCTTACAGAACAAGCCATTGCTGTTCTGTTCAGGAATTTTTCCCCTGTGCCCATATCTTCAAGGCTTTTCCCCACTTTCTCCTCTATAAGTTTCAGTGTCTCTGGTTTTATGTGAAGTTCCTTGATCCACTTAGATTTGACCTTAGTACAAGGAGATAAGTATGGATCGATTCGCATTCTTCTACATGATATAGTTAAACCTTTTAATGGGTGATTCACTTTACAAGCAAAGGAAAGAAAAAGAAATTTGGAGCTAGTTGGACTTTTCTAATAAACAGAGGGTCACATAAACATTAGTGTGGCACATTTTGTTGAAGGATAATGAACAGTGAATATGACCTAGAATTTAATTTTGTACTAAATGTAGCTGGGTCCTAGCAAGTGAGGTATTTTTCCCCCTTATTTATGTTTCAAGTGTAAATGTTTCCTTCACCTTGTTTTATGAGGGAGTTCCACAATCCACTCACCCACTACTACCTCCCCACCTTCGAATTCCCCTACACTGAGGCATTGAGCCTTCACAGGACCAAGGCCCTCTCCTTCCACTGATGCCAGACAAGGCCATCCTCTGCTATATATACAGCTGGAGCCATGGCTCCCTCCATGTGTAATAATGTACTCTTTGGTTGATGGCTAAGTCCCTGGGAGCTCTGGGGGTTCTGGTTGTTTGATATTATTGTTCTTTGTATGGGGGTTGCAAACCCCTTCAGCTTGCAAGAGAGTTTTTGAATAATAAAAGTTTATATTTATAGAAAGTATTCATATCACCAAAACCACTTATCCTTCAGCCTGAAGTTGAACACCATCAACATCAGTCACCATTTCTCTGTAAGCCAACTGTTCTTACTTTGGTGACATTTGCTTGGTCTGTGGATGAGTGGTTGAGAGTTTTGGCATCTTATGTAATTATATACATTACTTTAATGTATTGATAATAGGAATTTTCTTAGAAGAGAGTGTGTCACTAAGTTTAGCTTCCCTGAATCTGCAATGAAGGCATATTGTATCTGCATCAAATAGGTATTTTACTTATCTATAATTTTTAGTAGACTCTAAACATTATCAAACAAGACCCATCATTACCACCGAAGAAACTACCCAAGATAGGTCACTTCATGCTGAACAAATGACTATACAATTGAATGAAAAGATAGACCACATCATTTGCACACCAAATATAGTGGGAAATATCGACATATGTTAGTTGTATGCTCTCCTAAATTTATAAAAAAGGAAATATTTACTAGATTCATTGAGGAGAGTCACACATGATTATTTTACCCTACATAGCTTACACACTGTACCAAAGTTATGATAAACAGACAGAGTGAAACTCACCTATCATAAGATACTTCCTACCTTTTTAAACAAGATGGTTCCTGCGATCTTAAATAATTTCTATTTTTCTCGTTATAGTCACAGTAAATTTTTCTGCCTTTGGGCATGATTTTACTAAATGTCTTTACAGAGCAACATCTAGATCCTGGAGACTGATAGCTGGGACACTGTTAATAGTAATTTCTAGAGTGACAGTTCGGCTTAGAATGAGAGTTTGGCTACATCATGTCAGTGGTTATGGCTCTAGCCACATCCCAACCTGGGACTAATCATCAAATACCTTACAAACCTCACAATTTATTCCTGCTTAAAGCTCTGACTTCTGTCTCTTCATGGTCAGTGTATCAGAGTGCTGCGGCATTTTCTCTTTTTTAAACAATTCAAAGCCATCCTTGAGGTGTCCTCTCTCATTATAGCTTTAGCATGTGTAGAATTTCTCCTGCTGGAGTAGCCTTCATTAGACTTCATCTGCCAGATAAACCTTTTTTCAGATTCCAGCTTTGATTTTAATTCTTGGGGTTCTGCCTTGTGTCTTCAGTAACTGGTACTATTGCAACTTTGCAAGTGGAGTTTACTTAATATTCCTCATTAGAATTTAATCATTATCAAATAGGGAGTCACTACTGGGACTGAGCATAATGCTTAATAGTGAGTAGGAACTCAGTGTTGATAAAGAAGTGAGCACATGGATATCTGACTGGGAGAATAAACAGACTTTATACCTTTATATTAGCATATAGGCTCCTTTCATGATAATTTGGTCATTCTGTTGAACTTTTCCCTTGTCATGATAAAGGTATTGTGTTTTCTGTATCTAATTTAATTAGACTATATGTATATATATTCTTTGCAGTTGTTATAATCCATATGAGGTAAAGAAAAGTCTTAGCAAATTAGGTAAGATTGGGTTATTTTATGAATTTTTGATAAATGTATTAATTTTGAGAATTTCACACAAGTCATTTATTTATGTCATTTTTACACGTGTTACTCTACTTTGATTTCTCCCATGCTCCCCATGTCTGTCTCATATTAGGGTTCAATTCATCTATACATACCATTGTCACATGTACGTACGCAGTAAGTTTGCACACTCTACTGAGCCCACCTGCCATTGTTTGCCTGTGTTTGTCTTTAAAGCTGACTACTTCAGTTTGGGAAGTCTAATTGAATTTTTGCTGAAGAGAACTTCTCTTCTCCAGAGCCAATTACTGCTTGTAGCTCTTCGGCTAAGAGTGGGACCTTGTCAATTTTACCTCATTATGTTAATATTATGTTCTTGTTCTTTTCAGCAATGACAACTTGGATACAATTTTCCAAAAAATTCTGAAGTTATTCTGTGTTTTTCGCTTGCACTCCATTTCTACTTGTGTCAATCTGATTTGTTGTTTAGCACCTTGGATAAGGCATGTTGCAGGTTGGCCATTATTCAGACTTCTGGAATCTGATCCTTTCCTCTGTAATACATTTATGAGGCACACAATGTAAACATGTGTATTGTTTGTATCAAACAATATATCAAAACAATCATGGCGTTTGTTGCTTTATTGAATACCTGAAAATTTAATGAGAGCTCAATGAGGAGACTAAGTGGGGAGATGGAGTTCACTCTCATGCTTATCTTCATATTCAAACTCAGGAAACATTAGCAAAGCAACATTTGATACGAATTTTTTTTTTGAGTTCAAAAGAAGTATTTGTGAGCCTGATGAGGGAAGTCTCTGTGTTTGCAGCAGAAAATCTTCAGAGAGCCAGGTTCATATCTCAACAGAGGATTGTTTTCGTGGGAGGACATTTTTGTTAATGATTTATTTATTTTATGTATATGAGTGCTTAGTTGCATGTATACCTACATGCCAGAAGAAGGCATCAGATCTCATTAGAGATGGTTGTAAGCCACCATATGGTTGCTGGGAATTGAACTCTGGACTGTAGCAAGAGCAGCTAGTGCTCTTAACCACAGAGCCATCTCTCCAGTACAATGGGAGGTCCTTTTCTCCAATTATGAAGTGGTTGCATCAGCTTGTGCCTTGCCCCAGTTCCTGCATCCATGACCAAATTTCAACAGAGCATTGTGATGATGTGTATATAAATATTTCCCAAAGCTCCAAATACTCTTCTCAGAGGGCTGATTGGGAATTGGATATACAGAATTTCTTAGCTTAAGAGTACATTTAAATTCATAACTAAATATACACCTTAAAGCTATTCCAGAGGCCATGTACTTTATGACTAATGTACTTAGAGAGAAAACTTAGGAAAACAGATATGTGCCATTCACAGGGAAAAAGAAAGAAAGAAAGAAAGAAAAAGAAAGAAAGAAAGAAAGGAAGAAAGAAAGAAAGAAAAAGAAAGGATATTTTCTCAAAGACTATTGTTGTATTTGCATAAATTATGACTTCCAGCATAAATATACCATTTTCTTAAAAACCATTGGCATCAAGCATCTTATTATAATTATTTTGGTTTTTTTTTTCCACTTATTTTCCAAATCATCTTTTCCTTTTATATAAAGTCTTATGTATTCCTTGAACTCCGGACACCCTGAATTTTCCTTCTTTTATGCCTCTGCCTTTTTTCCACTTATTTTCCAAATCATCTTTTCCTTTTATATAAAGTCTTATGTATTCCTTGAACTCCGGACACCCTGAATTTTCCTTCTTTTTATGAGCTTTACCCAAGACCTCTTTTTTCACTTTATTTTTCTCTCTGCTGTGACAAATTGCCTAACAAAGGCAAGGTAAGAAAGGTTAATTGGTTCACAGTTTTTGGAGACAGTTTGCAATGTATGACCTGGGAGCAAGGCATGAGCAGTCAGGAAGCAGAGGTTAGTGAGGTGTTGTGCTTGCTCTGACTTTCTTCTCTGTAGTTTCATTTTACGACTTCAGACCATCGTGTATGCAACCATAATTCACTGCATAGCTTTACTCTTCACTCGCAATCTTGGCAAACTTCCCCAAAGACACACCGGTGTTGGTGTTATGTCTCACAGGGTCATGAAGATTAGCTAACTTTAAAAATCATTGAAAAAAATATATCAAGCAAAGAGGCTAAAGTGTGCTAACGTACTCCTTTCTTCACTTTCTCTCTTAACAAGCAATGGAGTTACAAATCAAAATCTTTGTTTTTAGACAAAACAAATGTTTTGGAAATAGAAGCTGCCTTACAAAAATTTGAATACACATGAAAGGTTTTATGCTTCCTTCTAAATCCTATGTGGAAAAAAAAAAAAGTAAATGGCATTGCAATGACTCTTCCCTGTTGTCACCTTGACTCTATCTGTGATCCAGATCTTGAGGCTGGAAGACACAAGTTTCTGACCTGGATGTTGGGATGGAGATCTTGAGGCACAGTGACCATGAAAAGCTTAGGCCCAGGCAAGGTAGTACACCCCTTTAATCCCAGGAGACTAAGACAAGGAGAAATCTGAGTTTAAGCTCAGCCTGGGACAAAACAAGATCCAGGCGTGGTGGTACACAGCTTGAATCTGGGCCACACCTTCTGCCAGGGACCTACATAAGAACATTGGAACAAGAAAGATTCACTCTTCTAAACCTGTTTGCATTTACATGCCAGAATATCTATTGGAATCTACTTCTACAGTAGACCAGCTGAAACAACTAGCCTCATGGGACTGAGCAACTACTAGATTCTTTTTTATTATTATTATTATTTATTACGTATTTTCCTCAATGACATTTCCAATGCTATCGCAAAAGTCCCCCATAACATCCCCCCCACTTCCCTACCCACCCATTCTCATGTTTTTGGCCCTGGCGTTCCCCTGTACTGGGGCATATAAAGTTTTTGTGTCCGATGGGCCTCTCTACCCAGTGATGGCCAACTAGGCCATCTTTTAATACATATGTAGCTAGAGTCAAGAGCTCCGGAGTACTGGTTAGTTCATAATGTTGTTGCACCTACAGGGTTGCAGATCTCTTTAGCTCCTTGGGTACTTTCTCTAGCTCCTCCATTGGGAGCCCTGTGATCCATCCATTAGCTGACTGTGAGCATCCACTTATGTGTTTGCTAGGCCCCTGCCTAGTCTCACAAGAGACAGCTATATCTGGGTCCTTTCAGCAAACTCTTGCTAGTGTATGCAGTGGTGTTAGCGTTTGGAAGCTGATTATGGGGTGGATCCCTAGATAAGGCAGTCTCTAGATGGTCCATCCTTTTGTCGCAGCTCCAAACTTTGTCTCTGTAACTCCTTCCATGGGTGTTTTGTTCCCAATTCTAAGAAGGGGCACAGTGTCCACACTTTGGTCTTCATTCCTCTAGAGTTTCATGCATTTGGCAAATTGTATCTTATATCTTGGGTATACTAAGTTTTGGGCTAGTATCCACTTATCAGTGAGTACATATCATGTGAGTTCTTTTGTGATTGGGTTACCTCACTCAGGATTATGCCCTCTAGGTCCATCCATTTGCCTAGGAATTTCATAAATTCATTCTTTTTAATAGCTGAGTAGTACTCCATTGTGTAAATGTACCACATTTTCTGTATCCATTCCTCTGTTGAGGGGCATCTGGGTTCTTTCCAGCTTCTGGCTATTATAAACAAGGCTGCTATGAACATAGTGGAGCATGTGTCCTTCATACCGGTTGGGACATCTTCTGGATATATGCCCAGAAGAGGTATTGCTGGATCCTCCGGTAGTACTATGTCCAATTTTCTAAGGAACCTCCAGACTGATTTCCAGAGTGGTTGTACAAGCTTGCAATCCCACCAACAGTGGAGGAGTGTTCCTCTTTCTCCACATCCTTGCCAGCATCTGCTGTCACCTGAATTTTTGATCTTAGCCATTCTGACTGGTGTGAGGTGGAATCTCAGGGTTGTTTTGATTTGCATTTCCCTGATGATTAAGGATGTTGAACATTTTTTCAGGTGCTTCTCTGCCATTCAGTATTCCTCGGGTGAGAAATCTTTGTTCAATTCTGAGCCCCATTTTTAAATGGGGTTATTTGATTTTCTGGAATCCACCCTCTTCAGTTCTTTATATATATTGGATATTAGTCCCCTATCTGATTTAGGATAGGTAAAGATCCTTTCCCAATCTGTTGGTGGCCTTTTTGTCTTATTGACAGTATCTTTTGCCTTGTAGAAGCTTTGCAGTTTCATGAGGTCCCATTTGTCGATTCTCGATCTTACAGCACAAGACATCGCTGTTCTATTGAGGAATTTTTCCCCTATGCCCATATCTTTGAGGCTTTCCCCCACTTTCTCCTCTATAAGTTTCAGTGTCTCTGGTTTTATGTGAAGTTCCTTGATCCACTTAGATTTGACCGTAGTACAAGGAGATAGGAATGGATCGATTCACATTCTTCTACAAGATAACAACCAGTTGTGCCACTACTAGATTCTTGAATTTCCCATTTACAGCTGACCCCTGTTGGGTTAGTTGGACCACAGACTATAAGTCATCACAATACATTCACTCAATATAGAGATACATTCCATAAGTTCTGTGACTTTAGAAAACCCTGACTAATACAGGCACACTATTGGGGTCCAGCATGACTGTGAAAGTGAAAGGGGTCATGTTACACAGTTCCTGCCCCTGGAGTGTTGCCAGGTCATTGGTGCTGAAACTTACCTGCTATTTTATCTATGTGTTTTCCTTTCAATATCTTGTTCTGGGGAATATACTTTCCCCATTACTCAGAGCTAATCACTCCATTATAAGACAGATGCGGTTCTCAGGAATGAGGAATGGAGGTAGTTATGAGGCCGTGGAGGATGAGGAACAGACCTTGCACTTGGCCTTTAGGACCATGGGAAAGGATCTAGACAACATAACCACAGAGGCCATAAAAGCTTACACAGTCCATTGTAGAAATAGTTCATTGTGAGACTTGGCCTTGAAGTTGGAATTACAAGAGGAGATACATGTACCCTCTGGTCGCAATGGCTGCTGAATTAATTAGTCTGTGTGAACTTGGATAGAGAGTTAAAGTGGTCTCAAGAAGAAAAGGTATGAATAGGAAAAGAAGGAGGAAGCTATTGAAAACAAGGAAATGATAGATGGCTCTATCTCATAGGAGGAAGGTTTATTATATGATCCAGAAACAAAGAGTATTAGAAGGAGATATGTATTATTGTAAAGGATACTTGGCTAGTGAATGAATGTTCATGGAGAGGTTGTCAATTTTGGACATGAGGCCATGGAGCTGCTAGGATGAAGAAACAAAGATTAGAGAAAAGAAGATGTACAAGCATATGAAAAGTTGGTACTTCGTTCTTCTCACTACTTGAAGGATTGGAGATGAAAATGCCAAGAGAGATATCAGTGAATGCTAGCTGCCTTACTTGCATAAATTTAAACACTTTGTAAGAAATCATTTTAACCGTAGTAGTCTGTCACCTTTCTGTTCTTACTTGAAAATAGTTACTAAAGGCTGCTGTCTGCTGTACCAGGAAGCCACAAGAGCTGTGCCTAGCTACCTGTGAGGAACAGGCTGTGTAAAATCCATAAGGGAATGAGCATTTGCTTTTGGCTTAATTTCCGTTTTATGGAAGCAGCGGTTGGGACTAATGATCTGGGATTCTCAAGATTTATGTAAATTTAAGAATTCCTAGAAGATGACTATCAATGGCCAAAGCCTCGCTGACAAAGCTTCAGTAAATAAGAGACAGGGTTCAGTCTCTCAGATCAGATCATGAGAGAACATATGAACTGACAGCTTGTATCAGCTGCTGACTCCAAGTCCTTATTGAATCAGCTCCACTCCCATTCCTTTCTTAGGACCCTCCTCATGCTGAGGCTGAAACTCTGCAATACCATACCTGCTAAAATAGGATAGGGGTTCAAAGTTGGCTCTACTAATATAACAAATGAATATGAAGCAAAAAATAAATAAAACACTGGACAGCATTTTGTATTTTGAATGATCCCTGTTTTAAAGTCCTTATAAGAATCGGGCCTGTTATCTTAGGAAGTAAGTATAGAATGAACTTATAATTTAATTTCTTTTCAGGGGAAATTCCAGTCAAGAAACATTACATACTATATACCTTGACCATCCAGAGCCAAATATATTTAGAGTTTGAATTAGACCTAAAATCCTGGATTTTGTACTCAATATGTTCATGAGAGCATACTACATTTGATAATCATTATCATATTTCACGTTCTATAATTTTATATCTATGGTAACCACACAAAAGAGTTCCTCATAAAAATTCTTTCCCAACATTTTAAAAATTGGTTTTACTTTATATGTATGAATAATTTGTCTCTTTCCACATGCATGTGCATCATGTATGCTTGGTGCTTGGTGCCATGAAACTAAAATTAAGGATGGTTATGACCCACCATGTTGGTACCTGGAATTCTACATGAGTCTTTTGCAAAAGCAACCAGTGCCAATTAACTTTGGAGTCATTTCTCCAGTTCTCTTTCTCAACATTCTTGATTATATAAGTTATCTGCACATAAAATATTAGCCCACACCTTATTTAAACATTGAAGATATATTATCTAAGTTTCTGTGTAGTTGAATCTAATCATTACTTTGCATAGTTCTCTTGGCTCCAACCTATAAGGACTGTGAGCAAGGTGGCATCCAGAGTTGCATTCATTGCAAGGTTTCAATGGAGATGGGGTAGGGGAACCTGCTTTCAAGCTCTCTTGTGATCTCAGCCTGTGTTTCAGAGGCTCTGTGTTCCTCAAAGTGGTCCATTTTCTTGCCGTTTTTATCGGGAGGCTGATTGATATACAACAGTTTGCTTCATCAAGACAAGGGAACAAATGGCCATCTTGCCAAAAGCTATCTACCTATTCAATGCAATTCCCATCAAAATTTCAACTCAATTCTTCATAGATTTAGAAAGAGCAATTTCTAAGTTCATCTGGAATAACAAAAAACCCAGGATAGTGAAAACTATTCTCAATGAATAAAGAACTGGGGGAATCACCATGCTTGACCTCAAGCTGTACTACAGAGCAATTGTGATAAAAACTGCAAGGTATTGGTACAGTGAAAGGCAGGTAGATCAATGTAGTAGAATTGAAGATCCAGAGATGAACCCACACACCTATGGTCTTTTGGTCATTGACAAAGGAGCTAAAACCTGGAGTTTAAAACAGTGGAAAAAAGACAGCATTTTCAACGAATGGTGATGGCTCAAGTGGTGTTTAGCATGTGGAAGAAGGCAAATCGACTCATTCTTTCCTCCTTGTACAAAGCTCAAGTCCAAGTGGATCAAGGACCTTCACATAAAATCAGAGACACTGAAACTTATAGAAGAGAAAGTGGGATGGAGCCTCAAACATATGGGCACAGGGGAAAAATTCCTGAACAGAACACCTATGGCGTGTGATGTAAGATCAAGAATTGACAAATGGGACCTCATAAAATTGCAAAGCTTCTGTAAGGCAAAGGACACTGTCAATAGGATAAAAAGGCAACCAACATATTGGGAAAAGATCTTCACCAATCCTACATCCCATAGAGGACTAATATCCAATATGTACAAAGAACTCAAGAAGTTCGACTCCAAAGAAACAAACTACCCTATTAAAAATGGGGTACAGAGCTAAACAAAGAATTCTCAACCAAGGAATACCAAATGCTTGATAAGCACCTAAAAGAATGTTCAACATCCCTAGTCATCAGGGAAATGCAAATCAAACCAACCCTGAGATTTCACCTCACACCATTCAGAATGGCTAAGGTAAAAAACTCAGGTGACAGCAGATGCTGTCAAGGATGTGGAGAAAGAGGAACACTCCTCCACTGCTGGTGGGATTGCAAGTTGGTACAACCACTCTGGAAATCAGTTTGGTGGTTCCTCAGAAAATTGGACATGGTAGTACCCGGGGACCCAACAATACCACTCATGGACAAGTACCCAGAAGATGCCCCAACATGTAATAATGACACATGCTTCACTATGTTCATAGCAGCATTATTTATAATAGCCAGAAGTTGGAAAGAACCCAGATTGTCCTCAACAGAGGAATGGATACAGAAATTGTGGTACATGTACACAATGGAGTACTACTCAGCTATTAAAAACAATGAATTTATAAAACTTTTAGGCAAATGGATGGATCTGGAGGATATCATCCTGAATGAGGTAACCCAATCACAAAAAAACACACATGATATGCACTCACTGATAAGTGGATATTAGCCAAGAAGCCCAGAAGCTCAGAATATCCAAGATAAAATTCACAAACCACATCAAACTCAAGAAGAAAGAAGACCATAGTGTGGATACTTCTATCAATCTTAGAAGGGGGGAAAAACACCCATGGAAAGAGTTACAGAGACAAAGTGTGGAGTAGTGACTGAAGAAATGACCATCTAGAGACTGTCTCACCTGAGGATCCATCCCATTTACCATCACCAAACCCAGACTCTGTTGTGGATGCCAACAAGTGCTTGCTGACAGGAGCCTGATATAGCTGTCTCCTGAGAGGCTCTGCCAGTGCTTGGCAAATACAGAAGTTGATGCTCACAGCCATCAATTGGACGGAGCACAAGGTCCCTAATGAAGGAGCTAGAGAAAGGACCCAAGGAGCTGAAGGGATTTGCAGCCCCATAGGAGAAACAACAATATGAACTAGCCAGTACCCCCAGAGCTCCCAGGGACCAAACCACCAACCAAAGAGCACACATGGTGGGACTCATGGCTCCAGCTGCACATGTAGCAGCTGCATATGATGGCCTAGTCAAACATCAATGGGAGGAGAGGGCCTTTGTCCTGTGAAGGCTCTATGGCTTCATAGGGTGTGGGTGAATGCCAGGGACAGGATGTGGGAGTGAATGTGTTGGTGAGCAGGTGCAGGGGGGAAGGGAATAGGGGAGGTTGCTTTTTGGAGGTGAAACCAAGAAAGGGGATAACATTTGAAATATGAATAAAGAAAATATCCCTCCCCCCAAAAAGAAAAAATCACAAGGGAACAAAATGTACCAGAGACAGTCACATGCTTATTATTATATGCATCAGTTTTGCAGTATTCTATTTATTAGAACAAGTCAATAGATTTAACTCTCACACAGCATATAGTAGCGACGATAGGGATCACTCAATATATTTTAGATGCTGCCTTCCACATGGAATGAAAAAAAATCTTTCTTTTAACCTATTAATTCTAGCATATTATTCGACTAGAAAGTGAGATTGGGGGCGAGTTCTGGAAGGTAGTCCCATTCACAGTGGATTACTATCACTTCTCACTAATGTCTGTGAACCTTTCCTGTGAGCTCCTTGATGACAGAATATGACAGCATCCAGGGCATGCTTGTAATGAGCTAACCCTCATCCACTCCTTTTGTTCTGCACATCTCAAGAGTAACTATTGAATGGGCTGAGAAGGCAGTATCTGGAGACATGGAAGAGCTTCCTTTAGAAAACTGATTTTTCTCCCACAAGGGGATACATCTTTTCTTAGTCCTCTCTCCCCATGAGTCAAATTCCAGGCGAAGTAAGCACAGGGTAATGCTTTTCTGAGTATTTCTGCTACGGTGCAAGCAGGGCTCATACACTCCAGATTTCAACTGCATTCTTGTAGACTGAATTAAAAAAAATCTTGTTGCAAATTCTAGATTTCAATTGCCTGTTGCCGCCTATCTGTAAGCAATTAACCTGATTTGTACAACTTGTCCTGTATAAGGGTGTTTCATATTCCTCAACTCAAATTGGTAATCAGTGCACAGTGAAGCAGCTTCACAAACAGATGCTTCATCCTGCTAATGAACTCTGTCAACTCCTGCTAAACACTACTACCCACTGTGCAGTTGTATCTCAAGAACTTCTCTAGGTGAACAGCACTAATAGCAGAAAACAATGTTTTATGAGTAAACGATTGGCTTGTCCTAAGACTGCACTGCCTTTCCATATAGATCCCTTAAAGGGGTGGAAATGTGTGTGGACAAGAAGGAGGTTCCACGGGTTGGAGGGATGGACCAATGCTTAAGAGACCTCACTGCTCCTATAGAAGACCCAGGTTCAGTTCCCAGCACCCACACTTCAGCTCACCACAATTTGTAACTCCGGTATCGGTATCTGACTCTCTCTTGTGGCCTCAGCAGGTACCATTCAGGTGCCTGCTGTAGACACATACATAAAGGCAAATGTGGTTTTAATGAAAATGGTCTCTCCATCAGCTCACAGCAAGTGGCACTGTTAGGGAATGTGGTCTCTTAGGACGATGTATGCCACTGTTTGAGGAAATCTCTGGAGAAGTGCTTGGAAGTTTCAAATGCTCAAGCCAGGCCCAGTGTCTCATTCTCTTTCTGCTACCTCCTGATCCCTTCTCCCTCTCCATCTCCCTGCCTGACTGCATGCTGCCATGTTTCCCAACATGGTGATAATGGACTAAACCTCTGAACTTGTAAGCCAGACCCAATTAAATGTTTTCCTTTATAAAAGTTGCTGTGGTCATGGTGTCTCACCACAGCAATAGAACATTGGTTAAGACAGCAAACATTCACACACATAAAATAAAAATAAATTGAATCTTTAAAAGCACAGACAGTTTTATGTCTGTTAGAGTTCTTTGGTATTTTCTTTCTTTATACACATACATACCAATCACTCCATGAGACACGAATAACATAGTGAACATTATTATAAGCACGAAGCTTAGTCTTAATGAACTTAGTCTTTGAAGTGAACTGGACTCTCATTTAATGACTTAAACCCCAACCTATCAATCAGGGCAGTGATATTTGGAGATTTACTGTGAGGTGCAGTCAATGCTTTATGTTGTCCATAGTTAAAATGTGCTCTGATGTAAAAGACCTCATTTACTCAGTGGATTAAAGCTAATACTTGAAAAGACAATTAACTTTCAGTATATATTTTAAGTGTCATGTAAAAGTGAAGGGCAGAGAGGTTAAAGAGAATGGGGATTTTCAGCTAGCACTCATCAAGAAAGACTTTGAAAAGGCCTTTTCTTTTCTTTTTCCTCCTTTTTCTTTTTGTACCATCAAGGATGGCTGGAACTTAGAGGATGGCTAAGGAGATGGGGGAATAAGGAAATATATTTTTAAAGTTCTATTTTAATTATGTGTGCTTATTTGTGAACCGGTATGTGCACTGGGTTCTTGGTTTTGAGGAGACAAGAAGAGGGCATCATATTTCTTGGAGTTGGAGACAGGCAGTTGTGTGACTCCTATGTCTTGGCAGGGAACAGAACTTGGTTCCTCTATAAGGACAGTGTTAGCATTCTGTCTAAGCTCTGAACCACAGTTACCTGGCAAAAGCCAGGTATGCCTGACTTACTATAAAGGGCCTGCTTGCCCCCTCCTCCCTCTCTCTCTCTCTCTCTCTCTCTCTCTCTCTCTCTCTCTCTCTCTCTCTGCCTTGCTTCTTCCCTCCCTCCCTCCCCCGTCTCTTCTCTCTCTCTCTCTCTCTCTCTCTCTCTCTCTCCCTTCTCTGCCTCTACTACCCTCTCAGCTACCCTCACCATGCCCCGAATAAACTCTATTCTATACTATACCATAGTATGGCTGGTCTCTCAGGGGGAAGAAATTCCTCATCATGGGCCCACTGAGGCACCCACCCCCTTTCCACACACCTCACACCACATCCACAAACAGATTCCTCCTTGTCTTTATCTGTTTTATAAACACAACAGACATTATTGTGTTTACTTACCAAGCCATCTTTCTAGCCCCATATTTAAAAAAACAAAACAAAACAAAAACATCATAGGCATCAAAGAGAATGACCAGGACAAGCTTAATAAAATTTAGAGAGAAGGTGAGGAAGAATGGTCAAAAAGACAGTACCAGAAAGGCCCTGGCTTCCATCGGCTCTGTTTGAAAGGAAGAAGCATAATACTCAGGAGTATTTGTTTCCTTGAGGACTTTTACTCCTGGTAGTTCTCCAAGATACCTGAGACAACAAGGCCAGACCTACAGGGAGTTTTGTAAGAAATGTGTATATAGTATAGGAAGTTCTCCTGTGTGGCAGTCCAAATCTAATTGCTTAAATGTAATGCTGTTTTCTTCCTTTTATTCTCAGACTTGGTCAATCTCAGTTATTTGTGGAAGTAAAAAGATAAAATAAAGTAAACTAAACTAAACTAAAATAAAATAAATTCAGACCGAGATGTGATGGTTGATTTACTGGGTCTGCTCCTTACATTTTGAAATATTCCGGACAGGACACTCACTCTACTCATTATTTTGAGACAAACAAAAATGTACCTAGAACTTCGCAGGCTCAGAAAGGTAGCAGAATAGCATCTATCCATTCACCTCTTTCAGTTGTTCAGCTTTCTAGTGTTCATTTAGCCCAGCCACCTTATGGCTTTAGCTCCATAAGTTTGAAGTGCCAAGGAAATGGTATTTTGTTTCAATAAAGTAAGTTGAGTTGAGGGACCACCGTTGTCCTTTCATTTAACTTTAGTTACCTCTTGAGAGCCTATCTCTTTAAGTGTAGTCCCTCTGAACAATGTGAATTTTGGAGGATGCTCTTCAATCCGTGACAAATAGCTTTCACTTAATAACTTGTCAGGGTACAGTCTTAGCATCGTCCTCTATCATAGCCCAGGGAAATAAACTGGAGTAAGGCCCTAAGTGTTTCAATTTTGTACACATTAATTGAGCACTTATGTGGGGCTCAGGAGCAAACAAGACCCTAAGCATGCAAAGGCAACTAGATACACTTGTACTCCTTTCTTTCTCAAACCAAGGGATGAAACAGGAGTAGGAATACATAATTGAAAAGGATAATGGCTAACTATATATACCCACTTAACTGAGCTATGCTGCTCATATTGATCCTCAAACATGGCTTTAGATGTCTCTGTGACCGTGTTTCATGGATATGATTACCATTTAAATTGGTACACTGTGACTCCACCAGTTTGCCCCCCTCCCATATTGTATGTCATTTTCTTAGTTGCTCACCTCCTTGAAAACAGAAGATCTTCCAGCAGGTTCCTCTCAGACTTGCATTGCAGAATCATCTTTTCCTAATGGTCCATGTTCCAAAATGAACTTCCTTTGTAATGGTAAAAGAAAACTCCTTGATAGATATCTCTCTTCTCTCTCTCCCTCCCTCCCTCCCTCCCTCCCTCCCTCCCTCCCTCCCTCCCTCCCTCCATCCCTCCCTCCCTTCTTTTCTTCCCTCCTCCCCCCCTCCATCCCTCCCTTTTCTCTCCTGAGCAATGCTATTGGTTTTAATTTTCAGGAGACCTCTGATTAATACAAAAAGCAAGCTTTAATAACAGAGCCAAAATACACTATTTATTTTGGTTTGAATATAAAATGATCTGCAAAGATAAGCTCACGTGTTTGAACGCTTAATCCTCAGCTGGTTCCATTGTTTGGTAAGAATGTGTGAGGCTTTGTAACCACACATATTTTCTGCTTTATAAATGTGGGTGAGCATAACTAGCCCGGTGCCTACTCCTTCCTGTTCCATGGCCTCCCTACCTCCTGTCATACTGGACTTTTCTACAATGATGGAATTCATCTATCTCTCTGGATTGTCAGACTAAATAAATCATTTCTTCCCTAAGGTGCCTTTGTCAGGTCATTTCATCAAGCAAAGAGAAAGTAACTAAGACACTCTTTCTGGTGTCACCTCTGTTTCTCTCCTGCTTAGACCACAACTCCTTTGAGAAGTGAAGGTATATCAGAGCTAGATTGCAGATATTGGAAACTCTGTTCAAATCACGACATATTCACCCTGTTTGTCAAATGATATGGTTAGATTTTATGATTACAATTTATTACATTAGTAAACTTAGACTCAGCAGCCTGAATTAGGTTATAGTGTTGTATTTGAGAGTAGCACAAAGCTCTACATCCCCAGTGCACACTTCGGGTAACCTTCTAAGTTAGTCTTTTCTAGTGAGCCTTTTAACCTTGCCTGCAGGAAATTTGTGATAAGCCTTGTTAACTCCTTAGAGACAATGAGAGACACTGCAATATAATCTGCCACGTGTCATGCAATAGCCTTGGAGATGACTCCACTGCACAGTGCAATCACAGAAACTACAGCTGGGGTCTGAAAGTTCAGTCATCCTAGAAAATATTTTTCCTATGGAAGATATTATTACAATACATATTGCATGTAAAAAAAGGGAAGGCGGAGATAATCTGAAGGAGAAGATATATGGGTGTTCCAGTTTTCATTCCATAAAGCCAAAGACAAACAGTGTATGGTCCTGTTGACTTGGAACAGCATGAAATGGTAAGCTTTCTCGGTATACACCATTGGGAATTTAGCTCCTGTTCTATTTGGATGTAGTAATACAGGCTCTAAGGAAATATAAACTTAATGCTCACTTTACCCAGAAAGTATGGATAGGGCGCAAGACAGAACAACCCAACTTTTTACTCTTTTTATCTATTTTTTACCCTTAACTGAAATACATAGTATCTACCAAAATTAATATCTTTTATATTATTGGAAGCATGACTAACATGTTTTAGTTTTTCTACACCTTCTTCTGCATAAATGCCTCCAAGATTACTTGAAAACTATTTTCTTTTCTCTTCTGTTGTTCTAGAGACTTTTCTGCCAAATTCAGAGTTTGCTCATGAAGAATGATTCATGGAACTTAAGGACTTAATACTTATCATACAGCTGTTTTTATTTAGTGTGTGTGTGTGTGTGTGTGTGTGTGTGTGTGAGAGAGAGAGAGAGAGAGAGGGGGGGGGGTCAGGCTGTCTTCATTTCCAGCATGGAAAAAATTTTATACTTTAGCACCAAATAATGTTTCTGCCCTGTGTGCTACTTTCAGCCATGTTTTACTGCCACAACTCAAGTAAATTAGGTGAAAAGTCACTGGTAGAGCCTCTTGATGGAGCTGGCTACTGTTCTAACTGAATGGATGGGTACACTTGATGTTGAGCCAATGTTGGGAATGAGGACTTGGGGATTTAAAGACCGGAGTGTACTTTTCCTTTAATGGTGTTCTCTCAGTACAGAGGGAGTGAAACGACTCCCAAGCCTCCATCCTGTCTTCTCAAGCTATTACACAATGGATAAGGTGAAGATATTGGTGTCAAGAAAGCCTATGCTTCAGTTATCACCCTTCTCTTTCATGTGACCTTGGGAAAGTGAATTAGCTTTGATAGAATAGCGATTTTACAGTATATTATGGATGCTGATCATATTGTACTTGTAATATTTATGCAGGTAGATACAATTCCTATTTCATTTTTTGTTAGTATTATCATTACTGATTTTCTACTTTTGTCTCATTAAACATAGATTTCTATTCTATATACAACTATAAAAACACATACATATACATATGCATTAACCCATTTAATTCTCCTTATGATACTAGAAAATTATTGTCATTATTTCATATATTTAGAAAAGATAGTTGAGTTCAGATATTTGGGTGCTGTACATTTTTGGGTTATTATAATAGAATACTTAACACAGAATAATGTGTAATAAAAAGGCATTTATTATCTTTACAATTCTAGTGGCTAGAAAGTTCAAACACCATGGTACTAATGTCCCAGCTAATATTCTCTGACTGTGTCACAACATGAAGAAGTAAAAAAGGAATGGGTGTCTTGTACAAAGCCCAAGAGCATAAGGTAGTCTTACAAACCCTTGGAAGGAATAAGCTTTGTTACAAACTAGTATTTGTTACAGGTGAACTTAGCTGGTGTCCTATGACCTCACTGCTTCCCATGAGGCACACATTTTAAAGAGTCTTCTTCCAGATACTGCCAGCCCGAGGGCCATGCTTTGTGTCATATGAGCCCATGAATGTGGACGCTGTGAGTGGAGGACACTCAATCAAGCCACAGGAGATGATTGTGTAAGGCAAATTAATATCTGATTGCAGAGTTGCCTTTAAACCCAGATGTGCCTGACTTCAGTGCTATACTGTAAATGTTCTCAGTCGTTACCTTGTATTGGTCTAGACAAGAAGTACAAGTTTAAGATTTTATGAAGTTTATGGGTCTTACTTAAGTTTATGTGGTCACCTGTACAAAGACCATGCATTTCCTTGAGTGTACACCATGGGACCCTGCAACTGTTCTGTTGAAATACTTGAGAAATTTTATAGTAATGAAGGAAAAAAATGTAACAGTTGGTAACTTGTGGAAGGCCAAAGTAAAATAAGTTTTATTTTGACTTAAAGGAAGAAAGAAAGCATGCTTTATCTTAGAAAAGAGAAGAAATTCTTCATTAAGAACTAGCCATAAAAAGAACATACAATTACCTTTTACTCATTAAAGCTGAAGTGATTATTTTATGAAAATATACTATTAATAAAGGGAAGATAGCGATCCAGGAGATTTTGGAGCTGTTAACATGTGTATACATTGGTTTTCATTTTTCTTTTCTTTTCTTTTTTTTTTAAATTAGATATTTTCTTTATTTACATTTCAAATGTTATCACATTTCTTGGTTTCCCCTCTGAAAACCCCTTATTTTCTCCCCCCTCCGCTTGCTCACCAACCCACCCACTCCTGCTTCCTTGTCCTGGCATTCCCCTGAACTGGGGCATCGAGTTTTCACAAGACCAAGAGCCTCTCCTCCCGATGATGCCCAAAAAGGCCATCCTCAGCTACATATGTGGCTGGTGCCATGGATCCCTCCATGTGTTTTCTTTGTCGGTGGTTTAGTCCCTGGGAGCTCTGGGGGGGGGGGGTACTGGTTGGTTCATATTGTTGTGCTTTGCTTGCTTTGTTTGCACACGTGTACACATTTGTACACACAACAACCAAAGCTGCGAGCAGAACACACAAAGCATTCTTGTAACTCAGTAAGGTAACTGCGAACCACCCTAAACAGTAAGAAGGTATTACAAATTCAAATAACCCACTATCCAAAGCACTAAAAAATATCGCATCTTTTGTCTCCATGGCAAATGCATGAAACAACTTAGAGGATTTTTGTTTTGTTCTTTCTTGTCGTTTGTTTCATGGTTTCATTCCAAGGTTGATTGACTGTGTTTGCTGATATGGGGCTGAGAAGACACAGATTATAATGATGTTGGAAGTTTGAGTCAGAGGCTAGGTCCCTAAAGAAGAACAAGAGAAGAGCAGTGGTGGCAGCTAGGGGTGGAGGCAAGAGAAGAAAGGGTTGGGGGATTGGTCCACCTTCTCAGGGCTCACCTTGGAAATATACTTCCTTGTATACGGTCCATTTTCTGTCTGAGCACCTCTCAATATTGTAATATTTAGGATCTATCAAGAGTTTAGTCTACTGATTAAACCTGGGCTCTCAGGATCCTGTTGCTTCTCAATGTTTAAGTTAAGCTGGTCAGTACAGAACCTTTAACATAGGAGTGTTTTGGCAGACTCGATATAAACTATAACATTGAAAGATCACACTTGACTTGTGTGGTTGGTGGCAGTTAAAACACAGTTATGTTAAAATATTTTATGAAGTTACCTGCATGGTGTGTATATATATATATATATATATATATATATATATATATATATATATATGGTTTGTGTGAAATATGTGAATTTTAAGATTTGTATTCTGTACTTAGGGTATCTCATGTATATGCAAATTGTCCAAAATAATGTTTTTTTTTTAGCTCAAGCATTTTAGATAAAAATCAATAATGAAGATGACTTTTGGTCATAAATGCCAAAAACATAAGCAAATAATTTAAATAATTTTTTAACCAAAATGTGACAGAAGGCTCACAAAGAGAGCCATGAGTTTTAGGGAAACCCAAGAAGAAATTGAGGAAAGGCAAATATTGTTCTTTTCTGCCTCAAGAGACAGATAATTGCTTCTATTTATCCTTAAAGGAAGAGCTAGGGGAAGGACTGAAGGAGCTGAAGGGGTTTGCAACCCCATAAAAAGAACAATATCAGCAAACCGGACCACTCAGAGCTCCCAGGGACTAAACCACCAACCGAAGAGTACACATGGAGAGAGCCATGGCTCCAGATACATATGTAGCAGAGGTTGGCCTTGTCTGGCATCTGTGGGAGGGGAGCCCCTTGGTCCTATGGAAGCTTGATGCCCTGGCGTAGAGGGAGGCTAGAGCAGTGAGTCAGGAGTGGGAGAGTGGGTGGAGAAGCACCTCATAGAGGCAAAGGGGAGCTGGGAGAAGGGGCATGGGATGGGGATTTGTGAAGGGGAAACTGGGAAGAAGGATGTCATTTGAAATGTAAATGAATAAAATGATTAATAAAAAAGAATTTCTCAACAAAGAGTAAACTTAGCAACAATATCATTTAGTAGTTTTTCCTAATCTACTCTGCTTCTTCAAAATAATATCTAACAGTTGACACATATATAAAACATAAGTTCACCCTTCTTGGGGAGTGTAAGGAGGTTCTAAATGTATTAAATTATTGTTATTCTCCAGGGCACTAATCTCATTATTTAGTAACAGGAACCAGGAAAGCTGTGTTTACTACAGTTCAATTTGGAATAAGCTACAAAGAGCATCTCCATTGTGGTGGAGGTATAATGGTAGAACTAATTTTGTTCTTATCCAAGAAGTGAGTATGTCTGGGGTGTGTGAATCACAATAAGTCTATCACCTGAGGATAATGAGAGATATGTAAATACACATTTGTAAAGCCTTCACAGGACCAAATAAATGGCATTTCCTTTTACATTAAAAATATGTACAACTAAATAGGATTTGTTCACCCCAACATCTCATTCTATCTTTACAAAATGTGAGGTTTCTCAGAAGGTAGTTTTCCTATACCCTCAATCCCAGCACTTGAGAGGCAAAGACAGACAGATCTCTGTGAGTTTGACGTCAGCCTGGTCTATAAAGTGAGTTCCAGCACAGTCAGAGATACACAAAGAGACTCTGCACCTATAAAATTAAAATTATGTAGGCCTGCCTGATTTAAAAACTAAAACAACTGGCAATGACACTTTGAATGTATTGTAGTGCCGTTTTAGTCTCTTATAAATACTGAACTTGTGATATTAGTATCTAACCAAACATTTCAAAACCACTGGAAGAAACAAGCAGTATTTGATTTGCAAACTTCCACTGCTAAGAGTTGCATGGGACTGAGCTCTGAGTTTTGTGAGAGTCTCTTATTGATGTCAGAGAACTTTTTGTCTGCAGCCTGAGCAATTTACATTCACTAAAGCTGCTACTAGAGAGGCCAGTTCTTAAATTATGTATGCAAAGAAACAAATTGTTCTGTTCTTTATCTGAAATTATGCCAATGCAGGCTTAACCAGGATAAACTCCTCACTGAAAATCCTGCTTCTTCTTCATGCTCGTATTTTTTATCTTGTCACACTGTTCGAGCTGATGGAGATGAATTATGATCACAGAGGAGTGCTTTGCGCAGGCTCTTGAGAGGGTAATAACTGGAAACCGTGATAGCAGCTTTCACAAGCAAAACAAACTGGTTTTTCAGTTTTCGGGTTATTAATGTTTCCTGAAGTTATACTGCTGAATAAACAAGGCTGCAGCGTTATTATTTTTGATCAGTAGAATACATTTTGATTTTTAAAATTGGGGGTTGAACACTGTCACTCAAAATTTATTAGTTATAAAAATAATGAAAAGATGGCCTAGTCGGCCATCACTGGAAAGAGAGGCCCATTGGACACACAAACTTTATATGCCCCAGTACAGGGGAATGACAGGGCCAAAAAATGGGAATGGGTGGGTAGGGGAGTGGGGGTGAGGATATGGGGGACTTTGGGATAGCATTGGAAATGTAACTGAGGAAAATACGTAATTAAAAAAAATAATGAACTTGTCATGAAAACTCAAGACATTTCAGAGTTCAGCTCTGTTTTGCTAGAGAAATTGAAAAGAACTTAGCCCAAAGCGGTTTATAAACAGATGTAAAAAAATTAGAAAATCAAAACCAGTTTGAACAGTAATCAGTAAATCTGAAGTCAATTGATAATACTGCACTTATAGTTGCTTGGCATTTTTGCTTGATTTTCTTAAACAAGGAAGTCATAGCTGACAGTTATGTGACTTTTGACATGTTTTATCCAGTGAGCTTCTGCCACATATCCAAAGGTTCTGTTATGTTCAAGAAACTGCAGGACAAGGACACAGTTTAATATTTTCTTTTGCATTTCTTAGAGTCACTGACACTAATTAAACTTATTGGCCCTTTTTTCTTTGTGTGTGTGAGCACTAGCTATAAATTGTATGAGTTTCAGCAAAATTTTGTCACTCTGTCAAGCAAATTATTTTGCACCGAAACAAACCAGGATTAGTGTTCTTGGGTATGATCGAACAGGCTTAACTTGAATTTGTTTGCACCTCACTGGTCTATCTGCTTTTCTGTCCCTACCAAAGCCAACTGTCCTCAGTTCAGTGGTTTTAGAATGCACTGAAGCAGTATTTGGAAGTTGAACTGGCTGCTTTTCCGTGTCTCCACTCTTATTCTCTGTGGCCATTTTAATGACATTTGTTCTTCTTCAGTAAGTTAAGTGTTTATTTACTCTCATTTAAAAACAAATATACGTTGTGCTTTTTATTTGTATTAAATGGATATTTACTTAGGGGAGAAAGATATTTTTTATCATAGGAGTTCTAATAAAAATGAATTTCTAATTATTCAATATGTATGTTTTTCACTCTTGAAAATTCATATTTGTATTTTTAATTCCTAACTCATATTATGAGTATATGTACATTTCCATTTCTAACTAGTGACATATTTTGATATATATGTATATTATATATACAACCTTTATTCTCTTATTAAATCTAGTATTCCATAATTCCAGGGACTACATATGAAGATGGGATGTTTTATGAGGGAAACTAACTCATGATTTCTGATACAATGAATGAAAGTGGATGTTTCAGCACATTGGTCAGTAACATTCTAGGTTTTTAAGAGTTACATAAAACTGCACATTAAGGACAGTAGAATATAGCCCAATGAGGTAGTTCATATCTGTAATCCTGGCCCTTTGAAGGCTGAGGCAGAAGGATTGATGTAAGGCCAAGGACATCTAAGAAAAGCCCATCTAGTAAGAGTAAAACAAAAGGGTGGAAATCCAGCTTGGTACTAAAAATCTAACTAACAACCTGGGTCAACTGCAGTCATGGATCTGGGAAGAGAGCCTACAATTGCCAATTTACTAAACCATCAAATATCATAACTGCATTCTAAATATTTGCCCATATACCCTGTCTTTGTTAGGGTTACTACTGTTGAGATGAAAAGCCATGACAATAGCAAGTTGGGGAGGAAATTTGGTTGACACTTTCACACTGTAGTCCTTCATCATTGGGAGCCAGGACAGGAACTCAAACAGGGCAGGAATCTGGAGGCAGAATCTGATACAGAGGCCATGGAGGGTGCTGCTTACTGGCCTGCTCAACATGGCTTTCTCAGAAACCAGGACTACAAGGACAGGGATGTAACCATCCAGAGTAGATTGGGCTCTCTCATTGATCACTAATATCCTACAGGCTTGCTATAGCCTGTTCTTATAGAGGCATTTTCTCAAGGTTCCCTGCTTTCTGATGACTCCTAGTGTGTGTCAAGTTGAGGTAAAACTAACTAGTAGATACATGAAAAGATAAATGCTGCTTTCGTTCTCATCAACAACACATAATGCTTCTCATGTAACAGATGGAGGTCATTATTGGTAAATTCGAACCCATGGAAATGCAGAGAACAAAGGATTGCTTAGTGCCTAGTCTCAACTGATCTACCTACAACACAACTCTTGAACCTAAGGATTAGAAATCATCAGGGAACAAGGGACTGAAAGATTGTAAGAACCAGGAGTACATGATGTCTTTGAGGAGATTATGTCTTCTAGAAATGTCAGGAAACCTATACTCATGAAGTCTCACGAACTTGGCTGCCTTAAAAAGACCCGACCAAGGGTGAAACCAGCTAACATTCTAACATGGAAGGAGAAAAATCTCAAAGGCCCCAACCCTAGACAAAAAACTACATGTAACTAAAGAATGTGGAAAGTGTGAGAAATAGTCTACTTCAGATGAGAGTCCACCAGTTCTTTATCCAATACTAAGTGGTCAGCCTTGAAACCATACAGTCAAGTAACATTATACAAACAGAGAAGATTGTACACACACCACACACATACACAGACACACAGAAACACACATGCACACCACAAATATGCATGGCTGTGTTTGTGTGTTTAACAACAATTAAAGAAAAAAGAGGTAAAGAGTCATGAATTTGAGAGAGAATAAGGAACAGTACATATAGGGAAGGTATTGAAAGGAAGAAAGGGAAACTGAAATAACTAAATCTAATTTTAAATTTCAAGACAATTAATTAAAAACACACATGAAATAAAATGACATAAAAGAAAATAAAGAACCAAATAAAAACATAGGTCCATAACAACCAACATATAGAGTATGGTTTCCATGATATATCAATTTGCATATGTTAAGGAATTATTTACTTAAGAAATTGTTTAAGAACTGTGGGAAGCAGAATGGAAGTAAACTGTGGGTGTTACTAAATGGAGGCCCTTCTGCTCTGGATCTCTCTGAGGCAGAAAGGAGACAAATGGCTGAGGTCGGGATGAGATGAGAGGAAATAACTTGAGTATACACTTGGGTACACTGTAGACACAATTACTGCATAATTATGCTTCAGAAGTGTAAAATATGTTAACATGCAATAAAACAATCTAGGACATGATCTTGATTAGTTCAAAAGTGTGAATTAGCTGGCCTCAATTTTAAATTAGATCATCCCAATCGAAATCTATGTAGTCTAGACTCTTCTACTAGTCTCTTGAAAGTATACATGATAAAACTGGACTTTTTGATCAAATACAATCATAGTGCATAAAGATACAGTTCATTAAGTTTTAAAAAGTCTTTTTTCTTTCTTATAACAAACAATTTAATGGAGTGAACATGAGCTTACAAAGCAGAAACTCAATAGAGCATTTGAAAGGCAGTGAGTGGCAATGAGGTAGAATACTCCTACATTCCAGGATTTTGTGGTCATTATGTTGTTTTTGTAATGATTCTTGCTTGTTGTGTCTGCATCTTGTGGCTTTCCAGACTGTTAGTTGTCTTGTGAGCATTCATGTAGCAGTCATACTCTAGTCCAAGAAGCATGGGCAGAAATGACTTGTTTGTATTACAGGCTGAAACTCCACAGGTCTATGAGGAGTTCCTTCATGTTTTTTTCTATCAGCGATTATCACTATTTCAGAGAATACCTTCATCATGGAAAGAAGATAGCATACAACTGTGATTTAAACAACTTTTGACACATACACAGCTACACAACAGAAATTAACTTATGCTGGCATAGTTTATCCCTGTAAAAGTTTGTGGTCAGTACTATCAAATTAGAGATACCTATGATAAAGTTTTCTTTTATTTACAATTCAGGTGATAGAGTGATAAACACTTGTAATAGAGCATAGATAATTGTGTGTGTGTGTGTGTGTATGTTAGAAGAATACAATTTTTGGAATAATGCCTTAACTATTCTTTCTATGTGCTTTAAAAATTCTCATATATTCTTTTAATAAAATGCATTTAAATGTATCTCTGTGTGCATTCATGAGCTCATGTGTGTGTATATATGATTGTAAAACCCTCAGAGGCCAAAGAGGGTGTTAGATCCCCAGGAGCTCTTGAGGTACATAGTATAGGTGCTGGGAAGTGAACTCAGGTTCTCTACATAAACTGCAATTGTTCTTAATTGCTGACCCATTTCTCTGCCTCTTGTTTTAACATACTAGAAGCAGGTAACATTTTCTTCTGTAATCAACTTATTTTTATATTGTATAGTTGTATAATTGTAGTTCTAGAAAGCTTGGTGATTATCTGGCTAAATCCATTTTGTTTTTCATTAGTTGAGGATACAGATGGACTGATTTTATTTATTTATTTATTTATTTATTTATTAGATATTTTCTTTATGTACATTTCAAACTGATTTATACGTAATGGATTATTGTTTGTATTCAAGTAAAATCTAGAGGAATATTTTTAGAGGAAATGGGGTTTAAAGAGCAATAAAATTAGGAAACTTATTGTGTTTGGCTTTCCATGAGAAAAGAGCTAGCTAAGCGGGGATGAAGGATCATTTCAGATACATGTGAATGTAAATGTGAGACAAATGAGGACAAAATCAGGACAGACATGTTCATCTCTGGGTGTGTAAAGAAAATAGATGATTGAGAGCACATACATTGGCATGCATGATCGGTGGTTAGTATTGTTTTCATTAAAAACCCATGATAGATTAAGGTTGTGAAGAAGAAATTTGGGGCCAATTTGTCAGATGTTACTGGAAGGAATAAAAAACTGTACAATGTCATTTGTACTTCCAGACCTACATAGTGTATTATATTTCCAAAGGCGGGAAACAGAATAACTGAAATCTTTTATCTTACAAAGAATTTAGGTGCCTTTGCTAGTTTTCTTACTGGACTAATTGACTAAGGAATCTCATCTAGTCAGTCACAGATTCCTTTGTTTTTTATCCTCTAACACTGAACACACATACAAAGATGCACCTACATGCACCCACATGTGCATACACACACACACACACACCACACACACACACACACACACACACACACACACACTACTCAAGGCCCATGGAAGATTAGTGTGACTTAATGCCTGAGCTGCTTATAAGCTAATTAAACTGCTTAGAGTCATTTATATTTTTTGTTAATTTTTGTAAATAACCAATTTTGGAGTAGTGTATTGTTTTCATAAAAAAAAATGACGTGGCTCTTCCAAGAGTAGAAAATTGACATGCACAGGTTACTTATATTTGGTCTCCTAAAGGCAACTCTTTAGTTGTGCATAGCATAGTCCTTGACAACAGGAAAAAATAAGGATTTTCTCTGATATGCACCATATGATTTTATAATGCATGTCTCAATTTGATGGAACCACAATTTAAAGCCAATAGTTAAATTAATATATTAATATTTATATTTTAGTGCTAACCTCATTCTTCCCCACCACAAACAAAGGAGAAGACAGTCAAATCTTTTTCTGGTACTCATTTAGGAGTGAGCCTCATGCTTGTGAGATGTTTTATAAACTGATAATCATATATTTTTCTGTTGAAGCATGTCCAAAGGCTGATCTATGGTTTTTACTAGTTGCTTTTGGTTTGGTTATTGATAACTTCACTCACTTGAATTTTATGGTCCAGGTTGTCATTATAATTATTATATACATTTTGGAAGATATATAGATAATAGCTTATAAATTTATGTTTCTCATTTGGCACGCATTCAATAAGAGGAAATAATAGGATATTAATCATATTGATAAGAAAAGACTGTCTATTCATGTCACTATAACACTAGAACTAACATGCTATTTATCTAAAATATTGATCTATGTGAGTAGAAGTTTCTCATGTATCCAATTCATAAATTTATAATATAAAATTTAAGCAGGCAATAATCTTTATAAGTATTACAAATTTTTATTATTTTCATAACTACTTCATTTATTAGATTTTTCTGGATTTCAAGGATCTTTAGCAATATATAAAATTTTGCATGTTTTTCAGATATTAGATTTTCTGGCATTCAATGATTTTTAGGAATATATATAACTGTATGTTTTTGTTTCAGTATTAGATGATAAGAAACAAAACAACTTATGTGTGTCTAGATGGGAATACTTAGTCAAATGGTCAGACAAGGGAATAAACACCTCACTATATATATGCAAAATTACTATGAAAAAGTATTGCAGTAGTGGGGAGGATTCGGGAGGGGCTGTGGGGGAAATAATATGATGAGAATATATTTATGATATTGTGAAAATGTTGCCAGCCATTAGAAAATGAAGGAGATTATGTAAGTAAATATAGCTATAATAGATCACATTTATTTTAGGACATTCCTATATTTATTTTATGTTTAAGATAGCCAAAAATTAGCAATTTCTCTCTGTATACACATACGCACACATACATAACATACGGGTCAGAAAATGTTACCTGAATTTTTAACAATCTGTCATTGGGTGTAGTTTATCAATTCATGGAACAATTCGAACATTGATTTAGCTATTCATTCAAATATATTTGTTAGATATGGATGTTTGTGCCACAATTTTTAAAGTTCACTCATTTTTATGGATTTGAATATCTGAATTAAAAAAATCTGTCACCATCTATTTGTGTCTGGATCATTTTCAAGATCATTTAATATATGTAAATTCTAATCTCCAATGAATTTTAATTATGATAACATATTGAGTCTTGCCTGATATATCTTTCCATCATTGGAGCCTAGAATATCAGAGTTTTTTTATGGGCAATATGAAGATGAAGATATGAATCAAAATCAATAAAAATTTAGATTTTTTTCTGAGGCAATAACAAATCTCAAAATGTGTGGTATTTATCTGCTGTGGTATTTATGTTACAGCTTCCTAATTGATCATACTAACAACTGTTCTTTTTCAAATTAATGTACATTTAATCTTTTCATTTACAATACATACATTTAAAATTATAAGCATATATGCAATAGTTCCAGAAAGAGAGTTTATGTATATTTATGGTCTTTTTCTATGTCTTTCAACTTTTGTTTGATCTTTGACGTTTTAGTTTTTTCTGTAGGACTCTCAGAACTTTTCCTGATAAATTATTCTGCCATCAAGGTCATCTATTACAGGTCAGCTCTCATCCCCTCTCCCCTGTGCAAAGATCTGCTATATATCACTCATTTTGATTAATTCTTCTTAAATAGATTCTTCTGTCATTAAGCAGTAAATCCCAGACTTTTACCCTGAAAATAGTAGACAGGCTTATTGAAATGACTGTGAAAATCATCTGTGAAAGATTCAGCCCTTTTATATTATCGAGTTGTCTTAAGTTTTCTAGGAGACAGGGCTGTGGAAGCATTGAGAGAATGATGGAATTTTAAAGGTATGATTAATTAAAATTCTAGTCAGAGTCAGCAGAGCTGAGTGTCACTCATCAATCTCATTTGATATAAGGGATGTGGGACTTCAAGGTTAGGCAAAGGTGAGGAAGGATTTCAAGGGAAGTCTGCTTCTCTTTGTTCTCTTCTGAATGGAGATTTTTAACCTACAACAGCCAGAAGAAGAGAAAAAAAGAAAAGAAAAGACCTTAAAGGAGCCACACTCTGTAGTACCAAACCTTGCCTTTGAGGTATGCTTTGAGTTCACTCTTCTTATTTTAGAGAACATTTTACGTTAGTTCTCCTATGAAAAAAGAGTAGACAGAAAATATCCTTTAAAAACCTTAAAGTCAGGATTTTATAAGACAGAAAATGTAAATTTTTGATAACCAGTTTGATACATCCATATAGCAAACTAGAAGTTAATATGCATGTTGGTATTTTGGTACATCAAGGAATGATATTTTTCTCTGTTAAGTATTTGTAAGCATTTGAGGCAAAGGTACAGGAATTGCCACATTTGCTGGGACTAGAGATATGGCTCAGTGTTGACGAACATTTTTCATCTTACAGAGGACACAGGTTCAGTTACTAGCACCCAAATGGTGGATTTTGACTATCCATAACTAGTTTCAGGTGATTGGAAAAACTTTTAGACCTCTGTAGGTACCACGAAAGCAAAAAAGGATCATATGCATAATAAATAAATGAAATAATTCTAAAAGCATATTTAGAAATATTTGCCTTAACCTCCAGCAGACTGAAGGTCATTATCCTATTTGTGAATTTAACCTTCGAACATAGCCATAGGTATTTCCGAATAGCTGCCACCCTTCTCTCTCTGATACTGGAAGTGTATCATTTGCTTTTAGGGTGCAGTGGGATTAACGTGAATGAGGGCTGGAATTGTTCAGTTGGAGAGTGAAGGTGAAGGTTCTCTTGTGTCATGGTTTTACATTGAAAAACATGAGAAACTATTGGGGGTTTCAGGACAGCTAGTGTGATGACATTGAGTTATATTCTAAAATCGGTTGTGTGTGGAATGGATATAAGAGCAGTAAAAATAGATGGTTCTTTAGAGCCAGGTGCTTCCTGAAAGAAAAGAATCAGCTCTCCAGATGTGAAATGTGTGGTTGGCTCCCATTTTTAAATGTTGGTTGACTTGGTGTTTCAGTTTTTAAGGTGATCTCAATCTTTCTTAGAGAGTTTTTGGCTGGCCATTGAGAAAGGAATAGCTAGGGAACAACCATTTCCTCTATAATTGGGCCTCTTCTAATCTTCAGAGCTTCATGTTGGCTGGAACAGCAGAGGGCAGAGTGGACATTGCTGCTTAGAACCAACATCTGTCCAATCCTTCTTTCTGTTGCTCTTCACAGGTCATTTTACCTAAACAACTTTTTGCACCCTGACCTCTGCTTCCTGAAGAACCCAAAACCTGCAACACATGGAAAGAGAGGATGAAGTAAGCTGTTAACTCAAGCAAGAGATGCTTTGAGTAGGTGTTAAAGGAATGGTTGTGGATATACTGTGAATTTGATCTGTGATGTTAGAAAAATCAAAGCCAAGGTTGATTTCAGGTTTTTGTTTTGAATATTTGGAAGCATGTTGAGAATGTTAGAAGAGGAACAGGAGGAGGAAGGGGAAGAAGAGGAGGAAGAGGAAGAAGAGAAGGAGGAGGAGGACTAAAGGGTACTAGTAGTAGAATTAATAGATGGCCATGCGAAAATCTAAGAAAAACAAATAAAAGCTCAGTTATGACACAGCAATGACTACATTTGACAATAATTAAATACATTGAAATTAATTGACCAGTCTAAAGTTCCAGTTATTTATTCAGTGATGAGTATTTGCATTGGGAATTTGTCAGTGGGTGGTAGTATTTAAGCCATCAGCATGTGGAAAGCTTAACCAGAAAATAAAAATGCATGTTAGAGAAGAGTTTGTATTTCACAGCATGACAAAGTCTGGAGGAGAAACAAGTACGGTAAAGGAGAAAATAGAACCAAGGGCAAATTGAAGGAGACATCTTAAGATATATTTGAGATTGATTCTCTGACCTAAATATGAATAGTAAAATGAACCCTGAATGAACATCATGGATCTTGGATCATGGGATAACTGCTGGCTGGGATAAGGGTAGCTTCACGAGGCAAATGAAGTCAATAGCTAATCCACATATATGGCACCATCTACAATGTAATAGCTAGAATGAAGTATATTGATAAAGTATGCATTAATTTAGATGGTAGCTATTATTTTAGCAAAACCATGTGCCAATTACAATAACCAGATGCTGTGATATGAATATCATTAATAAATATGTAAATATATTATATAAATAATATATTATTTATAATACATATACATTTTTATATGATTATTTATATATGACGCTAACTAATTTAATACCCATAACTGCTTGCATCTGACTTTTGGTCACTGTGGAAAAATAACTTGTGGGGCAGATAGTTTTTGGGTTTAGTTTCTGAGGTTTGGTCCACAGACTTTTGGCCATGTTTAGGAAGGTGGTAATAGCTTGGATGATATCAGTGGTCTTGAGAACTAAGCGACTTGGTCAACAATTTTGTCATGGTTGTTTTCCTATGGACAGTACAGTGGCGATTGCCTACCACAAAGCAGGCACTGACTTGTGGTTCATCAGACTTCGGGATGTCAATGGGTGTTAGGGTAAGAGACAGAAGGATTTTATGAAAGAGACTTTGTAGAATACAGCGCTTAAGTGAGGAAGTGAGAAAAATGAACTGACAGACTGGTAAATGTGGGTATTTTTAGATCACAGGTCCCAAAGCTGACAACAATGGATAAAAGTCCAAGTATCAAAGTGAGTCAAATAGACTCAAAGGCTTAGATGAGTCAAGGACAGAGAGCATTGCCTTATAAAGTCCCACTGCAAAATGTTTAATTTCTGAAAATGCCATGATTAAATATCAATTCTACTGAAGTTGGGATATATATACAATTTGCTTATGCCATGAGATGCTTCTTTGTGGGTTCAAACTATAAACTGAATCTAATATTTGAGTATTGATTATATTTATTACTTAGTAGTACTGGCGAGAAAATAGCATCTACCTATCTACTCTAGTGTCTGAAATGTGAACTTTTTATTTTTATTTAATTTAGCTTACTCTTTGACACTTCTATCCATGTGTAAAATGAATTGTGCTCAGGCTCTCCACCTACGATGCCTTATCTCTCTCCCCTGTTACTAAAGCTTCTCTGCCCATACATCTGTCCTCGCATCCATTACCATTCACTGGAAAGATGGGCTTTGCTGATCAGGGCTGTGAACAGCATTTGCCTATGAGTATAAATACAAAGATTCAATAGGTAGTTTAAACAAATTAGCTGGACAATAGTTATTATTATATAAATATAAGTAGGCATTTAGTTGAAATAAATGGGAACCTCTGACCTCCCCGGGCCATGGGTTTTTGACGAAATTATTACTTTTATTTTAATCAGGAGAGAGCATGAACACAGCCCCCCACTACCACAAATTATGCAGTCGAGTTTCCCTGCATTTGGAAAAAATCACAGGGGTCAGCACATCTGGAGTGCAATGGATAAGCCTAGCCCTGGGAAAACCACCTTCCTGATCATGGTATTTCCCCTGCCAGGTAAGTATGAAACATATCACCTTTAAAGAATTAGAGTTATTATGTATTATATTACTATGTATACAAAATTATTGAACATCTGGTATATAAAAGTGTGGTGTTTTATGTTTTAATCCTCTTATTTTTCTTGGTAATACTGTTATCATCATACCCATTTTGCAGACAAGAAAATCAAGACATCTACAGAAGTGTAGAATGTTCATTGGTCAATATCCCATTAACAGAAGAAAGCAGTCATAAACTTATCAGGAATACCATAACTCAATAGTGAATTACAGCTCTTTTCTAGTTTGGCTGAGTCTCAGATCTTCAAAGAGGTCTTATTCCCCCTTAGTTTCTTGTCTCTGATTTCTTCTGTCAGTTTAATCATCAGCAAGGCTCTTCTCCAACAGTTCCCTCTCATGAACATTTTCCATATTCACTTTCAGAGCTTCAGACTTGCATCCATGTTTACTTGGAAACCCTATTAGAATGTCTGCTCATCCATCTAGAGACTGCCATATCCAGTGATCCATCCCATAATTAGCCTCCAAACGATGACACCATTGCATACACTAGCAAGATTTTGCTGAAAGGACCCTGATATAGCTGTCTCTTGTGAGACTAGGCTGGGGCCTAGCAAACACATAAGTGGATGCTCACAGTCAGCTATTGGATGGAGTACAGGGCCCCCAATGGAGGAGCTAGAGAAAGTATCCAAGGAACTAAAGAGATCTGCAACCCTGTAGGTGCAACAACCTTATGAACTAACCAGTACCCCGGAGCTCCTGACTCTAGCTTCATATGTATCAAAAGATGGCCTAGTAGGTCATCACTGGAAAGAGAGGCCCATTGGACTTGCAAACTTTATATGCCCCAGTACAGGGGAACACCAGGGCCAAAAAGTGGGAATGGGTAGGTAGGGAAGTGGGGGGGGTATGGGGGACTTTTGGGATAACATTCTAAATGTAATTGAGGAAAATACATAATAATAAAAATATTTTAAAAAAAAGAATGTCTGCTCATCTAAGAGAGTCAAGATGTCTTAGGTTGGCCTGGGATAAATGCTATCCTAAATTGACTATTGTAGCCTATAGGTTGAAATGTGCTGACTGGCTGGGTCAAGTAGTAGGTGAATAGAGACTAAACATCCCAAGAGGATGGCTCTTCACCAGAGAAGTGAGAGGCTCTTACTATAAAGTTTATAGTCAGACAAGGTAGTATAAAGTTTAGGATAAACAGGGGAATGTGTGCAAGAGATGCCTGGATTAAAAAATACACATGTAGACAAAACAAACAAATAAACAAACAAACAAACAACCCGAGTTATTTTTATTTTCTAACTTCACTAATGTCTTTTTTTTAATTAGGTATTTAGCTCATTTACATTTCCAATGCTATACCAAAAGTCCCCCATACCCACCCTCCCCCACTCCCCCCCCCACTCCCCCGTTTTGGCCCTGGCGTTCCCCTGTCCTGGGGCATATAAAGTTTGCAAGTCCAATGGGCCTCTAACTTCACTAATGTCTTAAGGTCATTTTAAATTTCTAAGATTGTCTAAACCAACATAATGAAAAGAAAAAAAAAAAAAAAAAAAAAGGAAGGCTTTCTATATTAAGACAGCCAGAAAACTACTTGTGTTTAAATGGGTGTAATTTAATCAAAACAATCAGCATTTTGATTTGTTGTTAGCCACTGCAGATGATCCAGGTTTCAGTTTTGCTCAGTATGCTTCAGCAGATGGGCTCTGCTTTTCTTTTCTTTAACTGTAACTTGTACTTAGAATGGCACCAATGGAGAGAGCATGAGTTGTGATGTTTGCCATAGAGATTGAATTTCATGCACGAAGAGATGGTTCTGCAGGTTAAGTCGTTTCAAGACTCACATGGGTCGAATCAGAAATCGTCAATTTTAACTGTACTTAGCATCCTCTTCCCCATTCTTATTTTCTTTTCGGTGACTAATTCCTCTTTAGGGACTAACAGAACTTTGACTTACCAGTATGAACCATTAGGATACCACTAAAGGATATGGGAATTCTATTTGTTTGACTCTAGGCTAGACCTCTGTTAACAATATATATTTAAGAAACATTGAATTTGGGGTTTTTAATAGCTTACTCTGGAGATATGCAAATTTGCTTAAGAATTGTGGAATATAGCAATGCAGACTGTGGTATAATGGACTCTCATTTGCATATGACCTAGCTCCAATATTTGTGAACTCATGAACATTTCTCTCTTTGATGTGGTGATTAAACTTGTACTTTATAAAGCAATTATTTTAAAGACACTAAGTGTATTGGTTACTTTTCTTCCTGTATGAAAATACCTGACCAAGCAATTGAAGGAAGCAAGGTTTTCTCTGGGCAGCAAATTGTGTGCTGTCCTTCATGTTTTGGGGTGCGGGATGTTACAGCTTGCAGGAGTTTGAGATGACTGGCAACATGGCATTGACATCCGGGAAGCAGAAAATGATGAATGCTTGTGCTTTGCTCAATTAGTTGAGGGCTGCAGCTGAGGTTATGATGTCACCCATACTTGTAATCAGTCTTACTGCTTCAATGAACATAATCTAGAGGATCCTTCCCTCCAAACTGAAAGTGTGGTACATGATTCTAGGCTCTGTTGGCAATATTTGACTTCACTGTAACTTCGATAGAAGTGATAAGTAAAGATATTGGACTTGTTGTAAAGAACATTCTTCTATATGGTGATCCATATGAGAACCTGAGTTAGAATCAGAGATTGAATTTAAAGAACATACATACATATATGCATATATGTTAAAGATAAACAATCCACAGAATCTGGTCGACAGTTGAGTAAGATCATCTCTAAAATATTTTGGAAAGTAAATGTCTACTTTTCTTTTATTCTTCTGTTTAAATGTCTCTGCAAGTCTACTAAAATGCTATTAGAATTAGATATATGTCCTTTGTTAAAATAATGGCAATAAGCATAGAAGATTTTTTATTATTAAAATTTGCTGCCAATTTTGTTGACTGAAATAATTTTAATTATATCATTTTTACAGTTTTGGAGAGAAATAGAATTCAGAAAAATATAAGCTTCACAGGAAAATAGAAGCTTATTAAAAGTATTCTTAAAAATAATTAAATACAATTGCCCTCCAGTATTCCCAGAAAAGTGGTTCCATGGAAATCTGTGACTATTTAAGTCTTTTATATAACAGAGCATAGCAATTGCCCACATTGCATGTTTATCCTTCATATACTTTACGTACCTGTAAGAATTAATACAACAATAATGTTATGAAAATGCTTTTTCTTTAGGGGATAATAATAAAATAATTTTTACATGATCAGTTCAGACAATTTTTCCCCAGTTCATTATTTTTAACTGCAGTTGTTTGAATCTAACATGGGAGGATAGAGAAGACTATATATTGTTCAAAATATGCTTAAGAAGTGATTAATGTTTGATAGAAATCATTTCTAGAGATCAGATGTGTTTCTAGTTAGACTATAACAACATAAGACCATGAAATACAAATTAAAAGAGAGAAAAACCAAAAATCACAAAGAGATAGTGTTAGAAACACAATGTGCACGCTGTTTTGAGCTGTGTTTCTGTTAGAAGTCGGGGGTTGGCCTGATTTTATTTCCATGTGGTTTGGTGACTGACAAAATTTGTTTTTATATTTTGGAATTTCATGATTCAGGAGTCTCACTGATGCAGCCTCTGGTTTAACACTGAGCTATCATGAAGAAAAAAAAACAAAACAAAACAAAACAAAACAAAACAAAACAAAAAACCCAAAACTGGCTCTTTGAAGTTTTTATTGGAGTCCTATTGTCATATCAAACACAACACCAAAGAATAGTGACTCCATTTTGACCTGGATGTCACAAGCCTGTACAGATAGCAGAGAGGAAGAAAGATCAAAATGAGGGATCAGCATCAATTGTGCTTTGACACAGTGGTTTTATGGTAGGTGGTGCTTGCAAAAACACACCAAGAAGGGTAAAACAGCCACGTTTATCTCTTTGTCTTGAAGATTTCAGAACTCCTAATAGAAGAATCCCTTTACCCATCCATTGCCAGCCCCACAACTAATGCTGAAAAACATAAAATTTCCAGGGACATGTTTGCTCTCCACTCTGCCAGAAATTGGCCTGCAGTAGTGTTTATATACAAATCTGATTAGTATTCTTTGGAGAGATTCTACTACATTGGTTCTGCTTTGTCTGAGAGCAGATGGAGCCAGCCCTAACGCGAGGTCGGTCTTATTTTTCAAAAGTATAACCTGTTCTGGAGGTGTTCTCTTTTTAATGAAATGAGCCATCAGGGTGGAGAAGAATCTCTTACTTATCTGATGAGTAATGTGCATGGATAATTGATAGTCTACTTTGGAAATCATGTTTTTTTTTTTTTTTTTTTTTTTTTTTTTTTTTTTTTTTTTTTCTCCAAGGCTGTGGGCAGAGATTGATTTTAAAATTTAAAATGTCATCTTCTATTGTTTCACTTGTAATTTAATTGAATTAGGATTTTTATGAGTTTCTTCTTTCTGGACAGTTTGCTCCCTCTTAGCTGATTGTTTTGTGAGAATTTTGGCATCCAAGGAAGGGGCAACTTGGGTACATATTGACAGGGTCATTTTGGATGAGTAGTCATGTCCTATGCAAAGTTGCTTTCCAATATCAAGACATTAGCAAAACTTGACAACTTTCTCTATTCTTAATGTGCTTTAGAATTTAGAAGCAACCCAATAACAGTGCAATACTTATTTTTATTTTTAAAATTAATAAAAATTGCCAAATAGCAATAGCCTTTCAGCTTGATAAGTATACTACTATCATGACTAAGAAGTTACACTTTTAGTGAAGAATATTTTTGTTAAGATATTCATTCTTTAATTTGATGAACATTAATTTTCAGTAATATATGTATCCTATGTAAAGGAAGATAAAGCATTCTTATATTATACCCTTACTTACATAGCATCCATTGGCCATAATTAAATCTAAAATAAAACAGTATCTTAGCAACCAATGATTTCATTTTATGCTTAAAATAGGATTTTTTCCCTCAAAGAAGAGGCAAGCTGACTTCATGAAACACTCTGCCTGTAATAACTCTATAAAAGTGGTAAGTGTTACAAGCATATTGGATTCAAAATGAACTTGTGAAAGTTCTAAGCACAGATGTCTAATCTCATTTCATTTCTGCATCCTTTTGTAATAGCACCATGGCCTACAACAGTGACTAACTCAGTAAATATTTGTTCAATGGTGAATAAAGCAAGGAATTGTCAGTGTAGTATCCGTGCACACTCACTGAGAAATGTTTTCACTAGCATTGTGAAAATAGTGGGTTGGATAGATGAGTTCTCTTGCTTGAAATAAAAAAAAAAATCAAGTTGGCAGGCAGCCAGCTAAGCTCATACATGTAATTTTATTCTTTCAATTTCAAATCTGAGGCTGCAGTGTCAAGATTGCATGTGATTTACAACATTAACTGATATCAACTGAATTTTAATGAGAATGTGACCTTTTGCATACTTAATATGATTTGTTTGGGCTTTATAGCTAAATAGTGTTTCCATAGAGCATTTATGAGCACCAGTGTTTGTAAGATGTTATCGTTCTTGAAGAAAAAGAATGCTAACCTGTGGAAGCCAGTGTAGATGGCAAAGGGCTAAAAGTACCATCTACTGTGATTTCATGAATGGACTGGCATAGCAATTAGAGTTGTGAATGAGATGGAAAATACTATGTAAGTTATACTACCACTTATATTATGTAATGGTTAGCTTTATTATCCACATCACTGAATTAATAAACAATGAGGACATTAATAGTGTATCTGTGAGAGTCTTTAAATGAAGAGGACTCACAGCATTGTGGATGTGGAGCCTGGGGAGGCTGCTTCCTGTAGCCAGGCAAGAACCCCAGTGGAGCAATAGGGACACCAATCCACCCACAAAACATTCCACACAAAATTTATCCTGTCTTCAAGAAATGCAGGGATTGGGGATGGAACAGAGACTGAGGGAATGGCCAACCAACAATAACTGGCCCATCTGGAGATTCATCCCATATTGAAGCACCAATCTCTGGTACTATTAATGATACTCTGGTATGCTTTCAGAATCTGAAACATCAACCAAAGTACAAGCAAGGCTGGACCTAGGCCTCCCTGCACATATGTGGCAGATATGCAGTTTGATTTTCATGTGGCTCTCCAAAACTGGAATGGGAGGTATATCAAAAAGCTATCACCTGTACTTAGGATATGTTCTAGCTGGGCTGCCTTTTCCGGTCTAAGTGGGAGAGAAAGTGCTTTGCCTCAGAGAGACTTGAAGTCCCAGGATGAGACGATTCCCAGGCACCCCCCCACACTTTCTTGGAGGAGAAAGAGAGGGAGAGGGCAGAAGTATTGTGGGAAAGGGTGACCAGGAGGTAAGTATAACAAATGAAAAGGAAAGAAAGAAAGAAAGAAAGAAAGAAAGAAAGGAGGGAGGGAGGGAGGGAGGGAGGGAGGGAGGGAGGGAGGGAGGGAGGGAGGGAGGGAGGGAGGAAGGAAGGAAAAAGCCTTTAACCCCAGCACTCGGGAGGCAGAGGCAGGTGGATTTCTGAGTTAAAGGCCAGCCTGGTCTACAAAGTGAGTTCCAGGACAGCCAGAGCTACACAGAGAAATCCTGTTTCGAAAACAAAACAAAAACCAATCAACCAATCAACCAACCAACCAACCAACCAACTAAATAAACAAACAAAAAGAAGAAGAAAAAAAAAGAAAGGAAGAGAGAAAGAAAGAAAGAAAGAAAGTATCTAAGACATTTGTTAGGTAAAACTTTGGGTGTACTTTTTGGGTGCTTCCAGTACAGTTTAAATGAAGAGAAAAGATTTACCTGAATGGGGCTGAAACCATCTCATGCCAAGCTGAATGGGAAGGAACAAGGAGCTGGGCACCACCACTCCTCTATCTGTATGCCTAGTGCAGACACAGAATTACTTGTCACCTCGTGTTCCTGCCGTCATAGAGTTTTAACATGGTAGCTGTGCTGCATCTCTTTAAAGGATAAACCAACATATACCTTTTCTCAAATTGCTTTTGTAAATATATATATATATATATATATATATATATATATATATATATATACACATATATATTTATATTACATATTATACATATATCCATACATACATATTTACATAAATGTTACATATTCTATATGTAATAATATTTATATATTTTATATAAATAATAGAGTATATAACATATAATAATATTTATTTTTATATATGTAATATAATAACATCATATATATTTATATGTGTATCTGCTTTTTAAAAATCTCCATGGAGAATCTACTTTTAATTGATACTTCTCAGAGGCAACATAGACTAAGAGCAGCAGCAGACATTTGTCCTCTTTGTCTTATTACTAGTAGAATTAATTTTGAAATGAAGAGGTATAGTATTTAAACTTAAAATGAAAATATAACCAGTTTAAAAACCAAAGTTGTCAAAATAAAAATACAAAATCCCAGGATATTTTTAAGTCCAAATATAAGTGTACTACAATTTTAGATGCTTATGTCTGGCCGAACACACAGCAGAGCCTGGGACCAATAACAGATTTCTTTGAACCTGAGGACAGAGGAATAAAAGAGAATAAATACATAATGTGGTGGCTCTCAGCCTTCCTAATGCTGTGACCCTTTAATACAGTTTCTCATATTCTGGTGATCCACAACCATAAAATTATTTTCATTGCTATTTTATAACTGTAATTTTACTGCTGCTGTGAATTCTAATGTAAATATCTGATAAACAGGATGTGGGGTCGTGACCCACAGGTTGAGAACCCCTGAGTTAGAATTGTAGCATCTGTTCAGACTCTGCTCAGATTGGTTTTGTCGCACATGTTTTTCTTCATCTTTTAGTTCCTTGAAGTATTGGATTTTTAAAAAAATTAATCACAAACTTCAGAATAGTTTTACGGGATATTCTCACAATTTTTTTTAAATAAATAACTGCATTTCTTCACCTTGAATACCTGAAGGTATTTGAAATTACACAGTAATTAATTTTTGAGAATTTTGTTTTTTCCTGGTACTCTCCATTATTAGATTGGGTTACAAATGCTGTGGTGGCTGTAGTTTTCACTACATCTATCAGATGGTACCCAAGGCTGTTTTTGTCTCATGATTGGCTTGTTAACGTTGATTCTTTTGACAAGATGATGTCCTTCCATGTTTTTTGTACTGTATGGCTATTCTCTTGTTTTAGTAATTAAGATGTAATACACATATGTTTGAGTGCACATGCACACATACACACCATACTCAAAGATTTTTGCATTTATTATCATAGTTATTCTTTAGTGTGCTTATAAAAAGATAGAAAAGATCAGAGATATGCAGTCAGGTGTGGCGGGAGGGGGTGCCTCTGCGGGCCCATGATGAGGCGCTCATTCCCCATGAGGGAACAACCATGAATGGGATGGGACAGTTTAGAATATAGTTTATTTAGGGCATAGGGCATGGAGAGGGAACTTGAAAGAGAGAGAGAGAGAGGGGGGAAGAGGGGAAATGGAAAGAGAAGAAGAGGGTAATGGAGCAAGGGCAAGAGAGCTAGAGAGAGGAGGAGGTAAACAGCCCTTTTTATAATGAGTCAGGCACGCTTGACTGTTGCCAGGTAGCTATGGGGCAGAGCTTAGACTAAATGCCAGCATTACTATTATTATTGTTTTGGTTGTTGCTTTGATGATTATTATTTTGTCTTTGAAAGGTTGACTAGTCTTTAGCCTAGGCTGGCCTGGGACTTCATATGTAGCTCAGGTTGGCTTCAAAGTGACAGCCATTGTCCACTCAAAGCTTCCAAAAAGAAGGGATTACAGGTGCGTGCCACCACGCCTGGCTCTCAGTTATTATAATTCTGGTTAACAGCTAGTACCTATTAAATTATATAATTGCTTCTCTGCCCATTAGATGTTAATTTGATGCTTGGCAAGCTCCTCTTCTCCCCTCTCTTCCCCTTCCTTCATCTCCCCTTCTTCTTTACCTGCATGCAGGAGAGGGGGAGGGAGAGGGAGAGGGGAGAGGGGACTGGGGAGAGGGGGGAGAGGGGGAGAGGGGGAAGAGGGAGGAGGGGGGAGAGGGGGGAGCGGAGAGAGAGAGAGAGAGAGAGAGAGAGAGAGAGAGAGAGAGAGAGAGAGAGAGAGAGAGAGAATTGCCTTAGGTTGGCTGTTGATACTAGGAGACAGGCTATGTTTTAGTGATGCTTTCTCTTTGCTTTTGCAGTATTGTTTTCTATGGATTTCTCCATGCTTAGATTTAGATGTTCTACAGCTACATTTGTATCCCTGCTACAGATTATTTGGGTTTTTTTTTCCATAGTTATATGAGGTTGGTTTGTTGTTGTTGTTGTTGATGATGATATTGTTGTTGGTAGTGGTAGTGGTTTTTTTTTTTTTTCAGTGACAAGGTTGGCTTCATCACCCTCTTAGAGGGCTGCCATACTTCAGCCCTGTGAGACCTTTCTTTTTTTTTTTTTTTTTTTGGCTATGATTATCTAATGGCATGCTGATTATATTTAAGAAAGAGACAAGGAAAGAATAAAGGAAGTTATTGATTTTGAACAATAAACTAAATGTGAATATATAGAGTTCTTAATAACTAGGGTAAGCATGGAAGAGAAGGGAGAATGGATGTAAAAGACAGAGTGGCCGGAAGACACCGAGAGAACAAGACCCTCTAAGTCACCCCGAGGAAAGCTTACATGAACTCATGGAATGCACAGGACCTTCAGGGGACTTCATCAGCCCTCTGCATTTGCATTGTGGCTTCCAGTTTAGGGGTTTTATTAGATTTCTGAGTATGCAAATGCGCTGTACTCTGATTCTTTTGTCTTCTCTTGAGCTCTTTTCCTTTTGTCCTGTGTAATTTCAAAGTTCACAACTTAATTGTCACTTATAATTTCTGGTAGAGGAAAGTCAGTTCTCTCCAATGGAGGACTTGGGCTCTATCAACTCTTCAGCAGTGCAGGCTTCATGTTTAGGAATAGTTGGCCAACATATAATGGATTTCAGAGATTTTTTGTTTGTGTACAGACTTTGATTTGGTTACAGTTTGGTGGGTTTTGTTTGTGATTTCTTCTTCGGTGTTGTTTTATTTTGTTTTTCAGGTTTGGGGAGTTTTGCTGTTGTATTGGGTTTTTGTTTTTTTGAGAAAATATTTATATTTGGGTGGAAATGAAGAGGGAGAGGATCTGGAAGGACTTAGGTTAGGGGAAGGTATAAGCAAAATATAGAAAAAATAGTAACAAAATAAAAAATTGGAAATAATAAACATACAATATGAAAGAAAAATCTAGGGTAAGTACATACATTTAATATTTTTCAGTAAAATATTGTTATTCAAGGTCAATTACACCATAGCTTATTAATAAAGTAAAATACCAAATATATTTTTTAAGTTCATATGTGTACCTTCGTGTACTTTGCCCCTTGAAAAATCTAACATTATTCTCTAAATGTGCTTGGACTCTATTTTTGTTCCTTGTAAATTTCTCTAGCTTCAAAGGGAAAGTAAATGAATACAGGGATTTCTTGATTTCATTTGGCTAACTGCTGACAGATATGCTATCCAAAGTTTTTAAATGGCCATGTTTTAATTAAAAAAATATGAGCAAATTAAAAATAAACTCCTCGAGTGGAAAAGAATCTACAATCTCTGAAATACTTTGCCAGTCTTGAAGAAAGTTCAAAACAAAAATGTTCTGACATCTTTGTCTTAAAGGTTGTGTTTCAAAATAAAATGACCTAGACAAACACGAACCTTGATTTGATACGGAACCACAGCATCACAAAAACAGACATCTAAAAACAAATATGTCAAGAGACAGCAAATGCCAAGACGAGGGAAATGTCCTCCCTAGAGTAAAAGGAGTGGAGGCTAAGTGTATTTTAGCAAGCATTGCTGATTAGATAATCCACAAGGGGTGGGCTGGCTTGTTTCAAGAGGAGAGGGCTACAAATTGAGACAATTGCATCTTTAATTTTCCTTGGGTTTATTCATCTGTGGGCTCTTCCCAGCACCTGGAAACATACCGCTTTTGACTTACAGAAGCATTTCCTTTTCAGGCTTTCTATCACCCATTCTAAGTCCTCAGTCTGGTTCTTATTTTCAAAGAAGCTAAGTTTTTAATGCCTAATGAGCCCCTGTCTATTCCCCAGAATTTCTGCTCCTGATTTCCCTTCAGTCATTATGAAGATGTATCACAGACCCATCCCTGCACTGACTGCTATGTGTTGAGTTTTCTGATGGAGAATATTTTATATAGTCATCGAAGCTGTTCTCAAAGTATCTACTATGTGAAATATTTGAATGTCATTCTAAAATTCTCCTTTTGTGTGTGGCTATTTTAATAACATTCTTGGCTACAAGTTAAAGAATGTAATTCCACATAAAAAGGAAAATTAACTATTCAGTCCCCCTCCTCCCCCCCAAAAAAGGTCAAGAAACCAAGAGGATATGAGGCTTGCTCACCTATAATTAACACTAAATGAATTTTAATGTCATTAGTATACATGATGGAGATGGGTATGCCAAGAGGACTACATTAAGTTATTGGGTCTGGCTAGAGGTTCCTATCTTCAGAAAAAAGTTTCTAAGCATCTAGGCTGATCAAGAATCCTAGATTTCCTGAATCACTCATGGTTTTAGTGCTAAGTGATATTCTGTCCCAGAAAACTAGTCTCAAACAAAGGAGAATGGGTAGTTATCCTTACAGTAAAATTTGATAATAGTCTACACTTGTTTTAAAGACAGAAAACCAAACAACTAACCAACCAAACAACCAAACAACCAAACAAAGAACCCAAATATTTAAACATCTGAGTTGAAAATGATAGGCAAGTATGTTCAAAGTCAGTATATACAAGCTTGAATATATAGGGCGAATTCTGTAAAATTCTCAATTTAGCACAATTTAAACCGGTAGTGTAGCTCAGTTATTAGAGCTGGTCTTGACAATGCCTTTCGTTCTTCAGGCACAACCTTAGTTAATAGGATTTCCCCCACATACTTTATGGCTTGTATTAAACTCTCCAGTTACAGTAGATTCATTCCTCACAGTTCTGGACTCCACTGGAATGGCCCCTGACTACATTTGAATTGTGAACTCAGTGTAAGGTGACCTCACTGTGACTTGTTGGTGGCTAATGTCTTTACCAAGTAGTTCGATGAGTGTTCTCTTCATATCACCTCATTGCATTCTTAAATCTCCTAAGTGGTACTCTGCTATTAATCCTTTATGAATGAATCAACTGTGCCAAAGAAAACTGCTAATGTTCCTGTAGGCAGCAGTAAGTAAGTAGTAGATCACAAACTAAATAGTTTACAACCTATGCCTTAAAATGTCACCTAGAAGCTGTGCAGGAAGCTCAAGTGGATAAAGCGCTTTCTCCACAAGTGTAAGCACCTGAGTTTGGATCCCCAGAATGTATAGAAAGCCAGAAGTCGTAGTCCACTTCCGCAATCCTCACTTGTGTATGTTGAGATGGAAGCTTGAGATGAGTGAACCCTTGAAAGCTTTCAGGCCAATCAACCCGATTTATACAGTGCTGAACATGAGATTCTGCCTTAAAAAGTAACAGGCAAGAACCTTCACCCAAAGTTGTCCTCTGGCCTCTCCATGTATACCTTGGTATGCAAGTACTTGCACTCATGATCAAACATGTGTGTAAATGTCATGTATATGTATATGTATATGTATATGTATATGTATATGTATATGTATATGTATATGTATATGTATATGTATATGTATATGTATATGTAAATGTATATGTATATGTATATGTATATGTATACACACATATATATGTATATATATGATATTATATATAAAACACATATAATTCTGATATAGATCAGAATCTTTATCTACTTGTCTCCTAGAGCTCACTAGCATCTTTAAATTACATTATCTCATAGAGAGACAATAATTCCTGGGAAAGAAGGAAATACTTCCTGTGATGGCTGATTTGGTATTTGAGAGCAGCTTGTCACAAAGCCCAGCAACTATTTACATACTGATTCCTAGGTTTTCTATACATACAATTTCAGTTTGGTGTGGGTCTTGGCCATTTCCTATGTCAAAACAACCATATAAACAGAAACAAAAACAAAACCAAGCAAGCAAACAAACAAACAAAACCTTTGCCATGTGTTCTTTTGTGTAGCCAGAGTTGAGAACTTAGTGATATAGTCCATTAATTAATGTCTTTATAATCATGGAGCTGTTTACAATTAAAAATAAGATGATCAGATGATCCTAGGTAAATTGAAGGTTTGATTGGCCAGATATGTGTCTAAGCCAACTTGTGAAACTACAATGAAAACTGAGTTGAAACATGGATAGACAGATATCAAGACTTAAGTGGACCAGAGCCCAAAGATCAAATAGGCAAAAAAACAAAAGACAAACAAACAAACAAAAAAAAAAACAAAAAAAACAAAAAACAAAAAACAAAAAAAAAACCCACCAAGCTTATGAAATGCCTTACCTTGCTAGATAAATTAAAAATTTTATTTCAAAATTTCTTACTAAAAACAAAAAAAAAAAAGGATCAGCAAGTTGAATATTCTAGGATCAAATTACAATCATAGGTAAAAGTATAGGTATGTATCTAAAGACTTCACTCTACTAACTATATTTGATTCTGTCAAACTTTTATTTTCTGATGAGTTGTGATCTATCTTTTTCATATGTACACTGGGAATGTATTTGTTTCAGCTCTTGACACATTCTATCAACTCTGTAGCTGTGGTCACCCACTGTTATAAAAGGGCTACTGGAACAAAGCAACTTGCTTGCAGAGTACAGCCATGCCCCGTTAAATAAGACATTGTTTCTGAGTTAATCACCAAGTGGCTCTAAGTGAATGAAGGTAAAACACAGCTGTAATTTTGATTTCGAAGATTTTACTTCCAATTATGATCTCTTCTCCAGTAAGAGATGAGACTTGTAAGGTATGGAACAAGGAGATTTAAAGTCTAGACAGCTAGGAATCGAGAGAAAACAGAAATATCCCAAGCAGATATGTATGTGATATATAGATACAAAAATAAAATACAAGATAAATTGCCTGAGTGGTAGCCAAAGTAACCTGGGGAATTTTATAACTGATATCCTCCATCCTGGGGGCAGGGGCATTCTGGAATGCTGCTAAGGCTGGACCTGATTTGCAGCTTACTTTGATTGTCAAGTTGAGTACTTAAGTGTTGTGGGCTGAGCGGCAGGAAAAGGAAAGTGATTTTTGACAGCATAATGGATGACCCCAAATCCTTTTTGATTGAATTATGTCATAGTTAAAGATAGGGCCATTATACTCTATTGAAACAATTAACCACCTTACACTAAATTATCTGCGTGACCATTGATGGATAACAGCTCTTAGTTGTGTCAGAGGGAAGAGTCACATTGGAATTCTGTATGTTTTTCTTTTGGATTTGAAATGACTACATTGAATTCCTAGATGAAGGTACTTTCTTGCAAAGGTATACATGCCTTGGTAGAAAGTATTATATAAATAATTTGTAGGAAAACACAAACTCAGTATGAAAGCAGATGTGGTACTTTACAAGAACATCAATGGGGCCATGCAGTTGTTAACTTTTGAACCAGCACATTTAAAGGAAAAACGTTGGCAGAGGAAAGCCTATCTCTTGGGAGTACAGGCTAGACCATCTGTCAAAGGGAGAATTGAAACCATATTTCAATTAGTGGTGGTCATTGGTCATGTGGTGATGATTTCTGCAGAGAAATTGGACAGATTGTGGCATAGTCTACTATCTTATCTCATGCTCAGGCTTCAGACATTCATTAGGAAAGACAATTTTCTGTGTAGGATTTGATCAGTGTTTTAAAATGTGATTATGGGAGAGGCAGGAACTCTGCAGACTTCAGTTGGATAAAAACATCGTTCGGAACAGGGGATGAATACTTTGTGTTGGATCTGAGTCCCAGTAATCAGCTGAAAGACCTTTAAGACCAAATGCAGGGACACTTTCAATTCTGCAAAAACAAAAGCAAAAACAAAAACAAAAACAAAAAAACCAAAAAACCAAAAAACAAACAAAGAAATAAAAAATGAGAGAGATTGAGAGAGAGAGAGAGAGAAGAGAGAGAAGAGAGAGAAGAAATTATTTACTTATTTGTTAGATAAGAAAAACTACAGATGAATCATTAACTAGAATCTAACTAGAAAAATCATTAAAAAAAAAGATGTGATTTGGGAGAAAGGACCCTTTGAGGAAGCTATTATTACATTTAATAGAAATATCTCAAATTACCTATTGTCTCTTTCAGATATGATTGTACATGTGGATAATCTCTAAATACCATTATTAATCTTGAATACTGAAAATGTATACATGTGAACAAATATATTGCTGTATCCATTTTTGTATTTTAAATCTCATGTATGTTTAATATTAATCATATTTATGTTTGAGCAGTAAGATCTTATGGGGTTGGAGAAAGAAAACTTTTTCTATTAATTTTCAGCAAGAAAGTTTTTTTGCATGGTCATACGTACATGTTTTATTAATTAAATTTCTTTGATACTTTAATACATTTATATAGTTCATTAAAAATTCTTTCAGCCTTTACTCATTCCCCTCCCTCTCCTCTCACCTCCCTCTTTCTTATCCCTTTTCCCATGTTAATGTCTTTTTTGTTTGTTTGTGACCCACAGACCAGGTTCATCTGTGTGACTACATGTTTGGAAATGTCCTCTGAAGCCTGTGGGGTCATCAGTACAAACACAACAAAAGACAGTGGCTATCTCTCCCAGAATATATTAGTAGCCAATAGTTCAGCAAAATAGAAACCCCCAAGCCCCTCCTCCATGCATGAATGTCAGCAGATGTCTTTCATGGCTAGATGATACTATTTCCAGAAGCAGTAAGATACTAAGAAAAACCCCAGTCTCGAGTATGTGACACTGCCTGTGACACTGAGCTGTTGGTTAAAGGACCTCAGGATGTCAACCAGACAGTTCAGGTTTTCATCTTTCTGCTTGACTCTCTACTAGAACCAGAATCTAAGAACCTAGTCCTAAAGGTACCACATACCTTGGTTGTCCAATCTGGAGAATTCGAGCTGAAAATGAGCTGTAACTATTTCGTACTGGTTAACTTTCAGTGTTCTAGAAGGTGCTATGGGGCTTGTGCAGGACAGCAGGAGGCTTAATCAGCTGTGAACTCTCTGAAGTAAAATATCAACATGCCAAGGAAGATTCATATGTGCAATAGTGGCATGATAGTTCATTTGAACTGGATTTAAGGCCTGGTATATGAGTCCAGTCAGCATCATTATTAATAAAGAATTATCATTTAATTTTTCCAATATAGATATTGTTGACTACAAGAAAAGACAAAGAACTCATTTAGGGTCTAGATCATTTGATCTATTTTCATGTGTCTTCTATTGTAACATTTCTGTACTATGCAGACAGTTGACGAACACTTACTTATTGATAACATGTAATATTAATGTGAGTGTTATGTATGAAATAGCTTAAAGGAATTTTAAGCATTCAACAAATATAAATTATTAATGTCTACATTAGATAAAACCATCTACTTATTTCCTTTGCTGTAGGCAATATTCCCAAGCTATCCATAAAGTAGAAAGAAGATTCCATTCTTTGGGAGCAATACAAAAATATTTTTTTCTCCATCACTATCAATGTTCAATGATAATATATAGGTCCTATCAAATATTTGCTTTTATTTAACCCTTATTAATATTCTCAAAAATATTTATAAATCATTCAATGTGCTAGCTGTATAAAAAGGAGTTTTCCTGTACACAATGTTATTACTAAGTCTTGATTATTATTGAAAATAGGCACTGTTGTAGGTATTCAACCAGAACAACTTACATCAACTCATGTCTGGATGTATAGGATAAATGGGGTTGTGGTTATTAGATAATGAAGGGGGGCAGGTTAAGAGGTTAGATCAGGTCAAGGGAGCATTGGAAAGGAAAATTACAGCATCTCTCATAATTGCTGGCAAGATGTTTGCTCTCTTCTGTCTGCCTCTATAGGCTGAATGGAACAGTTTAGTTCTCTTCTGTAATGAATGTTTCTAGTCTTTACACACTAGAATGGGTTTTAGAGATGTTTACTGATCAACAGTACTGGTCAGTGAACGCTCTTATTTATAGTTGCCATGCCTCTACACACCTTAAATCACAGTGGGTGTGTGTATCTGTGTGTTTATATTAAGGTAAAATTCTAATTTACAAGCACTAGCGTGTAACTTTGACCTGGTTTGTCAATATAGGGAGTTTTATATTCAAAACCACATGATCGTTTTTAGAAATGTTATGATATGGTCAGACTGCTTTCTCATTACCTCCTGCATGTGCTTTAAAATCTATCCTATGAAGGGCTTCAACTTTCAAGTGGTCATGTTATTCAAAATATGAAACTTTGGGCAGTCATAGTGTCAGAATTCTTGTCATTGTCACTTTATATTTAATTTTTAGAAAGATTTATTTATTGTTCACGCACGTATGTGGTGTGTGTGTGTGTGTGTGTGTGTGTGTGTGTGCGTGCGTGCATGCGTGTGTGTGTGTGTGTGTGTGTGTGTGTGTGTGTGTGTGTAGGCATATGTATGACCTATTGTTCATGTAGAGGTTAGGGTAAAGATTTCTTAAGAGTTGGTTCACATCTCCTACCTTTTGAGGTCCATGTCTTTCTGTACTCAGTATTTCTCAGACTCATAGCCAAGTCTCTGGCTGGCCGGAGCTCCCCTTGACCTCAGTTTCACCACAGTAGTGCTGGGATTACAGGTGCCAGCCACTGCTGCTGCAGCTGGCTTCTTTTATGTAAGATCTCAGGGAGGAAACTCAGGTTGGATAGCTTGCACAGCAAGTGTTCTTACCATTTAAACGGTCTTCCTTGCTTCCCATTGACTTTTAAGGTAAGTTTCTTTTCTTTCTTATTTGAACATTGTATGATAGATCTATATTTTTTACAAAAACTTCTAAGAGGCTTTGAACAATATGTATATTTCTGAATCCACTTTGACAGAAACATTCATAATCCGAAGAAGAAGAAGAAGAAGAAGAAGAAGAAGAAGAAGAAGAAGAAGAAGAAGAAGAAGAAGAAGAAGAAGAAGAAGAAGAAGAAGAAGAACTCTTGTGTTGGGAGCCGCGCCCACATTCGCCGTTACAAGATGGCGCTGACAGCTGTGTTCTAAGTGGTAAACAAATAATCTGCGCATGTGCCAAGGGTATCTTATGACTACTTGTGCTCTGCCTTCCCCGTGACGTCAACTCGGCCGATGGGCTGCAGCCAATCAGGGAGTGACACGTCCGAGGCGAAGGAGAATGCTCCTTAAGAGGGACGGGGTTTCGTTTTCTCTCTCTCTTGCTTCTTGCTCTCTTGCTTCTTGCACTCTGGCTCCTGAAGATGTAAGAAATAAAGCTTTGCCGCAGAAGATTCTGGTCTGTGGTGTTCTTCCTGGCCGGTCGTGAGAACGCGTCTAATAACACTCTTGATGATACAATTACTTCTAATGTTCTTACATTTCCATAAGTAACTACAAACTGCAGTGATAAGTTGAAATATTTCTGAAGTTTGTTCTGTTTATAGGGTTACATTTCTTTGAATCAGACAGAGGAATGCTTCAAATCTCTTTACAAGGCCCTTTCCATGGAATCACAAACAAATCTTCTTTTGTTGTTGTTGTTGTTTTCAAATTAAATTAGATTTAAATGAGATTTAAACTTTTCTTTAGCTCATAAGCTTCTATTCCTCTGTCTTCCTACTGGCTTTTAGATAAAAGCCTATTTCCTAACACATCTCTTTAACATTCCCAAATGTTTGGGCTTGGTGCTCAAGGATGCATTTTAAGATGGAAATGAATTTTTAGTGCCTGTTTGGAATGACTTCCCAACAGTTTTAATCCAATCTGACTCAAAGAATAGCATCCCCGGTGATTAGATAATAGGGTTAGGAGGAGCAGGAAGCCATCTGCAGGAAGTGCAGTAGAAATTTCATTTATGTCATCAGCCGGCTACTCAGTCTCACCATGCTACTCTGAAAGCATATAAAGAGCCAGCGATTTAAAAGTTTTCCACGATCAATCCAACCAGAGAAAGGCATTCACTGAACTCTTTAAAGACTAAAATCTATCCACTTACACGCTACTGTTCTAAACACGGTGAATCCCGCAGAAATGAGACCAAGACAGCACTGCTTCATTCCCCTCATTTCCATTATCAAAATGCCAAATCTGAAGATGGATTCACACAGTCTCTTCCAACAGCACCCCCCCCCAACCCCCGAATGAACAAAGACAACCCTGTCACAGTCCTTCTCCCTGGGAGAACCTTCCTCTGCCCCAGCGAAATGTATCACGGTGAAAGGCTAGATCCTGTGGACAGAATAAAGCAATAACGCTTGACTGCGAAGAGCTTTCTCTCATGCTGTTATTAAAATCCATCAAAAACCCGGAGTCCTTTCAGATACTACTTTGAACTGACTCCTTCCCGTCAGGCAAGATTACTTATGACTTCATTCATGGAAGCAGGTTTTTGGTTTCCTTTCAGTAAGTGGCAACATGTTTTTGCTAACCCTACCATCAAGTCAGTCTCCTTTACCTCTGATATAAAATGCAGTTTTCTGTCAGTGACATCATTTAGACGTATAAGGCAAGGGAAAAGAATCTTAAAGGAGACAGGAGCTAAACGTATTTAATCCACTGTGTGTGTTTTATCATCCCAATGGAGTCAGATGTAAGTATTTCTCTCACTCGGCCTTCCTTCAGTGTCTCGAAAGGAGGTATGAAGTATGTTTATGTTGAACTTTTGAACTGTCTGAACTGATCCTATCTGTTGAAATATTGCCTCGAAAATGCTTTTTTTTTTTTTTAAACCAAACCAGCAACATGACAGCTAAAGCCGCTGTGCTCTGCACCATTCAGCTGGACGATATTACTCTAAGACTTAAGTTTACTAAGCATTGTTCTGACGTCTCTGAGAATGGATAAGCTGTCTGCTGGGTAATTAATATTGTCGGAGTCACTCTAAGCCTCTACGGAGAGTTTCTCCCATACGGCACTGGATATCTTCCTAGTACAAAGCAGCTTTGATTTAATCCATTGTCCATTTGAGATTTGTTTTTCTTTTACTAGCCTGCTCTCTATGCAAGACATCATATAAATAAAATTACTGTTTCTGGCTTGAATCAGCACTAGACGTGAGTTAGTGGTTGCATGAAAGGCTAATTTAAACAACAGGCAGGGCTATGGCCTTGTACAGAAGACAGTGAGGAGCCCCATCCACAGCCATCCTTGGCAGTAATGTTCTGTGCAATTAGAAAGAATCATATTCACATCATATGTAAAATATATCATAGTAAGGTAAACGAAGACTGGACTCTCATAGACTCAAGAACGAAAGCATACTTCAGAGGTCATTAGCTATCGTCTCAGTTTCTGAGGACTACAATTAACATGTCCTTGAGAACCATCTGCCAAGTCCTTAAAGTTATTCAGACAAGCAGGCACCTCAGTCTCCTTCTATAAGTCATTACCAGGTTTGCCAGCCTTTCTAGACAGATCTGCTTGCTATTTAGCCCAGTCATGAAAATAGTCTCGGGCCCAAGTATAGTAGTCCCAGGAACAGATAGGCAGGGCATCTAATTTTAAAAATAGTATGAGAATAAGACAATTTCATTTTGTCTCTGTATAGTGTCAATAATTTATTTTTCTTCTTGGTTTTCTTGATAATCACTCCTTTGCGAAGAGCCCCAGCTTATTAAGCTGCTGAGACAGATTCTAATTACCACATGGTACTTTGTCTGGCCCTGAAACATGCCTCAAGCAAAAATGTGTAACCCGCTCCCCCAAAGGAGTGCAATGAAGGGGAGCCAGCCTTCAACAGGGATCCATCTACACTACACTTCCAGACAAATGATACAAGAGCTAGAAGACCATACAATGTCACGAGTACTGAGTGATAGGGGATTCTCTATGATATATAACTTTTATTATCCTAGTAGATTCAAAAGAGGACAGTAACTCTTCTAACACCTGATAAGTGGCAGAACAGAGCTGAATATAGGTATTTGATGCCAAAGTCCATTTAACATGAACAGTCAATACCATTGTAAAATTACTATTGCTGTTTATTTTAACCACTTCAGACAAGTATACAGTGTATCCAGCCTCTGCTTACTTGGAATTAATCCATTCATTTTCTCCCTCCTTGTCCTGCTAAGCTTACATTCTCATATTGTCCTCTTAAAAGTAACAGCTCTTGGTGATCACCGAGGGACACCTTTCCAAGTTTTGTGAGCAAACCTCGCAAGCAAACAAACAAAACTGTGAAGGATATGAGGCAGACAGGACCATGGTAAAATGCAAGGGGATCTATAAAGAGAAGTTACTCTCTACATATTTCTAGTGGTGAGTCTCTTAAGCTGCCCAAATATGGTTTTAAAAATTAAAATTTTACAAGGCGTCCATTCAGAACAACCCTAGAGCATGTGTCAGATCTGAGGGTGTGCCAAGTGAATTTGGGTGGGATTGCCAAGTGCACCTGTCAGCAAGAAGTTAAAGTGTTGTATTGGTCTTGTGCTAGTCATACCAACAAAGTCATTCTTCTTGCGTTTCTACGACCAGAACATCCTAATTGCTAAAAGAAATCTATAAAACAGAATCATGATCCTTTAAAAAATAGGATTGAAAACTAAATGTCAGGTAGATGTAGGGGAGTTCTTAGGAGTATTTGTGGCAAAATAGTAACTCCTCATTTATTTTGATATCTGAATTTTGCAATTTATAGGTATGATGTAATTTAAGGTAAGATTTAAACAACAGTAAGTTATTTTTTGTTGTGTTTTCAAGGGGAATCCCAACACACAGTAACCCATTCTTTAATAATTACCTATGCCTTAATTCCTGAATGGTTACCATATAACATCTTCAAGCATGTTTGTTTATTTTTTCCAAGTCATTGACCTTTTTCCAAATTTCTACACAGTACCAGAACTTTCTCTATTGTCCTCCAGCCCACGACTTCAGTCAACTTCAGCATAGGCATCTATGTCTTATTTTAATGAGAAAGTGATTATCTTATCTAGTTGGTCTGCCTTACAGTTTCAGAGGCTTAGGCTCTTATCATCCTGGTGGGAAGCATGGTGTTACGCCGGAGTCATGATGCTGGAGAAATAGCTTGATGTCTATATCTTTATTTTTGTTGTTAAATGTTGGTAGGGTTTATTTTTCAAATTCTGCTTTTACAATATGAAAATTTAAAGCATTTGTGTAACAGACTGTTTTTTTTCATTTTCAAAAATTTATTTTGAATTTAAAAATATTATACCTTTAGCCCTTTTCCTTTCCTTGTTCTAACCCCATCCACTGTATCTCCCTTGCTTTTTCTTTTCTCTCTTCTCTCCCTTTCTTTCTTTCTTTCTTTCTTTCTTTCTTTCTTTCTTTCTTTCTTTCTTTCTTTCTTTCTTTCTTTCTTTCTTTCTTTCTTTCTTTTTCTTTCCCTTCCTTCCTTCCTTCCTTCCTTCCTTCCTTCCTTCCTTCCTTCCTTCCTTCCTTCCTTTTTTCCTCCCTCCCTCCCTCCCTCCCTCCCTCTCTCTCTCTCTCTTTCTCTCTCTCTCTGTCTGTCTTTCTTTCTTTCTTTCTAATTTGGCAGCAGAAGTGAATGCCACACAAGAGCTTTATTGAGCATATGAAACCTCAAAGTCCTTTCCCAAAGTGACATACTTCTGCCAGTAAAGCTATACATACAAGGCCATAACTCCTAATAGTGCTATTCCTTAGGAGCCAAGCATTCAAATACATGAGTCTATGTGGGCCATTCCTATTCAAACCACCACAGTGATTGCTACACCATGAACCCAATAATACATTAGTGCTGATTTCTACTCTGCTGTAAGACAAATCTGTTCACTAGTCTTCCTAGGGGCCATCTGTGGATTCTTCCTCTTAAAAAAAAAAAAAAAAAAGACAAAAAACCTGTATATAGACTCTTTTACAGAGCTAAACAAGGAAGCTAAGCCACATAAAGGGACAATGTTCCTTTTCTTTTGTCCACCTCCTAGTTAGTTACTTATTCTTTTATTATTATTACCTATCGGCTTTCTTGAGATAAATGTTTAACTATTTAGTTTATTAGGATTGTCTTTTGCTGCTTGCTCTCTCTATGGTTACTGCTTTCTTAGCCATATGATACCATTTCTCCTTAAAGTTTTGTAGTGAGTGGCTCTCAGTAGCTTGTAATCATGGCTTACTGCTGCTGATATTCCATTGTGAATTGTTCCTTGGGGATCTGTAAGTCATTGTTTTATCTCTTAACTAATTGCTTTGACCCAATGTCTTCACATGGGCTTGACTTACTTGATGTGATTTTCTGCTGTCTATTTTCTTTCTTAAGAGCAAATTCTCCTTAAATTTAATCCAATATTCCAAGTGAATTTACAATTATTCTATATGTTAGACTTCCAAACAAATAATAAACTTTAAAAATATCTATCTATCTATCTATCTATCTATCTATCTATCTATCTATCCATTTATTTATTTGTTGGACATGTGGATATTTTCCTTGCATTTAAGTATGTTCATTTTGTGCATGTTAGATACATTTGGAAGCCAGAAAAGAGAGTATCAGATACCCTGGAATTGGAGATACAGGTAGCTGTGAAAGTCCACATGGGAACTGGGAACTGGGAACTGGGAACTGGGAACTTGGAACTTGGAACTGGGAACTGGGAACTGGGAACTGAAGTTGGGTCCTTTGGAATAGCTGTAAGTTCTCTTAACCACTGAATCAACTCTTCAGTCTTCAAAACAATTAATAAAAACATCAAGCATTAATGTATTTATAGCAAACAATTTTTTGCTCTAGCAAATTATGTGTGTTTTGTTAAATACACACAGTTAGTAAAATGATGGTTCATCATGTGTGAACTTAATAGTATCGTGATTCACAGTGTGCCAGAGTGGTTTAGGCTAGCCTATGGAAATGTACTATCTCAATTCTTCTCAAGCCCATGTCTCACAAATGCTGATCTGGGACTTTCAGAAGTTGTGGCTGTCTATCTTGTATATCTGGATCTCTGGGAGAAGAACATTCAATTAGTTAGGCAGCTATGTATTTTTGTCTCAGAGAACGAAAAAGAGGCAGACAATCCAGCGTAATTACTCTCTCAAACTTGTCTTTTAGATAAACAAACTAACAATACTTTGTAAAATGAAGAGAATCTACATATAATGTGTGCCCAATATGATGTTTTTGGAAAATATCACCTATAATTTATAAAGCACAGTACACAAGGTTCCTGGAAGAAGCCACAAGAGCATGTGACTCTCTTTAATATAATGGGAATGTGATTGAGCCACCCTGGTATTAGATTTCCTTCATTCTGTGCTCAAAGGACCCATTAGATGCAGGAAATAAAATTGCTGAGAAACTATATTTAATATCTGACAGCTGAGCATGTTGCAGAGTGGCTGAGCACTAACCTAGGACATACAAGACTCCAGGTTTAGGTTCTAGCATTGAAAAATATAATCCTAAATCTTTGGGCATTTTGATATTATGTTGTCTTTATGGGTATGATTTCTCCTTCTGTCTAATTCTAGGTGTTACCATGGATTCAATGTTTTTATACTCTGATGGCATAACACTTTAAACAGTTTGCTTTTATCATTTTATTACAAAGTCCATGAAAGGAAACTCAAAGTTATCCTTACAACCCAGTATCAACTCTTAACAGTTTGTATACTTTAAGCAGATTTAAATTTCATGCACCTTTTATTTCTAAAAGTATGTGATCTTTTCAGAGAATAATTCTAAGGACAAAATAAAAAAGCATGTTTGCTGACCTTGGAACTACAGGGTACTATTTTAATAGTATTTTAACCAGAATCTTGGGATAAAGATTGCATTATACCTTGTACTTTTCTTATAGCATAAAAGAAGTATGTGTTTACTACAAAAGGACTTTGGTGGCATGAACTGTGCTAATAGTTCCTGGAAATATGATTATTCTATCTACCTCTTCCAGGGAACAATTGATATTTACTGTGTCTGCGGGTCTGATGAGTGGGTGGAAGAAGGAATGGAATGAGGAGCAGGAACGAGTTATGAGAACAAGATGTATTGCCACGATTGTGGCAAAGGCTGATTAGGCACATGAGTCTCAGAAGATAGCCTATAAATCAGGCTATTCTGACATCATAATATAGGAGGTCTTTTAATGGAGCTGATTTCATAGTCTTGGTGAGTCATAAAAAGTCTATTTGAAAAAGTGCAATAATAATTAGACATCTGCCAAGTTTGGAGGCTGGCACTGCTGGAGGACTGTGCAAACTTTTCTGAAATCTGCTTCTAGGAAGACATCTCTCAACTAATTACAAAAGTCTTTAAAAGAGACTCTATGTGAACCCTTTCTCTTTTTTGTATCTTCTTTATTAATCATTTTATTTGTTTACATTTCAAATGTTATCCCCCTTAAACTCAGTGTATGAACATGCTGAGAGAGAAGGCAGAATACGGCGTGGTTCCATACAGACAACTCTAAAAATAGTTAGGAGAGGTTTCCATTTTGCTGAAGTAAAAGTGGTAGTTTAAAACTAACGAGACGGTCATTGTAAGTACTTCAAATGTTCTTGTGACAACCTTTCTAACATTTACTTTGTAAAAATCAAAGTAGAATTATTGTATCACAAGAAGAGCCCCTAAGGAAGTATCGATCATGGAAAAGTGTGCCATCTCAAGTCAGACAATGCAGACATTACACGAAACGCTATAGGTTTTGTTCTAAAAATTCTGCCCTATCAGCAGAATTGATTTATCCATGGCTTTTTGAAACCGAAATGATTTGTTTTAAACATATACTAACAAATGAACTCATGAATTTGAAGACAGTTTGGGTTCTTTACTTCTTTTGCTTACTCAGAAGTAAATATCATTTTAACATTATGTTTTGATTTGTTCCTATGTATGAGCACAACATATCTGAAGCCAGCGACAGAAATGCTTTTGTCCTAGTTTCAAGAAAATGATGTGAATTGAAAAGCATTATTTCCTCCAAAAATAATGGGGAAGCAAGTGTATAGAGGAACCATCTACATTTCCTTTAAGAATGAGCAAGAGCAGACTTAATGTCTGTTATCAGTCAGAGTGACTATGGGCTCGAGTATAATAACTTATATCCTTTTCTTTTGTAATATTTAAGAGTTTGGATGAATTATTCGTCTGTCTATTTATCGATGATTCATTGATTTATACTACAATTTCCTGTGTGTGTTGTAAGTGTTGGTTAATTTGTTGAAGGAAGTTAGGTTAGCTCTGCATCTTTTTTAGAAGTAATTCTATTTATTACTAGATCTTAAATTAGGCCTACATATCTTAAAGAAACTACTACTATAATGATTCTAGACAATATTAACTCAGAAAGATGATCTTTTCTTTAGGAAATTTTTGGAATTTTTGATTGAATTTATCTTAATCATATCTTCCTGTTTTAAGCTTGCCAGGTTCAATCTGATTATGAATGGACTATATTATGTAATATTAGTGTGTGTTTATACTTTGTGTCTGAGGGACAATGTTAACATAATTTTTCTTTATATTTTTAAACCTTTGTAACTTAAACAGGGATGTTGTGTGCTTCTTATAAAGGTTTGGTGAATTCTACTAAAAATAAGCTATATTTAAATATTTTTGAAGCTTTCATGATAGAAAAATGTTGTGGATTCCTTTGTATACCTTTAGCATAAACCCAATAAAATTGCATTGGTAGATATTATTACTTGCTAGAAACAGAGTTTTCTAAAGAAATATGGGTTGTTGTCCATTTCCTACCTTTTAATTATAATAAATGGAATTAAATAAATGTAGTCTAAGTCATTTCTACGTTTTCTATAGCCAAGGAAAATGTTCCAACAGTCCGGTGGAATGCTCAGGATTCATATCCAAAGCTATTAAAACAATGACACAGCTCAGATTTGTTTCCAGACATCTCCTCAAGCTCCTTTCATTAGTGTTCAAGACTGCAGATGCCACTGCAGGAATCCTGGTGGCCGTGACTTCCCATTGACTCCAGTAGGGACATTTTCTGAGAAAATGCTTTCCCTAGCAGTACTGATCTAATAAAGTAAAATAGGGCTCTTTGGTCTAAAAGAAGCTTTATATCTTTTATCTGAGGCTTTTATCCCCCATCCTGAGTGAATAATGGATTAAAAGATAGAGTTGCCAGCTTCCTCCCTCACAGCGTCCATAATCTCCCCAGCAGAAAAATACACACTTAGGGAAAAAGCTAGGGAGTCTTAAGTTTGAATTACTTTTAGAAGGCTAATAGAATTTATATTCCCAGATTCCCAAATGTTGTAAATTCGAGTACTCATAGGAAATCAGGGGAGTGCATATTAATGAATTTATCCCAAACGCTTTTTACACTGATATGAGTAAATACAAAGACCTCTTCAAGAGATTGATCTGCTGACAAGTACTATTTCATCAGATTGTCTGTTACAGAGTCAAATATTCATGTTCTTATCACAAGAAAAATATCATACTCTTTGTTCACTTTTATGCTGCCCTTATATGTTCCATCTAAGGCCTGGCACTGTAGAATATATGCATAATTATATGTAGACTAATAACTAATATTAATCACTCTCTTTCCAATCAGCGGAAAAGGAACTTTCTGAGTTGAAATTATGTGATTGTTGCCAGAGTGCAATAACATATTGCATGGGAGGGAGAAGTAGATTCAGGCATCCATCAATAATGCCTAGGGGCTAATCATTTGCCAACTAAAGAGCTAGCTAATGAGATTCTAATTTGATTTTCACTAAATAGGTCCTATTTTTTTTTTCAAATAGGTCCACAAAAAGTTTCTCTTTTCTTTTGGCTTGTAAAGGAATTGAGCTCTTTTTAATGACAAAATGTTTATATTTTATTTATTTGTTTATTTAATTTGAGACAGGCTTTTCTGTACTTCATTCCCTCTCAAATTCACTGTGTTAAAGTGTCCTCATTAGAGTTTTACTGCTGTGAAGAGACACCATGACCAAGTCAACTCTCATAAGGACAACATTTAATTTGGGCTGGATTACAGGTTCAGAGGTTCTGTCCATTATCTTCAAGGTGGAAGTGTGGCAGCATCCAGGCAAGCATGATGCAGGAGTGGCTGAGAGTTCTACATCTTCAACTGAAGGCTGTTAGCAGAATACTGAATTCTAGGCAGCAAAGATGAGGGTCTTAAAGGCCACAGCAGCAGTGATACAACATCTCAAACCAGGCCACAACTACTCCAACAGGGCCACACCTTCTAATCAAGCTACTCCCTGGGCCAAGCATATACAAACCATAACACCAAGGCTACATTTGAACTCCTGATTTTTCTACCTTCACCTCATGGATAGAGTTATTTTTATGCCTTCGATGGTAGAAGTCACAGAAGGAAGCACCCTGGTCTTTTGTACTTTTCTATCTTTCACCATGAGAACACAATAAGGAAGTGTAACCTGTCACCAAACACCAAATTTACTAGTGATGTACCTGGCCTTAACTTGTCAGACACTCATATGTGAGCAATAAACTTGCCTTATTTATAAATTATTAAGTTCTTGGTATTTTGCTATAGTAGCAAGAATAGATAAAACTACCTAACAGTCTGGCATGGTGGTGCACAATTTTAATCCCAGCACTCCGGAGGCCGAGTCCGGTGGATTTCTGAGTTTGAGGCCATCCTTGTCTACAAAGTGAGTTCCAGGACAGCCAGAGCTACCTACATAGAGAAACCCTGTCTCAAAAAACAGAAAACAAAAAAACGAAACAAAACAAGAGGCTACCTAACAAATAAAGAGAAAGTTATCTTTCTTAGAAGTTTGATGTCTTCTACTTTATAACTTAATATAGTGAAGGTATATAATGACTGCCTATACAAATACTTGAAACCTTGGTAAATATTTTGATCAATTAGTATGGCTTTTGTGAAGACGTATAGTAGAGTAAAAGATAAAGTATGTCTGGTATTGTTGTTGCTGCTGCTGGTGGTGGTATGTGTGTGTGTCTGTTTGTGTGAATCAACTCACAAAAAAGTTAAAAGCTAGTCCTTTAAGTAGACCAAGTTAGACATTGAATTAATAAATCCAATGGTCACTGGTAATAAGTTATTCCTGCTGTAGTACAAGAAAATTGAAAGACAGTATTTCAGATTCTCATTTGAAGTCATAAAATACTTAAGTTATTAGCCTCAGTTTCTAACGTAGGATTCTGAACTCTTTTTGGCCATGAGAAACAGTCTAGTGTTAACCCCCCTTGCCCATGTTTTACATTGGCCCCTGTCCCTTTTGAGATAAAGTCTAATAGGTAGCCAGAGGTGCCCTTGAACCCACAGTCTTTCTGCCTTTCAAACTCCCGATGTTAGGACTACATGTATGTTTCCTTCTACATGTATGTACCAGGCTGCATGTCTTTTCAATTTACATAATATTTTAAGCTGCTATTGTACTATCACTGAATGTTCCCATGTCACTAGTTTTGTTTTAAAGATTACATATTTGTAAATGTTGGCTTTTCAAATAAGAATCTTCCTTAGGATTCCCTGTTTAATTTCTTTGAGGTGAATGTGGAAAATATAGTGGATGCACAGAGTTTGGGAGAATCAAGTGCAAATAAGCTTTGGAAGAAAACTTATCAGGTTAGATTTAATAGCAATAAGTTCTCATTAAGAAAGGCGTGGAAGACAATCAAACAAGAAGTATTTATGGATGCAGATAAAAGGAACCATAGAAAATTCCTCAAACAGATAAGAAGTAACATTGTGGTTCAGAGAGAAATAAAGAAAAGACATACTGCTAAGTTTTTTTTTTCATTGCTACTAGGCCATCTATTAAATATTTAACAACATAAGGCACAATTACTTATACAGTAAATTTGCCAGATTTAAATAATCAACATAATTCCTCCCTCCCTCCTCTCTCTCTCTCTCCCTCTCTCTCTCTCTCCCTCTCTCTCTCTCTCTCTCTCTCTCTCTCTCTCTCTCTCTCTCTCTCTCTCTCTCCCCCTCTCTTTCTTTCTGTCTTTCTTTCTTCTTCTTCTTCTTCTTCTTCTTCTTTTTTTTTTTTTGCTTTTGGGAAATGTCCTTATAACAAATATGAGTACATTATAACAGTGCAAAAATTAAAGAGATGTTTCTATTGTTACATTAATTCCAACTAGTTAAACGTAAATCAAGGAGATTGACTCCAAGGTCTTTGATATACTAGATAAGCATTCTATGTCCCTAACTCCATTTCACCTCTTTAGAGTCTCACTATGTATGTAGCTCAGACTTATGCGACCTGACTAGTTGAGAGATCAGACATGTACAGGAACTCTGTGTGAGTTGTAGTTGAGCCAGGACTTTTGAGATTCCCTTGCTTCAGTTCCTTAAATTGCTGAGATTAAAAGCTTGTAGGACAGTTTGGAATCTATCTTAGGCCTTCCAGTACTGTGAAGAGAGACCATGACCAAGGTTGTTCTTATAAAGGACATTTAACTGAGGTTGGCTTGCTGGTTCTGAAGTTCAGTCCATTATCATCATGGAGGGAAGTATGGCAACATCCAGACAGTCATGGCACTGAAGGAGATGAGAATTCTACATCTTCTTCCAAAGGTTAACAGGAGAAGACTGTCTCCCGGCAGCTAGGAGGAGGGTCTCAAAGCCCACCCTACAGGGACACACTTCTTCCAAGAAGGCCTTACCTCCTCCAATAAAACCATACCTCATAATAGTTTAATTTCCCATGGGTCAAGCATATTTAAACCATCACATAATCAATTTTATTATCAGGTAATAGTGTCCTTATTTGGCATCTATGAAGAAGAATGGATTTTAAAACGTAACTCCTGCTGTGTGGAATATCTATTTTTGACTCAGAGTCATAAAATAATGTTGTATACTTAATTAGGTTTAAAATAAGTAAAATGAAAGAAGTCTTACTTTTTAGAGATTAAAACAGTATTTGTAGGATAACTTAACAAATATGCTTGGTTTAACTTCATTTTTTTTCTTGATAATGAGATTCATCAAAGTAATTATCAGAAGACAATATGAAGTGCTATTTATATAATTTTTGAGAAACAGTCTTATAGAGAAAAATTTAAGTGTAACATACAATGAAATAACATGCAGAATTGAAACCATTTTTTGATAGGAAATGACTATATAAGAACTATCATGTCATGACATAAAAATGTTTTTCCATAAAGTTCTAAAAATAGTTTCCACCAAAAATGCATGAATCCCAAATAATGAAGAAGGAATGAAGATGAAAGGCTTAACCATTTTGCATTCAAGACAGAGAAATTATACTGTAAACATCAAAGAGACTGAAGCACACTTACGGGATGGGAATTTTCCAGTTCATACTGCTTATTGTATTTCAACATCCATCCACAGAGTATTTTCTATAATTTAAGGCATAGTCACAATGTACAAGCTACCTTCTTAAAGATTTTGTTTAAAGTTAGTTACAGCAATAAAAGAGAGAACTGGAGAAGATTCATTACATGAAGAGATAATTGTGCAATAAAATTTAGCAAGAAAGAAAAAATTCTTAACATTCTTTGCACAAACTTTTTGTTGTTTCCTTTCCTTTCCTTTCCTTTCCTTTCCTTTCCTTTCCTTTCCTTTCCTTTCCTTTCCTTTCCTTTCCTTTCCTTTCCTTTCCTTTCCTTTCCTTTCCTTTCCTTTCCTTTCCTTCTTTCCTCTCCTTTCCTCTCCTTTCCTCTCCTTTCCTCTCCTTTCCTCTCCTTTCCTCTCCTCTCCTCTCCTCTCCTCTCCTCTCCTCTCCTCTCCTCTCCTCTCCTCTCCTCTCCTCTTCTCTCCTTTTTTTCTTTCCTGTCCTCATCCACCTCTTTCTTCCTTCCTTTTTTTCTTTCTCTTTTTCCTTTTATTTTTTATTTATTTTATTTTATTTTATGTTTTGGCCTCACAGGTTTTTCCTCTCCTGTTTCATCTTGAGTCTTACCAATATGTTTTTACCTCATGTGAAATAATAGCTACCAGACAGAGCTGTATTCTCTCTATCAAGATTAATCATGAAGAATAATATCTCATTTTCCAAATGCATCCATATTCTATAATAACCAGACATGTACATTATGAGGGGATGAGAAAACGTGACTGGATTGTCGTTGTGCATAATAGACAATGGTGTGCTGGCATATATTGAGCACTTTGCTCTTTGAATGTCAAAGTTCAGATCATTAGTGCCTGCAGATTTATCTGGTATAATTTTACACACCACGGACAGTTTTTTATATTACTTAATGCAGACCTGGGAAGAAATATGCAATGATCCATCCATGTAGTATTTCCATTCTGTAGATAAAATGAAGTCAAAGTTATAAAGAATGGTAAAATGTGTTCAAGGCTTAAGGAAATGGCAATAAATACATATATAAAAATATGTATAATTACAATACATCAAATCAACAGTGGTTTATCGAAAGAAACAAAACTAATTATTTTCACTAGATAGGGAGTGAAGGATAGTGAGTCATTACTGAATGTTGTCCAATCTTTTGAAGAATACATATATGTGTACATTTGAATTTTTAGTAATTTATACATGTATACATTCATTTTCATCCTATATATATGTATATCATACATAGGATCAAAATACCCTTTCTTAGGTCTTCCTCTCCTTCCACTCCTCATGAAACCACAAAGTTCTCCCTCTCCCTCTCCCTCTCCCTCTCTCCCTCCCTCTGCTCTCCCTCTTCCCTCCCTCCTCTCTCTCTCTCTCTCTCTCTCTCTCTCTATATATATATATATATATATATATATATATGTATATATATATATTCAGTAATGACTCACTACCCTTCACTCCCTATCTAGTGAAAATAATTAGTTTTGCTTCTTTCGATAAACCACTGTTGATTTGATGTATTGTAATTATACATATTTTTATATATGTATTTATATGTATATATATGTATATATGGAAGAGAGGTTTGTATTGATTTTTAAAGGAATAAGCCAGTGTATAAACTCTATTTTGAATTCTACTTTTCTATCAATATTGAGGATATTAGAAATCCCTGGCAAAATGACTTCTTTCTAATGTGATGTTCCTGCAACTGTTGGAACTTGTTATTCAAAAGAGCCCGATTAACATCCAGAGACACAGGGAAATCTGGCTTCATAAGTGCAAATTCAATATCTTTGTTACCCTTTAATATTTAAAATATCCATTTCTGCTCCCCAGGTTAAAATGGGCTTAATTAAATGTCCTGGCAGCTAATTTATAATCTGTTTGGCATCATATTTGCTTTCTTAGAAAATTACTGATTTTTTAGTTAGTTTCAAGATTTAAGAGGGTTTAAAAAGAACTCTAAGTTACAACACTCTTTATTAGCTCACACTTCAAAAACAAAACAAAAAAATGTGATTTATTTTAAGACCCTATTGTAGAAGAGCCCTGGGGGTCTGCTATGCTCTGAGGTCATCTGTCTCCTTTCAGAGAGATTTTCCTCATCTTTCATGATAGAGTAAAACTGTGACAGCATGCATGTTGTCAATGCATGGGTCAAATAAGCCAGTGGCATACATTTCAATACTTTGAAGTCTACATCTCTTGCTGATCTCTTCAGAAATCTAATGTTACTCAGTAAATCCTTTCCATCGTACAAATTTACTTCCAAGGAGGATGGGGCATGGCTATAAAAAAAAGAAATGTCCATAATAGATGTCATAGTCCATTTTGTACTGCTGTGACAGATTGCTTAAAGCTGCTGAATTTATAAAGAACTAACATTTACTCTTTGAGTCTGGAAGGCTGGAGTGTTTAAGCTCAAGAATTTAGTGCTCATCCAATGAGGGGTTTCTTGTTGCTTCATTTCCTAAAAGGAGAGGAATTTGAAGGCAAGAATGAACAAAAGAGAGAGCTCACAGTATCAAGTTATTTATTACTGGATTTATCTATTCATTTGGATGCCACCCTCATGATCTTTCCACTTGGTACTACTTCTCAGTGCCACTGTATTAGACCTCAAGTTTCTGACACATGGTTTCTGGGGAACACATTTAATCCATCTTATAGACTATACCAAAGAACACCCATTTGCTTTTCTTCTATTCATGAGCAGGAATTTCTGTTGGGTACCAACCAAGTGATTTCAACATATTTGAACAGAACAGTTAGTGGGTCTAAAGAACAAAGAGGTGTCATACAACTAGAACTATACTAGTGTTACGTTAAGGACAGCTCTAGGTCCTTAGTCATTATCAGTGAGACATTAATGTCTGAGCTATTCATAGACATCCAGAGTCCACTTTTCTCCTAAGGCTGTGGTTTGCAGCTAATGTTGCCATGGTATTGTTCTCATTATTGCATACCTCTCTAATGAGTATGGGGGAAAAGTAGGCTGTCAGTTATGTCCTGACTTTTTATCCCCCCCTAACTTATTTATTCACTTTATGTCCTGATCATAGCATCCCATTCCTCACTTCTCCCTGTCTGACCTTCACCCTGGCTCTTTCTTTCCTCCTTCCCCTTCTCCTGTAAGAAGGTAAGTTCCCGCCCCCTCCCCTGAGTACCAACCCACCTTGGGACATCAAGTTGAAGCCTGACTAGGCACATCCTCTCCCACTGAGGCCAGACAAGGCAGCTGATTTTTATTATTATTATTATTATTATTATTATTATTATTATTATTATTTGAAAGAATGATGTACAAAGAGTTTGTAAGTTGTCTTCTTAAAAGTCCTCATGGGAAGTCCTTGCATACTTTATACGAGGAATTTTAGACAGGGTAGAAAACATGGCATGCAGCCTCCAAGATAGGCTGTAATGATGACTTCTGCTTGATCTTCATAATCTTCCTCCTTTTACTATGAACTAGACCTATCAGCTTGCTTTTGTTGTATAGAGAATGACCAAACTGATGTGATGTCACATTGGAGACTTGTTACTCTGGGCATTCCATCCTGCTTAGACTCTTACTTGGTGTCATAGCAGTCAGATACCTTGGTACTAATTGTTCGGTGGAAGGCCATGGTAAGAAGCAGGGTGGCTTCTGGGTTACAGCATTGAAGAATACATTCTTATTAAGAACTACATAATTAACCTTGGAAGATCCAATCCTAGACAGGACAAGAGATGAGCATATCCTCAGCTGACATTTAGATTATATCCCATAAGTGAACCAAAAGAACCCACTACATCCAAATATCCTACCCAAGGAAAACAAGAGATGCTCATTTTTTTAAAGCCATTAAATTATGGTGTAGTTGATTACACAGAAACAGTTAACAAATATAGAGCAAATCCATTTTTATTTCCCAAATGCCACACTTGTTCAAATATACATCCTATAATCACACATTGTCCTAAATTAATATCATAAGAATGACACTATCCACTAGGTCCCAGGTAAGAAAGAGCTGATTTCTCCAAATATATAACTGAAAACACCTTAGTAAAAGGCCTGCATAGAAAGGGGTTGAAAGAGGTATAAGAATCAACAGAGGATGCTTAAAGTCTCCGAAACTCTCTACAATAGAAATTGCCAATGGTCTGGACTGCAGGATTCGGAAGATATTATAGGTGCCAAGAGGAATCGATGCTGAGGGAAGCAGGGGCCATTATTCCATTGGGATCTTCCTGTTTAGCTTTCACTTTAGCTCATAGGAGAACAATATCAAGGCAGTGATTTCTCCCCTTTTCTCCCCAGACGTGTATACGGGCACACCGTACCTGTGTATGTCCATGTCAAGACCACGGTTTTATATTGAGATGTCTTCTTTTGCTTTCTATCTTATTTTTTGAGATAGTATCTTGTTGTAACTGAAGATTGGAATTCAGCTAGACTATCTGTTCAAGAGGCTTCTTGTATCCACCTGCCTCTTCCTCCAAATTATGGGATTACACGCCCAAGGCAGTGCCTGACTCACATGGTTGCTGAAGATCTGAATGTATGTCCCATGCTTACAGAGCAAGCCCTTACTCACTTAGCAATCTCTTCATTCCCTTATCCTATCTTCAGATACTTTTTCCCCCTCCACATTTATTGTCCATATTCAAATTTAGCAACCCAAAGGCAACTAAGCCTGGGCTTTCTTGGGGTTTCTGAAACAGTACGGTAGAGGAAAATTATGAATCTACGCAGATGTAAAAGGAGACTAAACCACAGAGGGAGTATCCAAAGATGGAAATCCAATGCAACCAGAAAATAAGGTGAAGTGTGGATGTAATACATTTGGGGTGGTGCTACTTTTTAGCAAAATCTTAAAAGCCTCTTTATCCTAGATGTGGACTAAACCACTATTCCATCATTTCATGTTCTCTATTACATATTTCTGGCCAATAAAACCAAGCCAGGGCAGATCAATTTTAGATCCAGTACACAGAAGCCTTGGGTGAACTTGACTTTATGCTCTTTGGAAGATTTCACTGACTTGGAAGAATAATGTTGGTTACGGTAGAAATGCTCCTAGAGGAATAGGGTCTCTGGATGACTGTGGAAAAAAGATGACTGTACACTAAAACAAACTCATAATTTCTTAAAAGAAAGATGAAATAGTGATTTTCAAGTTACATATATTTGAAGCTTCTTCCTCTTGGAATGCAGTCAGTGTTAACTATTTCAGGGGTCTAGGGATTAGGGATAGTAATAAATTTTCCTCTATATCACAGACCTCGGTGATCACTATGCCTTCAATACTTCTGACTTTATATCTGACTTTACTAGTGTCAGATAAATTGGGTTAAGTTTCTGAGAAAGTAGTAAAAAGCGACTTTTCTAAAAATCAACATTCCTAAGGTGGGGCCTACTTTTTCAAAGTTATTTGCAATCTTCCATGTCTTCCTTGTAAGGAATTTTATTTTTCTCCTACTGAGATGCATATAATGTCCCTTCTTAAACTGGGAATGCTTATTACTAAGTACAATAAAGTGATAGGATGAGATTTCAGAAAATGCACATTAGTGGTGATTAAAAGTGATTTTTTTCATACAAGTTTTCAGACTGAATACTCATGTAGAACTGATGAAATGTATGGAAGCTCTATTACTTTGAGTCCTCGCTGCACCTGGACCTGATTTCAATAGAAGGATGCTTAGCTGGAGGCGAATAATTCAATTGGATTAAACTTGAGAATTTTATATGTGAATAATAAATAGATTATTGGCCTCAGAGTGAAGGCAGCAGAACATTTCTCAAAATATCTCCAAATATATCTTTCTGTCACAAGCTGCTTCCCTGTAGTGTCTTTCAGGCACTTTCCACTGACAGGGGCATGAACCTGATTTCTGTCATTCTTGAATTTGGATACATCTGTTAATACAATGCCTTTTTTGATGCATTATAAAAGGCAAGAAAAAATTTTGGATTATTGTATTTGACTGCTAATCAAAAAAGGCTTACCCGGGATCTGTACCTACTACCTGTGTTTCATAGCTGATGTTGGTTTACCTTGTTTCTCCTATGAACCTGCTCATACTATACCTGGGGCGTTCCTGTTGATGAGGAGTAACTTGGCATTTACTGGCTTTGTTGTGAACTCTGTGTTCTCTTAGGCAATGATACTACACTTGGTGCAAAGTCTAGTAAGATATTTTCTCAGGGAAAAAGCTGAAGTTGCCATTTCAGAACCCGTGCTTAAATTTGGCTTGCTAATTGTTCTCTGGAACACTGCATAGATTTTCGAGTGTTCAAAGTAATGGCAGATAACCAGAAACGCAAACCTCAGCTGAGTCCATCAGTCTGTTAGCCTCTTTCCCTCCCACTCCACTTTCTAATCAATGTGCAGTGTCTGAGCATAATAAGACATGCTTCATTTCACCCCCTTCTCTAGTGGGAGATCCTCTTTGAGTCAAAGCTAATTTAACTCATAATATTTAGAAGTTCTGTTGCAATTGTACAAGAGGGCTCTGTTTGCAAAAATGCTGGAAAAAAAACCCTCCCAGCAAGATAGATATGTAAAGTACATCATAGACACAGAACGGAAGCAATATTGGACATATTGGGAGCGCTGACTCCTTTTCAAATATCAGAAACACATTTCCAACTGGCTCAAATAAATAAGCCTGAAAGGCCTGAAACACCACAAAAACTGAAAGGTCCTATTATACAGTTTTAGGTCAGGATAGAGTTGAAAATAATAATAATAAAAAAATCTATTAAAAGTGTGTGTGTAACACAGAAGTGGATGCTCACAGTCATCTATTGGATGCATCACAGGGCCCCCAATGGGGGATCTAGAGAGAGTACCCAAGGAGCTAAAAGGGGTCTGCAACCCTATTGGTGGAACAACAATATGAACGAACCAGTACCCCGGAGCTCTTGTCTCTAGCTGCATATGTATCAGAAGATGGCCTAGTTGGCCATCATTGGGAAGAGAGGCCCCTTGGTCTTGCAAACTTTATATGCCCTAGTAAAGGGGAACACGAGGGCCAAGAAGTGGGAATGGGTGGTGTAGTGGCTATTCCTGGTTGTCAACTTGACAATATTTGGAATGAACTACAATTCGGAATTGGAAGGCTCACCAGTGACCCTTATCTGGAGGCTTGGAGATCCTTATCTGGATCTTGGTTTGAAGATCTTGAGCCATAGTGGCTATGGATTCCAGAAGATTGAATCTCCGAGTTAAGGAACACACCTTTAATCTGGGCTATGCCTTTCATCTGGGATTAAAGGTGTGGTGGAACACACCTTTAATCTGGGCTACACCTTTTGCTGGAGACAATATAAGGACATTGGAAGAAGGGAGTCTAGCTCTAGCTCGAGCTCTTGCTCCTTCGCCTGCTTGCCGTGTGAGACTGAGTAACTGCTAGATCCTTGGACTTCCATTCACAGCTGCGACTGAACAATTGTAAGGAATTGGGCTGCCGACTGTAAGTCATCAATAAATTCCTTTACTATCTAGAGACTATCCATAAGTTCTGTGACTCTAGAGAACCCTGACTAATACAGAAGTTGGTACCAGGAGTGGTTCTAGAGTAACAGAAGTACAAGGATGAATCTTTTAAAATACTGGAATTGGCTTGTTGATCCACCAGCACTTTCAAATATTGAAACCTCTCCAGATTCTCTCCCTCCTGGGAACTCAGAGAATTTTGAAGACCCATGGTTGAAACTATATTCCGAACTTAAAGAAGCTAATGACCTTGATTTTCTTAATGAATTAGGTGGTTCAGTGCACAAAGCTTTCTACAAGATGGGGAAAAAATCGGAAAATGATTTTACTGGCTGGCTGCTCTTAGTATCTGTGGAAAGAATGATGAATGAAAGGAAGGAGTTGTGTGATAAAATTGAAAGGCTCCAGACACAAGTAAATGATCTAAAAGTTGCTAAGTGTGTCCTTGAGGAGAATCTTCTCTCTTGTAGCAATAGAGCTCAAGTTGCAGAAAATCAAACAGAAACTCTCATTGTAAGGTTGGCTGAACTACAGCGAAAATTCAAGTCTCAGCCTCAGAGTGTGTCGACAGTTAAAGTAAGGGCTCTAATTGGCAAAGAATGGGATCCTACAACATGGGACGGGGATGTGTGGGAAGACCATGTTGAAGCTGAGAATTTTGAGTCTTCAGATTCTCAAGGGTTTGCCCCACCTGAGGAAGTAGTACCCTCAGCCCCACCCCTTGAAATAATGCCTTCGCCACATGAGGAAATTAATTTTGCAGAGTCTGATAAACCAGCAATGACTTTCACTACTGATGTTTCTCAAGGCCCACCAATAGTTTCTTCTAGACCTGTAACTAGACTCAAAGCAAAACAGGCTCCTAGAGGGGAGGTAGAAAGTGTAGTCCATGAGGAAATTCGCTACACTACTAAGGAGCTTAATGAGTTTGCTAATTCATTCAAGCAGAAACCTGGTGAATATGTGTGGGAATGGATTTTAAGGGTGTGGGATAAGGGTGGAAGGAGCATAAAACTAGAGCAGGCTGAGTTTATTGACATGGGTCCTCTGAGTAGAGATTCTAGGTTTAATACGGAAGCTCGCATAGTTAAAAAAGGTGTCAAAAGTTTGTTTGAATGGTTGGCTGAGGTGTTTATCAAAAGATGGCCTACTGGAAATGACTTGGAGATGCCTGATATTCCGTGGCTTAGTGTTGATGAAGGGATTTTAAGACTTAGGGAAATTGCAATGCTAGAGTGGATATATTGTGTAAAGCATAATTGTCCACAATGGGAAGGTCCAGAAGATATGCCTTTCACCAGCTCTATAAGACGCAAATTGGTGAGAGGGGCACCAGCACATTTGAAGGGTTTTGTTCTTTCCCTTTTCCTTGTGCCAGATCTTAGCATTGGAGATGCTTCTGCTCAATTAGATGAATTAAATTCACTGGGTTTAGTTGGATTCCGAGGTAACAAGGGCCAGGTGGCAGCATTGAATCGCCGGAGACAAGGTGATTCTAGTTATTATAATGGACAGCGTAGACAAAAGAATGTTTATAATAACATACCCAGTAATGGTCAGCACAGGAGAGGTGAAATTTATAATGGCATGACTCGGTTGGACCTTTGGTACTGGCTAACCAATCATGGTGTTTCCAGGAATGAAATACATAGGAAGCCTACTGCATATTTGTTTGATCTGTATAAGCAGAAAAATTCTCAAACAAATGAAAGAAAGGCTACATTAGATCGTGGTAAACAGCCAAATGAAAGAAAGGCTACATTAGATCGTGGTAAACAGCAATCTCGGCCAGTGAATCAATTTCCAGACTTGAGACAGTTTGCAGATCCAGAACCCCTTGAATGAAGGGGTGGCCAGGTTCCGCTGAGGAAGGATCTTGATAAGACACCCAAAGGTTTTGCTGTTACCCTTTCTCCAGTTCTTCCCCAGAGGGACCTACGGCCTTTTACAAGGGTAACTGTACACTGGGGAAAAGGAAATAATCAGACTTTTCGGGGTCTGCTGGATACTGGTTCTGAGTTGACACTGATCCCAGGGGATCCCAAGAAACATTGTGGCCCTCCAGTTAAAGTAGGGGCTTATGGAGGGCAGGTGATTAATGGAGTTTTGACTGATGTCCGACTCACAGTAGGTCCAGTAGGTCCCCGGACACATCCTGTGGTGATTTCCCCAGTTCCAGAATGTATAATTGGGATAGATATACTCAGAAATTGGCAGAATTCTCATATTGGTTCCCTGAACTGTAGAGTGAGGGCTATTATGGTTGGAAAGGCCAAATGGAAGCCTTTAGAGTTGCCTCTGCCAAAGAAAATAGTGAATCAAAAACAGTATCGTATTCCTGGAGGAATTGCAGAAATTACTGCCACTATCAAGGACTTGAAAGATGCAGGGGTGGTGGTTCCCACCACATCTCCATTTAACTCTCCTATCTGGCCAGTGCAGAAAACAGATGGATCATGGAGAATGACAGTTGATTACCGAAAACTAAATCAGGTAGTAACTCCAATTGCAGCTGCTGTACCAGATGTAGTTTCCTTACTTGAGCAAATTAACACATCTCCTGGCACCTGGTATGCGGCTATTGATCTGGCAAATGCCTTCTTCTCAGTACCTGTCCATAAGGACCACCAGAAGCAATTTGCTTTCAGTTGGCAAGGCCAACAGTATACCTTCACAGTTTTGCCTCAAGGATATATTAACTCTCCTGCCCTGTGTCATAATTTAGTTAGAAGGGATCTTGATCGTTTGGATCTTCCACAAAATATCACATTGGTGCACTATATTGATGACATTATGCTGATTGGACCAAGTGAGCAGGAAGTAGCAACCACTTTGGACTCATTGGTAACACATATGCGTATCAGAGGATGGGAAATAAATCCAACCAAAATTCAAGGACCATCTACCTCAGTGAAATTCTTAGGAGTCCAGTGGTGTGGGGCATGCAGAGATATTCCTTCTAAGGTGAAAGATAAGTTATTGCACCTGGCCCCTCCTACAACCAAGAAAGAAGCACAACGTTTAGTGGGTCTATTTGGATTCTGGAGACAACACATCCCTCACTTGGGTGTGTTACTTAGGCCTATTTACCAAGTGACTCGGAAAGCTGCTAGCTTTGTGTGGGGCCTGGAACAGGAGAAGGCCCTTCAACAGGTCCAGGCTGCTGTGCAGGCTGCTCTACCACTTGGACCATATGACCCAGCAGATCCGATGGTACTTGAGGTGTCTGTGGCTGATAGAGATGCTGTTTGGAGCCTCTGGCAGGCCCCTGTAGGTGAATCACAGAAAAGGCCTTTGGGATTTTGGAGCAAAGCTCTACCATCATCTGCAGACAACTATTCTCCCTTTGAAAAACAGCTCTTGGCCTGCTATTGGGCCTTAGTGGAAACTGAACGTCTGACAATAGGACACCAAGTCACTATGCGACCTGAACTACCCATCATGAGCTGGGTACTATCAGACCCTGCAAGTCATAAAGTGGGACGTGCACAGCAGCAGTCTATTATCAAATGGAAGTGGTATATACGTGATCGGGCCAGAGCAGGTCCTGAAGGCACAAGCAAGTTACATGAAGAAGTTGCTCAGATGCCTATGGTTTCTACTCCTGTTACAATGCAATCTGCTGCCAAGCATGCACCTATAGCCTCATGGGGTGTTCCCTATGATCAACTGACCGAAGAGGAGAAGACTAGAGCCTGGTTTACTGATGGCTCTGCACGTTATGCAGGCACCACCCAGAAGTGGACAGCTGCAGCATTACAACCCCTTTCTGGGACAACCTTGAAAGACACAGGTGAAGGGAAATCTTCACAGTGGGCAGAACTTCGGGCAGTACACATGGTATTACAGTTTGTTTGCAAGAAGAAATGGCCAGATGTACGATTATACACTGACTCATGGGCTGTAGCTAATGGATTGGCTGGATGGTCAGGGACTTGGAAAGATCACAATTGGAAAATTGGTGAGAAAGACATCTGGGGAAGAAGTATGTGGATAGATCTCTCCAAATGGGCAAAGGATGTGAAGATATTTGTGTCCCATGTAAATGCTCACCAAAAGGTGACTTCAGCTGAGGAGGAGTTCAATAATCAAGTGGATAAGATGACCCGTTCTGTGGACAATCAGCCTCTCTCCCCAGCCATCCCTGTCATTGCTCAATGGGCACATGAACAAAGTGGCCATGGTGGTCGAGATGGAGGTTATGCTTGGGCTCAGCAACATGGGCTTCCACTCACCAAGGCTGACCTGGCTACAGCTGCTGCTGATTGCCAGATCTGCCAACAGCAGAAACCAACACTGAGCCCCAGATATGGCACCATTCCTCGAGGTGACCAGCCAGCAACCTGGTGGCAGGTTGACTACATTGGACCACTTCCTTCGTGGAAAGGACAGCGTTTTGTTCTTACTGGAGTAGATACTTATTCTGGTTATGGATTTGCCTTTCCTGCACGTAATGCCTCTGCTAAAACCACCATTCACGGACTGACAGAATGCCTCATCTATCGTCATGGTATTCCACACAGTATTGCTTCTGACCAAGGAACTCATTTCACAGCCAGAGAAGTACGACAGTGGGCTCACGATCATGGAATTCACTGGTCTTACCACGTTCCCCATCATCCTGAAGCAGCTGGGCTGATAGAAAGATGGAATGGCCTTTTGAAGACGCACTTACAGCGCCAATTAGGTGGTAACAGCTTGGAAGGCTGGGGCAGAGTTCTTCAGAAGGCAGTATATGCTTTGAATCAGCGCTCGATATATGGTACAGTTTCACCCATAGCCAGGATTCATGGGTCCAGGAATCAAGGGGTGGAAAACGGAATAGTTCCACTTACTATCACTCCTAGTGACCCTCTAGGAAAATTTTTGCTTCCTGTCCCCATAACTCTAGGTTCTGCTGGCTTAGAAGTTTTGGCTCCAGAGAGGGGAGTGCTCCTACCAGGAGCTACAACAAACATTTCATTGAACTGGAAGCTCAGACTTCCCCCTGGTCATTTTGGGCTTCTAATGCCCTTAAACCAACAGGCTAAAAAAGGAATAACAGTGTTAGGAGGGGTGATAGATCCAGATTACCATGGGGAAATTGGATTACCTCTTCACAATGGTGGTAAGCAAGATTATGTCTGGAGTGCAGGAGATCCCTTAGGGCGTCTCTTAGTACTACCATGTCCTGTGATTAAAGTCAATGGGAAACTACAACAGCCTAATCCAAGCAGGATGACAAAGGACGCAGACCCATCAGGAATGAAGGTATGGGTCAATCCTCCAGGAAAAGAGCCAAGACCTGCTGAGGTGCTGGCTGAAGGTGAAGGAAATACAGAATGGGTAGTAGAGGAAGGTAGTTATAAATACCAATTAAGGCCACGTAACCAGTTGCAGAAACGAGGATTATAAAGTAATATGAATGCCCATTGTAAATTTACTAATGCGTTTGCGATTGTACGAGGGATAGTTATATCATGTTAGGCGTATTTACAACCTTGTTATTGTTTCATGTGAACATGAGATATTATTTGTGTCAAGTTGACAAGGGGTGGATTGTAGTGGCTATTCCTGGTTGTCAACTTGACAATATTTGGAATGAACTACAATTCGGAATTGGAAGGCTCACCAGTGACCCTTATCTGGAGGCTTGGAGATCCTTATCTGGATCTTGGTTTGAAGATCTTGAGCCATAGTGGCTATGGATTCCAGAAGATTGAATCTCCGAGTTAAGGAACATACCTTTAATCTGGGCTATGCCTTTCATCTGGGATTAAAGGTGTGGTGGAACACACCTTTAATCTGGGCTACACCTTTTGCTGGAGACAATATAAGGACATTGGAAGAAGGGAGTCTAGCTCTAGCTCGAGCTCTTGCTCCTTCGCCTGCTTGCCGTGTGAGACTGAGTAACTGCTAGATCCTTGGACTTCCATTCACAGCTGCGACTGAACAATTGTAAGGAATTGGGCTGCCGACTGTAAGTCATCAATAAATTCCTTTACTATCTAGAGACTATCCATAAGTTCTGTGACTCTAGAGAACCCTGACTAATACAGGTGGGTAGGGGAGCAGGGGGAGGGAGAGTATAGGGGACTTTCAGAATAACATTTGAAATGTAAATGAAGAAAATACCTAATAAAAAATTGGAAAAAGAAAAGAAAAGTGTGTGTGTATGTGCATGTATGCACGCATGCATGCGTGCATGTGTGTGTGTGTGTGTGTAGAGTTGTGTGTGCACCAGCTTGTAGGTAGGTGTGTATGGATGCCAGTGGTTAATATAGAATGTCTTGTTTTCTTATCTTCTACTCCCCCTCTGAGACAAAAATTTCTCTGCGATCTCAGAGCTTTACTTTTCTTTTTAAATTAATTACTGCTCCCCATCCCAGTATCTCCCTTATAGAGTTCCTTTTCCCCCCTTCCTTTTTCCTATTAGAGAGTGGTGCCCCCAGGTATCTCCCTTCAGCCACATGCAAAATTAGGTGCATCCTGTCCCACTGAAGCCCCCCCCCGCCCACCCCACATAAAACCTTTGAACCCCAAATTTATCCCGCCCAAATGAAATGCAGGGATGGAGCAAAGACTGAAGGAAAGGGCAACCAATAACTGGCCTAACTCTAAACCAATCCCATGGACAAGCACCAATCTCTGACATTATTAATAATACTTGGTTGTATCTGCAGTTGGGAGTCTTGTGTAACTTTCCTCTGAGAAGCTCTACCCAGAAGCAGACTGAAACTGATGCAGATGCCAGAGCTTTTCAGATGGCTTGGTTGGCTAATCAGGGGCTCTAGGGATCATCCTGTCTTGGCTCCTTCAAGGTTAGTGTTACAGACATGTTCCACTATACCTGGCCCCCAACCTTTTACTTGGATGTTATATATCCAAACTCAGGTCCTAAGCCCTGTGAAGTAAGAACTGTACCCATCAAGCCATCTCCACAGACCCCATTCGCATGAACTTTCTTTCAACTCCAGAGTTCTAAGTGTTGAAGCCTTAATTTTGATAATGTCTCACGTGGCTTGTTGCTGATAAAGAAAAACTTCACGAAACACAATTGTATATTGCATTCTTTCTATTCTGTTCTCATCTTAGTAGAATGTTTTCCCTCATAAGTCAGCATCCAAGTTTGCTTGTATCTGCCATGGTGCTGCATTGTGCCTCTAATTTTTGTATTTGGACTTCTACTGTCACCTTCGCAGATGATAGATGCCAGCTTTTCAAAGATATTCTGTTCCTCCCTCTTTTCGTGGGGCCTCATTTTCTTCTTTTCCATTTTATGCATTTATTCTCGACCTGTTTTCTACCTCTTCTTTCTCTGTGACACACACAGTGTTGAAATGAATCAAGTGAGATCCCTGAATTACGTGGACTCTTCAATCTCTATGCACGGAGGTAAGGGGTAGCATACCTATGATTGTATTATAGGGCAACTTTCATCGATATGGGATGTATTATTGTTCGCAGTTTCTCATTCTGAGGGAATCTAAGTATCTTTTCTTTTCAAAAATTGAATATCAAGTTGGTGAAGGTGCATTCAATCCAATGAGTAACTTGATCTTGCTAAAACCACTTGACTGGTCTTAAAGATTGAATCTTCTGTAGATGGAATTTCAAATGAGACTACAGCACTGGACAGCTGTTTGAGTACAAACTTACAGAAGAGGCGCTCAGAGTCTTGGCCGTCAAGTCTGTCAAGGAATTACTCTTGTTATTGAGCCTACCTTATTTGAAGGAAGTTGACTGGGAGTTGATAACTATTGTCTGTAGGTCTTGCACAGTTGGCTGCAACTAAGAAATGGTAGAAACTGTGTTTAAAAATTGATGTGCACTAGAATTATGCACATCTCCATATGATTATTTATTAAGTGATACATAAGCAGTTCTTTTGTAGACAAGTACATTCATTTGATAATATAGGTGGCCAGAGTTGATAGAAAGCACACAGTAAAGTGTATTGGGAAATCCCAAGCCCTTTTATGTAAGAAACTCAATCAACTGTGAGTTCTCATACCAGCAAGAGGTCCTAGGACCTCACTAGCACCCCAGGGACACTGCTGAATAATTGTACAATGACTGTGAATACTAATTACAAGATAATAAATACTAAATCTTGCCTCAGTTGTCCCTTTTTCTCAAACTCTAATACTTGGTGCTTGATTAATTTTATTTTTGTACTATACGTTGTCATTTCTAAAATACGATTTTTGTTCCTTTTTTTTTTTTTTTAGGCCATGACATCAATACCTGCCTAAGTGTAGATAAAAATGTTATTTTTTTCTTTCCCCTGTATTTATTCCCTCAGTCAAGTCAACGGGAAGTTGGGATTTTTTCCCCCATTTTCAAGTCACTTTAATATTGAATTTTCCCCTTTGTTCATTGCCTTTGCCTCTTTCAGCTGAACAAGTTCCCATGCTTGAGCTGATTGGTATTAGCTTGTACATACTGAAGGTTAGATTTCTGAAATTTTGTAAAGTGTTTGCTAAATATTTGGTCGCTGAGTTTATTGGAGTCAAGGGGAGAGGTTTCATCCTGTCAAAACTAGGAAACGTACAAATATCTTCTTCCCTTCCTTTAGTAAGTTGTTAAGTCTTTACCAGAATACCACTGGCTCCATTCAATTCCTAAACTGGCTTTGACTACATCTGTTTTTGAGTTGTGTCCTCAGCTCACTTTGCTTCAATCACAAGGGTTATGGTAATGACTCTGAAAAAAAAAAAAGTCAGATTATGTGATCTCCCTGCTCTAAACAATGCATTGTCTTCGTATTATACTGTTGTGGTGGGGAGGCTCAGCTTGCCCTGTGGTTTCTAGCTCATCCCTCCTCATTGTCCTTAGGCATTCCAGCTTCTCTTCTTTGGTGCCCATGTTTTTTCTTTCAAATGCCTGCCTGATGATCATAGGACCAGAGCCAGGGATAGAAGCAACAGTCAACAAACTGCTCAACCGGTTCCCACAATTGCATTCAGATCCCCCTTCTATGTCCTATGTAGTGGTTCTGTAGACCCTTGCTGGTGCAGCTCGGAATGCAAACCAAACACATCACACTTCAACAGCCTGTGCATTCACTTACATGACCTTGAGAAGACCTTCTTTCCCTGGCCCTACACTAGTGCCACGCTGGCCTGTGTTCCTGAAAGATGTTAACAGTTCTAAGAAATTTAGAGCTTTTATATAATTGTTCTGTTTGCCTCTTTTGCTTCTTTACATTGAGCCTCCATCAAAACACCATCTTCTCAGGATGTTCACCAGACGACCCAATGTTTCATCTGAGCTAAAGCCTATTACAGTTTCTTTTTGAGAAATCCTGCTAGAATATATTTTTCTTTCATTTATTTATTAGCTCCTCTCAGTAATATCTATACATTTTGAGACACAGATCTTTATGGCAGGACCACGAGTAGATTCCTAACTATGTGTGTTCAGTGTACATTGATAATGTCCATATTGTTTCATACTGTATACATGACTGTAGGAGGTAAATTTTACAACTAGAGTTCCACCTGAGAAAACATAAGAGGGTTTTTTTTTTGTTTGTTTTGTTTTGTTTTGTTTTTTGTTTGTTTGTTTGTTTGTTTTTTAACAAAAATGGCTTGAATACTTAGGTCAAAGAGCCTTAGAGAGGGGACTTTGTGGAAGAAGATAAGAGAAAAGGCAAAATCCTGTTTGAGCACATTATCTGAGATTCCTTCCAATGTCTTCTTATATATCGTGAGCTTGTTTTTGTGTTTCTTCTAAGTGTTTGCAGTTTAGCTCTTGTATTGAGCTCTAACTTCATCTCTCTGGGAAGCTACTAAAGAACAGCTTTTCTTCATTTATTTATAGAGTGCTTATTTCTAGCATACAGAATCAACAGGTATTTTCTGTGTTGATTTTTTGTTGCTGACTCACTCTACAGAACACATTAATAACACGTTTTCCTGAGTTTTCTTTACGATAAACTTTGTTGATTTTTAGTTAAATTTCCCAAATTGACTTTATTTTTAATAATATTAGCATTAGTGTTATTATCAAATGTATGCAAATATCTATCTCACTATGTTTTAATATTTAAATTTGTATATTGTTTTTATTTAAAATTTATAATATAATTACATAGTTTCCCCTTCACATGCACGCACGCACACACACACACACACACACACACACACACAGACACACACACACACACAGAAACACTCATTACAAAATATACAACTATAACCTACACTGTGTATTTTGATTCCTGTATTTTTATGATCTCAGGTTGACCACTTAGGGTTGGATGACCAGTTGAGTGTCTCTTCCATGTGGTAGACCGTTTCTCCTGCTCTCAGCATTCCTTAAGTGCCTGTAGCTTTGTCTAGCATGGAGGACCTTGGAGTTTTCCCCTTTTAATTTAGCATTTCCATTGGTGTTACTTAGGCAGCTATATTGATGAACCTTCATGAGTCATACCCTCGTTGACATTTCTTTCATTTCTTTTTGATTCTTTAATCATTTTAATCATCCAGTCTTTATTCCCCTCCTGGTCCATCCTTTGACTGTTCCTCATCCCATCCGCCCCTGCCCATGTCCTCACCACCTGGCCCCAACCCTACTAGTCCTTCCCACTCCCTGGGGCCTCAAGTCTCTTGATGGTTAGGCGCATCTTCTCACACTGAGTCCAGACCAGGTAGACTTTTGCTGTTGTGTTGCAGCCTTGTATCAGCTAGTGTATGCTGCCTGGTTGGTGGCTCAGTGTCTGAGCAATCTCTGGGGTCCAGGTTAGTTGAGATTACTGGTTTTCCTATAGGGTTGCCCTCCTCCTCAGCTACTTCCAGCTTCCAGTCACCAGCTTCTGTCCATTGGTTGGGTGTAAGTATCTGCATCTGACTCTTTCAGAGAGCAGTTATGCGAGGCTTCTGTCTGAGCACACCATAGCATCAGCAATAGTGTCAGGCCTTGGGGCCTGCCCTTGAGCTGGATACAAATTTGGGCCTGTCACTGGACCTCCTTTCCCTCAGGCTCTTCTCCATTTTTGTCCCTGCAGTTCTTTCAGACAGGAACAATCTGGGTCAGAGTTTTTGACTGTGGAATGGCAACCCCATCCCTCCACTTGATGTCCTGTCTTTCCTTTGATTTTTTAAGATTCTTTCTGCTCCCTTTTCTGAAATTATCCTAACATTTCCAAAATAGTTCAACCACAATACTGAATATCCAGTTTTTACCAGAATTCACAACATATAACAGCGTAGTAAAAACTGACAAACTGTCAAATGATACCTTATCTAACAAATATGTTAACTGTGGAACTAAATAAAGATTATTAAATATTTAATGCAAGAAAATCATTGTCAACCCATTTTAAGAAATGCCTCTAATACAAACATTTTATTATAGTACATCCCTATGATAAGCTGTGTTTGTTAAAGAATCTTTTCCCAGGTTTTATTTTATTTTCCTTTGATAGCTGCAAATTGGGTTATTTTAAATCCAATTTTAAAGTCACTGGACCCTTTTCCTCATGAGAAAAAAGTGGCCACTTTATTTGTAAGTAGGATAGTTTGAAAGTCAGTTACAAAAGGAGAAAGATCTACTTCTGCAAATCTTTTTTACTAACCCCATTTCCCTTGCTCAGGCAACAGCCTACCAAGCCTGCTTTTCTTTTTCCAAATACCATTCATGTATAATGAATACCCAATGCTTTCTATTCACTCCGTTCTGAGAGGAGCTCTGGAGAGCCAGTGTTGAATTAGGGTCTTCACTTCTGATCCTTTAAGATGATTTCTAGGAATCTCCAGGAAAGAACTTCACTGAGAGCTACAGCATTCAGCAGATTGGGGAGGCTATTATCTACTAGAAAAGAGGGCTTGTTAGCCTAGTTCAAATTCCGGAATCTTAAAACTTTAAGCACAAGAAATCCCAGAGAACACAGAGCTTAAAATATATAATATAAACCTTAGAATAGAGGGAAATACTCTTGAGAGTATAACCCTTCTCTTTCACTGTTCAAAACTAGTAAAAGAATCAGAGTGAAAGCAGCTGGGACTATCGATCGAACATTTTAAAGAAAAGGCATTCTCTGTTTCCAATGCCAAATCCGAATAGAATGAAGAAGGCAGAAAGTGGAAGTGTCAGGGAAACTGGGAAACCAGGGGTGAGGGCAGCCAGAGGTAGCCTACAGACCTGTCACTGTAATCCTGTGGTAATTTCATCAAGGAGATGCTTTGTTGAGAACACCAGAGTTCAGCATGTCTGACAGACATTTCCGAGTCTCTTCCCATGACCACTGGAGGAGTGTAGAAATGACTGTGAGATCCAGACCTAGGAAAAAGACCCATCATTGTTCTCGTTTCTGATGATTGAAGGTTGTAGAATTAAAGTCTGCATTTTAATTGGATCAGTGGACCACACAGCATAAAGTTGATAAGAATACCCAGCAGGGTAGAAGCTGCCCTGTTTCAAATGTAGAAATATGATCTACACAAATGGATGGATGATGGTGAGACCTACATACAAATGTAACTCTTACAGTCTTTACAGAAATTAGTTGTGAAGTCAAATCACAACCTTTCCCAATGCTGGATTTTAGCATAAACACCTAAAGGTTTCTTAATGTTTGTGTGGACTTCTTCCTCATTTCCAGTGTGTAAAAAAGTCTAATATTCCCCACTAACCATTCAAAGTCCTTGGCTCTAGTTATGTCACATCTATCTTTCTAGTGTAGACACATCAAGCCATGCCTTTCTGGGAGATGCACTATAAAGCTCTCTCATTCTTATCTCTGACTTTGGGCTCCTGTCAACCACACTGATGGTTTCTGACACCCATGCTGTGGAAATCTCTTAGTGAATGTTTCTTCTGCTTTTAGTTTGTGTTTTATGTCTACAGTAGACTTTCTCCTCTTGTGGCCAAAAAAGAACTACATAAAGGTTTTGAATGAGTCTAGAACACCATCTGTCCATAATGTAAGGAGTGGGAGGAGTCTAAATTCTGTAAGACTCAACCTAAAGAAACTGAGTCTTAGTTAATTTGAGGCAGGCTTTCCTATTTAGGCTTGGCTCGATGGCACTCACTATATAGTGCATGGGAGAATTGAAATTCACACTATTCTAACTGTGGCCCCTGAGCAGTGCACTATGGGGAGGGACTGCTTCCTCCCCATGAGGTATCATTGTGAAGTACTGCTGCAGAGCTGTCATGACTGTGAGCACCTCTTCTCCAGCCTCTGTAGTTATGGTCCCTTTGCCAAAGCTGCTTGCAGCCTGGCCTATGTCAGCCCTGATCTGTGGGCCTGATTTAGGAAAAAAGGGAAAAACAAAACGAGAAAACAACAACAAAATCCACCATTCCCTAGGTAGAAAAACCCACCAATCCCTGAGCTTGCCACAGAAACCCACCAATCCCCTAGCAACAAAATCCACCAATTCCTGAACAGGAAAATCCACCAATCCCTGAATTTTCCAAGGTCGGGACTTGAGATCCCACCAATCCTCACCCTGGAAATCTCCACCCTGTAAAGCTCCTCCCCCTGAGAGATTCTATATAAGCCCTGTCCATTGTTCAATTTTTTGCTGCTTTCTGCAGGGACAGAGGCAGCAACCCACCTGGGTTTTTCCCTCCCAATAAATCTCCTATGTGAGGCTTCCTGTGTGGTGTGACTCTGGGGGACTTTAAGGAGCAGAGCTGTAATACTTCTGTAGAGAAAGCGTTTCCCTTTAGAACTGTGACACTTCTAGTAATAACATGTATACAGGTACAAAAAGTACTGTTCCCCAAATCAATATTTTGGATGAGCTATTAATTAAATTGGATGTCACTGTCTTTTTCATTAGCCCATGATCTATATAGTGAGTACCAGCCAGTTAAGGCTAAATAGCAAAATCTGTCTCAAATTAATTAATTAACTTAAACTCAGTTTCTTTAGGTTGAGTCTTGTAAAATTTAGATTCCTCCCACTTCATATATTATAGACAGATGGCTTTTATTTTTACTAAACATTATTTGATTCAGCATTTGTCCTTCATTAATCTATCACACATCAGAAATTTATTGAGACCTCAGTATTTTCCTGGTGCCACAGGTGTGAAAGTGAAGTGACCGCTCAGATTTACAGCCTCAGTGAGGTCACTCCATTCTTCCATTACTCCTGGATGCCACAGGGTATGTGATGATGTTCTTTTTATCAGAGGTTGTAAGCTCTAGACCTTGAGATTGGTTGTAGAGATTTGGTTGAGGGTGGATCCCCCATCCAAGTGGATAACTACCGCTCTTCAATTGAATTCCTTCTTCATCTCATGCCCCTATAAGAATTAGTGAAACAAGATATGTAAAACTTGTGGTTTTCTCATTCATCTGAAGAGCTCAGCGCTTGGGTTGTCAGTCAATTTAAATTGCAATCTTTCTGAAAATGAATTGGAGATGAAAGCAATTCAAGCAGTTATTTCTCGAACTTGCCATTCTTAATCAACAGTAGTGTTGAAGATAATTAGGAAGAGATATGCAATTTGCATGAAAGCTACTAAAGCAAATGTTTTTTAAAGTGCAGTTTATTCCTTACAGAGCAATGAGGCATTGTAATGGGAAATTTGAGACTGTGTTCTTCCTTTCGTGGCATTGTGGGTGGCCTTTCTCCTAAAGCACTCCCGTATTCTTCTGGCATGGCATCTGGTCATTAAGAATACTTCACCTGTTTGAGTGTGGACCTCATGTCAGCATAGATCCTCAGGGATCCAAGTATAGAGGCCTTGTTCAATATCCATGACATCTTCGAGATGTATGACAGACTGAAAATAAAGATCCTGCATAGGTCTTAATTTCAAAGTTTCACTGGGTACCCATAGATCTATTTCTTCTAGCAGTTGTTAGAACATGCATACAAAGTGATGGGTTTGGTTTGGGCACATCCATGCATATTTGGTGATTATTCATCTTGATCTCTAACAGTTCTTCCTATTTTTGTGCTCTCTCCTTGCTGGTCTCTTCCTGTTTTCATCTTACATGAACTCCAGTTTTTCTCTTATCCTATCCCCTTGAGATCTCCTCCTCACACCTTGTTCTCCCTCCCCCTCTCCCCCCTCTGCCCCCTTCTTTCCCCCCTCTTTCACACACACACACAATCACACACACAGACACACACACAGACACACACACACAAATACACACACACACAAATACACACACACACAAATACACACACACACAAACACAAATACACACACTCATTCATTTATGCATTGAGATCTAGATTCCATGTGAGAGAAAATGCTATGTTTTCTTTCTGAGTCTGGCTTATTTTGCTTATTATAATAATTTCTGATATCCTTTCCACTTTCTTGAAAATTGCATGATCTCATTGATTCTCATGTATTTGATACTATTTTCTTGCCATTGTAAAGATGTATTGATGTATAAACTGCTTTATTGTTAACATATAAAAGTAGCAGTACATTACTCCATATTGAGCGATTGTATAGAGGCTTTGCTACATTCACATCATAATCCTGTAGATCATCTTGATATACAGTAGCACAAGGCATATAATCTGTGAATAATAGATCACGTCTTCCATTCTGATGCATATGTCTTTTATTCTTTTCATTATCCTTTTGTGCTATCTGGAAGATTTAGTAGTATAGCAGTGAATAAAACAGAGAGTGGTTGGCATTTGCAGTTCTTTATCATAGGATGAAGAACATTTTATAGTTATTATTTTTGTAGGTATTATTTATCAGATTAAAAACAATTTGTTCTCTTTCTATCCTTGGAACAGTCTAGACATCTAGGAAGAAAAGTCTATAATCTTGTGCTTACAAAATACGAAGCTGAAGTACTGCTGTATTTACAAAACTCTTGGACATCCTGGAGGAGCTGGCTTTCGGGCTCTAACACTGGAACTATTGATTCCAGAAACACATTGCAGTGTATGTAATATGGGGATCAGGGAAGTGTTCCTGTTGTGCTTTGTGCTGCCTGGGTCTCCAGAGCTTTCTCTCTAGAACAAGAACCAAGATGAAAGCTGTCGTCTCACACATATATTCTTCCAAATATACCCCTGTGTGATTCTAATTGGCAGAAGCAAATGTATAGGGTGCAGGTTGGTGGAAACCGAAGAGTCTGTGATACAGCAGACTGTTGAAAGAAGGCTTAAAATGTGCTTGTCAAACTACAGTCTGTACTTTGCATCCAGACCAACGGTTCACTTTTTATTTCTCAGTACTAATCCGTATACCCATTATAGATTCTAAATCTGTCAGATGGCAAAACAACAGCTTAATACTCTTGACTGACACTGTAGCTCTCCCTAGCAGCAGTGAATGGACATACACCCTTTACTGAAGAATTCCTTATTCACATTTTCTGCCCCTGGGTGTATAGTAGTCTTTTTGGGGGGTTGAGTAGTGTACTGTACTCTGACTTGATACCTTTCCTGGTCCTCTTAGAATTTCATTCAATGAGTTTTGATAATATTCATCCATTTACCACCCCCCCCCCACCAGGCTCCTTGCTCTTCCACTCAGTATCATCCTTCTAGGAAGGCAGTCTTTCTTCCCCCACCCCCTTTCTCTCTCTGTGTGTTTTCATCTTGAACTTGACTTCCAATAACATTTGCCATATAATGTGTGGTTATAAAAGATGCATAACATTCTGGGTTGGTTACTTTTATGTCATTTTGACACAAGTTAGAATTATTTGAAAAGAGTTACTCACAAAAGAAAAGGCTTATAATATTGGCTGATAGGAAAACCTGCAGGGCATTTCCTTGGTTCACAGTTGATACAGGTCATTGGAGGCAATACCCCTTTTAGACATGTGGTCCTGGGTGCTATAAGAAAGCCCTGGGGAGTAAGCCAATAAGCATCTAGCATTGTTACATGACTTCTTTAGTTCTTGTCCCCAAACTCCTGCCTTAGTTCTTTCCCTGATGCCCTTCAGTGACGGAAGGTTATCTGTATGCTGTAACCTGAAATAAGCCCTTTCCTCTCCAAGCTGCTTTTGGTCATGATGCTTTTCATCTCAGTAACTGAGACACTAAGTAACACAATTACTTTTGACATATTCTATGGGTTTTTTTGGGGGGTGGGGTGGGGAGCAAGTCACAGAATCTACTCATTCTGAAGAGTCAGTGCTGGAAGATGGGAGCAACTGTGGTCATCCTAGAGTTTGTCATGGGCCTTCTGTTGCATTTTGTATAGACAATACTCAGTGCAATTCCTCTGTGGCTGGAGATTAATAGATAAGCATAGTATGAGACTCTTTTTGTTTGCCAAAGTGCTTAATGAGTATCTGAGAAGAGGATTATGCATGTAACACCTCCTGTATAGACTTGAGAATGAAATTTACTTTTGTTGCCTTATTCATAGAACCTTGGAGACTGGGAGGTAGTGAAATTAGATCCATGTATAAGGAGACAAATATTTCAGCTCACTGACCATTATGTGTTTGATTTAAATAATAATTTACTCTCCCTGATGTAGTTTTGTTTCCGTCTACAAATTGAAGACTGCAAGGTAGAGAGACTTGGAAGTCCCTGTAACCTAAAAGTACATGACTAAAAGTTTTCTAAAGCAATTATAAAGGACAGATGAAATGACTCAAATGCAAAGGTGATTGCTGCTAAGTGAGAGTACCTGAATTCCATCCCCAGCTCCCACCTAGAGGAAGAGGAAAATTGACCACCACAAGTTGTCCTCTGATGTCTACATATGTGGTGGCACTTGATGCCCAAATTATAAATACATACATACATACATACATACATACATACATACATACATACAATGGAACATGGAAAAAGCAGCTACAAAATGACATTTTAAATTGCATTGCACACAAAGTCTTTCCCACAAACATATTTTAATAATAGTATGAAGAAATGGATAAAAAAATTCAGTACTTGTTGAGTTTTGTATTATATATTGGAATCAGAAAAAATATTTCCACATTTGGAGATAATTCAATTACAGAGAACTGAGGGTAAGTAAAATCTTATATTTTTCCCTCTCTCAAGCTTTTACTGACTTAATATTTGACCTGTTTATACTTTTTCTCAATATAATCCATATGCCAGGATCATATACTTGAAATAAGTAAATTGATTTGTAAGAATTGTTTGAAGTCCTAAAGCTCTTTGAATTCTGTTTAATCAACTAAAATTTTCTTTTTTCCTTTAAACATATATATATAATCAACATAATATAGTTCTAGTCACTTGGCTTTGGCTTAGGAAATTATCAAAGTTCTGAGTAAATTCTTTTATATTCTTTCTCTACTTACCTGAATAGGCTTTTGTTTTTATAAACCACTTGGTATCACTAGCTATAAACAACCTCTCCCTAATTAATGTAGAATGAAAATATTGTCAACTTGTTAAGAAAAAAAAATAATGTAATGGACTCCAGTTAAATATAAGGAATGGAAACCAACGGAAGTAGGGGAGACTCTAGAGGGAAACCCCGAATCTGTCTTTTTACTATGGCTTTGTGACAATGGCCTATTACTGTCAGGTATTCCTGGCCATTGCTAGATTCCCTTCTCTCTGTAACCCTTTCATATTAAATTCAAAGCAAAAGATCCCAATACAAAGGGATCTCTATTGCCAAGTATGTGTGTTTTAAAATAGAGGCTCATACTGATATTTTATGGTACTTATTATATTTCTTATACTAGACCAAGTCAAAAATCTGAAAAGACAAACCAAGCATTATTTTTATTCCTGTATATATTTTTTGAGACAGGAGCACACAGTGTGGTGCTGGCTGTCCTGGAACTCGCTATGAAGACCTGGCTGTGGCCTCAACACAGAGGTTTGCCTGAATCTATGCTTCTCCAGGCATGCTGGGATTAATTGTATGAGCCACGAAGTTCAGCTCAAAAACAAATTTATCCAGCACCTACCTTAAAAACACGCAAAAGTAACCTTCTCTACATGTCCATAGCAGTGAGGGAAAAGTGCTTTTTATGCCTGATAATAGACCACATTCTTAGAGCAATTTTGGATTCTGTCTACTGTGAGCTGAGAGAAAGAAATGTCGTTACAGGTCTGCATAGTGTAAGCAAAGCTTAGTGTCCTGTGAGAAGCTGATCTGAGAAAAGAAGTCACACAATAAAGGAGTGTTAGCTTCCATCTTCCTTAATGTTTGGGAAACACCTAAGACCAACTCATTCAAGGGAGGAAGTTGCTCTAACTGGTTTCAAAAATAAAGTTAAAAAAGAAGAGAGGGAGCAAGGGAGGGAGGGAGGGAGGGAGGGAGAGAGAGAGAGAGAGAGAGAGAGAGAGAGAGAGAGAGAGAGAGAGAGAATATACTTTACCTACAGTGGAGAAGATTGGAAGTAGTCTTCTAAAACTTTTAAAAATAAGAAACAACTTATAGGGTACTATTGCTACTCATAATGCATTCTTTCTTGTAGCATCGTCGTAAAGGAGCAAATAGAACAAGAGGGGCAGAGAATACTCTTGGTCCAGTTTTGTAAACAAACAACCCATCTGATAATAAGAAATAACATTTTAAGAGAGCAAGGGTTTCTCAATTGACTGGGAGTCAGAATTGGTTGGTCCAAGGATATGAATTCTCTGGAGATCTGTATTTGAAATTGTTCCGTTAGATCTCATGAAAGAGGCTGTCAGGCCAGAGCACATGCTTTGTGGCTATTATTAGAAACAAACAAACAAAACACCAAAAAAAGCCATGAGTAGTATTTTTTAAACTTTAATTTTTATTATACAATGTATTTTGTTCTTGTTTTTCTGTCCCTTAATTCCTCCCAGATCCTCTTGCACCTCCCTATCCATGAAACTTTTTTCCACCTCTTTGAAAAACGAAAACAAACCAATATGAAATAATAAACACATATATACACTTAGAGACTCTAGTAAAATAGAAATCAAAAATTAAACAAGAAAAGCGGCAATGTCCTTATTGCCAGAATAAGGCAAAAATTAGACAATAAGGGCACACAAAATTACCATTGAGTTCATTTGTGTAAACAAACTTCAGCTGGCCAGGAGGACTGTTCTGAGATTCTGATGGGGTTACAGGATATCAGTCGCAGATAGCTTCTTGTTTAGGAATATGACCTCCTGTCCACTTTCTCCCTTTCATGCTAAGACCCCGTCTACCTTGAACCTGTGTAGGCCTTTTGTGTGCTGCCATAGTTTCTGAGTGTTCATATGTGCATCATTTCTCTTGAGTCTGAAATACACTTTCCTTGAAGTTGTCCAAGAGTTCTGGCTCTTAGAATCTTTCCATCATGTCTTCCAAATACAGATGTGAGCCTGTAGGGGATGGCATTGATGGAGACATCATATTTATGACTGAATCCTCCAAAGTCTCTCATTTTCTGCCCATTGTCCAGTATGGTCTCTGCTACTTCCACATATTAGAAGAAACTTTACTACGAAGGTCTGAATGAGCAGCTCATCTGATATCTAAGTCCTATCCCATTATTAGGGCCATCCTAATAGAAATTTTTTTTCTATCAAAAGGCAGCTGATACAAACTAATTGGGGCAAGTTAAAAGAGAAGGACAAATGGGTAGATAGGAAAGAGCTAAGCAAGAGGCAGAGTCCCTAGGATATGGAGGCAGGATGAAAGGAGGGGCACCTGCAGGCAGGATAAAGAATAATTCTGGGAGACAGGGATGTAAGGACTAGGGAACCCTGGGTCTAGACCAAGAGGTGGAGTCCCAAGTGAGTGGCAATCCCATAGGAGCAGGGTCTTTTGCAAACAGACTGTTGCGAAGTAGTTACAGTTCTACTTATTCTCTGTCTCTGTCTCTGTCTCTTGCTCTCTCTCTCTCTTACAGAGAGACACAGAGAGAGAGACAGAGAGAGAGAGACAGAGAGAGGATTTAGGGTAGAATACTTATTTGCGGTCCAAAGGCACTAGATTTGTGATATGCACACATCTCAAGGACTTCATTATTTCTTTCATCTACCCAATAACTATATGGAATGTGGATGGATGAGTTGAGACATTAAGAGAAGCCCAGTTATAACTACAGCGTGGTCCTAGTTCTATCTATATAACCTTGGGATCAGAATCTATAACATGTAGACTGTGAAAATTTAACTATGCTCACTCATGTCTGTGACCACTTGCCTAAAGTCCTATTTTGGTGTGCTTGAATCAAAGGCTGTTCAAAAGATCTTCCTTTCTGTGACAGTGGCTAACCTCCTTGGGGCAGGCTTTTCCCTGAGTCCACGTTAACACGCTTCCCTTTCACAATGAGCAGCTTCTCTCAGAGGATATATTTCTATGTCTCACCTGCAGGGTGGAACAAACAGCACTAACGCCTCTCTGGGAGATTTAAAGTCCATGGTAAAAATTTAATCCTGAACTTCTGTTCATCTTCTTCTGAAATTTTCGTCTATAAAGGTCTCGTCACTGGGAGATGTTAATAAACACAGTAAACATTGTCTAATGCACAGGGGTCAACCTTGAAACTATGACAAAAATGGTCTAAAAAATGTGTGTGTCTGACATATAACAATACTAATCACATAAGAGAGGCTATGAGCTGGAGGATGAGGTAGGGGATGGAAGGAGTTCAAGGGAGGCTAGTAGGAGTGGCTAAAAGAAGGAAAGGGAGGAGGAACCGCGATGTAAATCTATTTCAATTAAATAGAAAGTTCATATTTCAAAAATGTCTCTTTTCTCTTAAATAAGATAAGTTTGAAAAGTAAAAACTTGAATCTAAAGTTGGCAAAGCTCGCTCTAAATGAACATCTGTTTAGTAGAAGTGAGGTACACTTGAGAATGCAAACAACATATTTCACTTTTGGCAAATTCTTAGTACCATCAAGTCTAACACAGACAGATAGGACTTTTATGAGATTAAACTTTACTTCTAACTATAGATCCTGAAAATGATCCTTGAGTAAGTAACTCAGAAATAAGAAGATTGGGAAACAAAGAAGAGGAAGGAGAGGGAAGAAATAGAAAGGAAAAGGATGCTGGAAAGAGAACAAGGAGGAGGGAGGGGGTCAGAGAATAGAAATTCTCAGGTTAGTAGACAAAATAAGTGGCCATTTAAAGAGAAGGCATTTATCTTATAGACTGGTCTACAATAATTCTTAATCAAAAGCTTATTTTTTTGTTTTTGGTTTTTTCCTTTTCATAATAGATCTGAGAAGAAAAATAGTCTTTTGTTTTATCAGTAGTGATTTGTCAGTGGGTCTCCAAAAAACCAAAAAACCAAACCAAAACAAAACAAACAAACAAACAAAAAACAATGCATAGCTGCTTAACCACTTTTTATTACTACTTAAGCTGGCTTATCCCAGGAACTCCTGTAGAATATAAAAATACAGGTCTCTAGCTTGTTTTCCTGAAGATTTTGTTTTGTGTGAAATGAAAAGGCTTTAAAAGATAAGTTGTTATGCATTTATTTTGTCTATCTGTACCTATGCATGTACATATGTGTGTGGGCCTTGATGTGTGCCCTAGTACAGGTGTAGAGACCAGAGGACAACCTTGGATGCCCCTCATTGACTTTCACCTTGTTTGGAATAGATTTTCCCTGCTGTTTTTCCCACTGCCTGAACTAGTCTGGTCAGAACCGTGCAGTTCCTTCATTTTCCTGTCTTCAGGTAGGAGCACTAGAGTTGCAGAGGCTTTTACAGATCAACTAACTTATCAGCACCCCTTGAAGAGATTGACTTTTCTTCTCCCGGCAGCTATCAGTTGCCAATGTCATCTTTGATAAGGGTGGGACGTCCTGGCTATCTCTTGTTTCCATGCTGCCATTCTGCCTTGCTTGAGCTTGTGTAGGTCTGTGCATGTTCTCTCGACTGCTGTGAATTCATATGTGCTTTTGTCCTGCTGTGTCCCAGAAAGCACTCTTTTGTGGAGCTATCTAATGCCTTTGGTTCTTATAACCACCCTCCTGGCTTCTGCAATGATTCTTGAGCCTTAGGGGGAGAGGGTTATGCTCTAGATGTTCCATTTAAATCTAATAATTCTGCTGTCTCTTTCATAAGGGGCGTCTGTGTTAATTTCCATATATTGCAAACAGAAGCTTCTCTGATGAGAACTTTAAATTAGTCTATGGGTATGTTGATTAGTCATTAAGAATCAACTTAATACTTTTAGCAGAATGATAGTAAGTAGACTCTCCCCTGGAGCCTATGACTTATCTCTCCATGGGTTCTTGGCCCATGGATATTTGATATTGATGCCAGATATGACTTTCAACTTGTGGAGCAGGCTTAAATCAAGTCATCAAGCAGTTGGCTACTCTTGTTCACGCAACTAATGTACTACGGAACATGCCTTACTAGGTTGGCAGTCGTGGTAACTCCCAGGGTTCACATCTAGTTAAGAAGGATGATTCTTTTTTATTTATTTTTCCTCCTGGTACTGTGCAAAGCTATATGAAAGCCAATCAATAGAGATGACGTTTCCTGGTGAATATGAGCTTGTTTTCCCCATGGTCTGTTACTCAAGTACTCAGTGTCTTCAACAATAAGAGTGATTTATATAGTATCCTTGAATGGAAGAGTGATTGCCTGTACCTTATCTTTTGGATTGTAAACTGGCTATGTATAACATAATGGCTGGCAGAAGTTTTAGGGGAGGTTCCTGGGGTGGGAAGGCTTGGAAGAGAGGAGAAAGGGAAAATGGCAACTGGGATGTAATATATGAAAGAGGAATAAATAAAACAGAAAAGGAAGCCAAGTGTTTTGTAACTTGTTCTTCAGTAGCTGAAAGGACTCTCAAGTATGCAGTTATAGAATAAAGTGTAGAAGTTTGAGAAAGACTCTTATAGTCCATCCTTTGCCACTCTGTTTTGTTTTGTTTTGTATGTAGCAATTTAACTTGGTCTTCACAATTTAGTGACCTTGGAAAGGAAAACCAAGAAGCAATAGATAGACACTCAGAAGTTGGTTTCACTGGAAGCAAGACAAGGAAATGTTTCTAATTCTGATTTTGTTGTTGTTCTTCTTGATAATCCTTCCAGTTTAAGATTCTGTATAATACTCTCTTTTCCTCTCAGTCTCAAGTGTGGTGCTAGGTACTCAAATGTTTAATCACATACACCCACTACTTCTATTTCTGTGTGGGAGCCAGGTAACAAGTGAACAATTCATTAAAAAATGTATCACATATTAGAATTAAAACAGAGGAGGGGAATTCTCATACTGGGAGGAAGTGGGGTTCTCAGGCCAATATACGGTTTTACTCTAAAATATCTCCAACAAAGGCATTAAGGAGGTTGGAATTACTGGGTTATCTACCACAAAGTGGTACCCTGATTTTGGAGTTCATATGACTTCTAGGATTTCACTGGGGCTGGATGTACATAGGCAGGAGAAAAGTATGGAATATAAAGTTAGAAAATTGTAGACCTCAGGCCATGTGGAATAGTATAGACTATCACAAGTATCTAAGCTTTTATATGATGAACATGGAAGCACACAGGAGAGTTTTGAATGAAAGAAAAGCTTGTTTGCCAATTTCTGTTGCAAGTAGTACCATATTGCTGTGTGTGCCTCCTCACCCTGGGCCATAGTTAGGACTTCGATTGCTGTGAAGAGAAGTAATGACCTTGGCCACTCTTAAATAGGAAAATATTTGATTGGGTCTGGCTTACAGTTCAGAGGTTCAATCCATTTTCAAAAAGGTGGGAAGTATGCTGGTGAGGTGGCAGACATGGTGCTGGAGAGGTATCCCAGAGTTCTACAACTGGATCAGCAGGCAGGGGGTTGAGAGAGTGACAGGGGCCCTGGCTAGAGCATCTGAAACATCATAGCCAGTTGCCAGTGAAACACTTTTTTCAGTCACACCACACCTCCTAATAAAGTCACTCCTCTAATATGGGCTATTTTCATTCAAATCACCACACCATGCTTCCTTGCCTCAGACTCTGCTGTATGTGACTCTATTGAGGAAGACAAGTGTACTGGCTAGTTTTGTGTCAACTTGACACAGCTGGAGTTATCACAGAGAAAGGAGCTTCAGTTGAGGAAATGCCTCCATGAGATCCAACTGTAAGGCATTTTCTCAATTAGTGATCAAGGGGGAAAGGCCCCTTGTGGGTGGGACCATCTCAGGGCTGGTAGTCTTGGTTCTATAAGAAAGCAGGCTGAGCAAGCCAGGTGAGGCAAGCCAGTAAAGAACATCCCTCCATGGCCTCTGCATCAGCTCCTGCTCCCTGACCTGTTTGAGTTCCAGTCCTGACTTCCTTTGGTGATGAACAGCAGCATGGAAGTGTAAGCCGAATAAACCTTTTCCTCCCCAACTTGTTTCTTGGTCGTGATGTTTGTGCAGGAATAGAAACCCTGACTAAGACAAATTGGTACCAGGAGTGGGGTATTCCTGTGACAACCTGACCATGTTTTGGGGAGGACTGTGGAAGGATTGGAACTTTGGGCTTGAAGATCCATTCGTTGTTAAGAGCTCTGTCAGATGTTGTATAGGAGCTTGGAAGATAATGTTGAGAACAGTGCAGAAAATGGAGGTCTGGTTTGTGAAATTGCAGAGGGAAAATTAAGGACTCTTTTCAGGGCCATTGCTGTGTTGATTGTGAAGATTCTGTAGTTCTGGTTAGCTGGGGATGAAGAATCAGCTGTGATTAATAAGATACCAGAACTACTAAAGCAAAAACTTTGCATTACTGGGACTATTGATGCTGGTTAGCGGGAGCTAAGAAATTAGCGGTGATTAAGAAGAGACCAGCATCATTTGAGGTGACATCTTCTGGGAAGTGTTTTCTGAAAGCACAAAGAGGCTGTGTTCCAGAGATAGCCAAGGTTGTACTCCTGCTGCAGCTGGACTTGGTAATATGTAAGGGTCACCCAGGTGGTACTGGTTTTGAAGGCATGAAGGGGTCACGCAAAGCAGCTGAGGCTCGGCACTGTGAGAGGCCATGGAAGGCCATTGGTGAAGGTGCAGCCTCAGTTGCAATTGAAGGCCCAGGACTGCAGGGGTCATGCAGTGTTTTGGAGATGCCAGTACCATGAGATGACCACCAAGAGCAGCAGCAGCAGTGGAGTACAGGCATCTGGAGCCTAGAGGATGACGTGTGTGCTACAAAGGGCCTGGCTGGAGAAGTGACCCAAGCCCTTGGAGGAGCCCAGAAGATCGTGAGTTGGATCCCAGACATTGGATGGTTGGAGATTGACTTTTGCTTTTGATTGTGACTGTGCCCTGATATTTTCCCTCTTGAAGGAAGAAACTGTTTTAGTGGAGCCCACAGTTAAGAGGCTTTTAATTGTAAAAAGATTTTGAATTTTAAAAGAGATGGATATTTTAAAGAGGTTGAAATTTTAAGAATATGTAAAGACTGTGGGACTTTTAAAGTTATTTAGATCTTGGGGATGAATAAGAATGTAAGGGTTGAGGCTTACTAGTGATGTTTTTGTGTGTCAAGTTGACAAGGGGTCAATTGTACTGGCTAGTTTTGTGTCAACTTGACACAGCTGGAGTTATCACAGAGAAAGGAGCTTCAGTTGAGGAAATGCCTCCATGAGATCCAACTGTAAGGCATTTTCTCAATTAGTGATCAAGGGGGAAAGGCCCCTTGTGGGTGGGACCATCTCAGGGCTGGTAGTCTTGGTTCTATAAGAAAGCAGGCTGAGCAAGCCAGGTGAGGCAAGCCAGTAAAGAACATCCCTCCATGGCCTCTGCATCAGCTCCTGCTCCCTGACCTGTTTGAGTTCCAGTCCTGACTTCCTTTGGTGATGAACAGCAGCATGGAAGTGTAAGCCGAATAAACCCTTTCTTCCCCAACTTGTTTCTTGGTCATGATGTTTGTGCAGGAATAGAAACCCTGACTAAGACAACAAGTATGGGAGATAATTTAGTTGTGGATCCAATTTATAATGGTACACTTGGAAACCTTCCCTTTTCTGGATGATGCAAACCCCTACCCTCAATAAAGCACTTAGCAGTGTCAAAACTTAACTTAATTCTGGTCTAAATATGACTTCATTTACTTTCTGTATACTCACCAAAATTTCTCTATTCCTAAGGATAATCAGACTTAAACCCTTTCTACTTAAATGTATTTCCAGTATCTATGCTAAGAAGAACAGAAGGCTGATTTATTCTGAGCTGGTTTTGGGTGCAGCTTTAGTTTAGGCAAAGAGTTAACTTATAATCTTACATTTTTTTTTATAATAGAGCTTGCACATGAAATGAGATGCATTATGGGAAGTAACCTACACAGCAGAAAAATGATGATATATATGCATTCATATATTAATCATAATAGATTATTGCTCATTAACCAATATTTTCTTCTGTTTAACTATTAAAAAGACATCACAATCATGGACTGTGAAGGGTGAGCGAGCAGACCGAAGAAGCGACACAGGTTCTGGGACAGACCCGATTTCGGGCTCCAGACATCCAGGTACCTTCCCTGCCAGAGGAGAGGTGCCTACATGGGAGGGCTCTGACCTCCAGAGCAGGTGAGAGAGCCATCTTGTGTCTCCCATCCATTTGAGACCAGTCTGTGTAGGTGAGCGTGCAGATGGCAAAGGCAACACATCTTCTGGGACAGACCCTGTTTCAGGCCTTCATCTTCAGCCAGGAGGCAGGTCTGAACACCAGACCTCTATGCACCTTCCCTGCAAGAGGAGAGCTTGCCTGCAGAGAGTACTCTGACCACTGAGACTCAGTAGAGAGCTGGACTCCCAGGACTGCTGACAGAGGTTGACAGAATCACAGGAGGAACAAGCGCCAACCAGAGACAACTATAACAACTAACTCCAGAGATTGCCAGATGGCAAAAGGCAAACATAAGAATCTTACTAACAGAAACCAAGACCACTCACCATCATCAGAACCCAGCACTCCCACCTCAGCCAGTCCAGGATACCCCAACACACCCAAAAAGCAAGACTTAAAATTTAAAATCATATCTCATGATGCTGGTAGAGGACATCAAGGAGGGCATTAATAACTCACTTAGAGAAATCTAGGAGAACAGTGGTAAAGAGGTAGAATCCCTTAAAGAGGAAACAAACAAACAAACAAACAAAAATCCCTTAAATAGCTACAGGGAAACACAACCAAACAGGTGATGGAATTGAACAAAACCATCCAAGACCTAAAAGGGGGGTAGAAAGAATAAAGAAAACCCAAAGTGAGACAACTCTGGAGATAGAAACCCTAGGAAAGAAATCAGGAACCATAGATGCGAGCATCAGCAACAGAATACAAGAGATGGAAGAGAGAATCTCAGGTGCAGAAGATTCCATAGAGAACATGAGCACAACAATCAAAGAAAATGCAAAATGCAAAAAGATCCTAACTCAAAACATCCAGGAAATCCAGGACACAATGAGAAGACAAAACCTATGGATAATAGGAGTAGATGAGAATGAAGATTTTCAACTTAAAGGGCCAGCAAATATCTTCAACAAAATTATAGAAGAAAACTTCCCAAAATTAAAGAAAGAGATGACCATGAACATACAAGAAGCCTACAGAACTCATAATAGACTGGACCAGAAAAGAAATTCCTCCCAACACATAATAATCAGAAAAACAAATGCACTAAATAAAGATTGAATATTAAAAGCAGTAAGGGAGAAAGGTCAAGTAACATATAAAGGCAGGCCTATCAGAATTACACCAGACTTTTCACCAGAGACTATGAAAGCCAGAAGAGCCTGGGCAGATGTATACAGACACTAAGAGAAAAAAAAATGCCAGCCCAGGCTACTTTACCCAGCCAAACTTTCAATTACCATAGATAGAGAAACCAAAGAGTTTCATGACAAAACCAAATTCACACATTATCTTTCCACGAATCCAGCCCTTCAAAGGATAATAACAGAAAAAAACCAATACAAGGACAGAAATTATGCCCTAGAAAAAGCAAGAAAGCAATCCTTCAACAAACCTAAAAGAATACAGCCATAAGAACAAAATGACATCTCTAACAACAAAAATAATAGAAAGCAACAATTACTTTTCCTTAATATCGCTTAATATAAATGGACTCAATTCCCCAATGAAAAGATATAGACTAACAGACTGTAGAAGAATTCGAATTGATCCATTCTTATCTCATTGTATAAAGCTCAAGTCTAAGTGAATCAAAGACCTCCACATAAGACAAGAGACACTGAAAGTAATAGAAGAGAAAGTGGGGAAAAGTCTTGAAGATATGGGCACAGGGGAAAAATCCTAAGCAGAACAGTAATAGCTTGTGTTGTCAGATCAAGAATTAAAAAATGGGACCTCATAAAATTGCAAAGCTTTTATAAGGCCAAAGACACTGTCAACAAGACAAAAAAGGCCACCAACAGATTGGGAAAGGATTTTTATCAATCCTCAATCTGATAGGGGACTAATATCCAATATATACAAAGAGCTCAAGAAGCTGGACTCCAGAAATTCAAATAACCCCATTAAAAATGGGGTACAGAGCTAAACAAAAATTCTCAACTGAGGAATACCGAATGGCTGAGAAGCACCTGAAAACATGTTCAACATCCTTAATCATTAGGGAAATGCAAATCAAAACAACCCTGAGATTCTCCTTCACACCAGTCAGAATGGCTAAGATCAAAACTTCAGGTGACAGCAGATGCTGGCATGGATGTGGAGAAAGAGGAACACTCCTCCATTGCTGGTGGGATTGCAAGCTTGTACACCCACTCTGGAAGTCAGTCTGGAGGTTCCTTAGAAAATTGGACATAGTACTACTGGAAGATCTAGCAATACCTCTCCTAGGCATATATCCAGAAGATGTCCCAATGGGTAAGAAGGACACATGCTCCACTATGTTCATAGCAGCCTTATTTATAATAGCCAGAAGCTGGAAAGAACCCAGATGTCCCTCAACAGAAGAATGGATACAGAATATGTGGTACATTTACACAATGGAGTTGTTAATAACAACTCAGTTATTAACAACAATGATTTTTTGAAATTCTTAGGCAAATGGATGGATCTTTGGGATATCATCCTGAGTGAGGTAACCCAATCACAAAAGAAGTCATTAGATATACACTCACTGATAAGTGGATATTAGCCCAGAAACTTAGAATACCCAAGATACAATTTGTAAAGCACAAGAAAATCAAGAAGAAGGAATATTAACTTGTGGATATTTCATTCCTCCTTAGAATAGGGAACAAAATACACATGAAAGGAGTTACAGAGACAAAGGTTGGAGTTAAGATGAATGGATGGACTATCCAGAGACTACCCCACCTGGGGATCCATCCCATAATCATTCACCAAACCCAGACACTATTGCATATGCCAGCAATATTGATGAACGGATGGACTATCCAGAGACTACCCCACCTGGGGATCCATCCCATAATCATTCACCAAACCCAGACACTATTGCATATGCCAGCAATATTTTGCTGAAGGGACCCTGGTATAGCTGTCTTGTACGAGGCTATGCCAGTGTCTGGCAAATACAGAAGTGGATGCTCACAATCATCTATAGGATGGAACACAGGGCCCCCAATGGAGAAGCTAGAGAAAGCACCCAAGGAGCTGAAGGGGTCTGCAACCCTATAGGTGGAACAACAATATGAACTAACCCAGTACCCTCAGAGCTCGTGTCTCTAGCTGCATATGTAGCAGAAGATGGCCTATTCAGCCATCATTGGGAAGAGAGGCCTCTTGGTATTGCAAACTTTATATGCCCCAGTACAGGGGAATGCCAGGGCCAAGAAGTGGGAGTGGGTGGGTAGAGGAGCAGGGCAGGGGGAGCGTATAGGGAACTTTTGGGATAGCATTTGAAATGTAAATAAAGAAAATATATAATAAAAACGAATAAAAAGAAGAACATCACAAATGATAATCTGGTCTCTTAAGAACCTTTTCACTCTTGTGGAAGCTGTTTCTGTGTGGTATTTATTTTTGTTCTGTGATATTTGCTCTCCACTTAGATAAGGAGTCCTTGTTACTTTTGCAACTCTTTGGATAAGTGGCCAATAGCCTGAAAACGTAAAACCCAAACTCCAAACACTGTGATGCCTTTCGTTACAATTGAAGGTGACTGAACACAAAATTTTGTAGGACAGTTTCAATTTCATAGTGCTAAAGTCATGTAACAGTAGGAAAAAAAAAGGTCAAATGCATAAGTTAGAATTTCCACTGCATTAATAATCACTAATGTACCATATACCTTTGTCTGTATTCTAACTCCATTTTCCCTTTAAGAGATCTAATCTGCTATTGCTTAATATGAACTTTTTTGTTGCAATGTTTCAATTCTGTTTGATTGCATTTATGATAGGAAAGCTCTAAGATAAGGGAAGAAATAAAAAATTCAAACGAAATTACTTGAATAATACTGGATGTTTCCAATATTTGAACATTTTTGTAACTGCTAGAGTCACTTTTGCATGGATGTAGCACAAGATGTGAATAGATGAGTCAGTCAGATTAATATAAAGAGCTTACACTTTTGCCTTCTCATAGAAAATTAAGAAAACATGCTGCTGAGTTCATTATATGTAAACTAAGAACAAAATATAACATTTAAAATAGAAAAAAAATACCTTTAGTTTTAGAAAAACTGTAACAAGTTTCATAACTTCTTGGTAAGCATTTACTAGATCAGTTTACATTTAGCATAGGCTACTTCATATATTTAAAACCTGTAGAACTATAAAATTCTAATGTAGTTTCCAACATGAAAAGAAAAGATCTCATTTACATATAAAATTTAATAAAGAGGATTTTAGATTGTACAAAATGGAATCATTTCATTACCAGGTTTCTTTTTTTTAAATTAGAGAAATCTTGTATTTATTTGAATAATGTTTTTTTTCTGACCTTCAAAGAAGGTCTAATTCCAGTTCTTCACAAACTATTCCACAAAATAGAAGCAGAAGGTACTCTATCCAATTCATTCTATGAAGCCACAATTACTCTGATACCTAAACCATAGAAAGACCCAACAAAGATAGAGAACTTCAGACCAATTTCCCTGATGAATAATGATTCTTTTAATGAGGAAAAAAAAACCACTTTCTTTGTGAAACCATGTCCATTTTATGAATCATTAAACCTACCAAAAATGCAATAATGTATATTGATGCTGTTTTTAAACTAAAACAAACATTCATAGAAATGTTGAAAATTTGTAGCCTTAATTTCCATTGTTTGATTTTTATGGAATAATAATTTTCTTTCATCTTTTAAATGAAATATTAACACCTTCTGTTTTTTATATCCATTTATGAACCTATATACCTAAGCTGTGCATAAGCAGCCTAGACAAATAGAGACTCTCAGAAAGGTGAATTGACATATGTCCCACTTACTAAAAATACATCCTATGGCCCAGATATCATCTGATCCCACCATATGTTGTTTAAAATGCAAAGCACATTTTCTGGTCTGATATTTTCTAATCTTACTACAACAAAGTCAAGTGCATCCAATTTTTATAGACTTCAGAGAATGTTGTTCAGAAATGCCCAGTAATTTATTTTTGCATTATTTTGCAGAACATCAAGATCACTTCAGCATTGTTAACAGATGTTTTCTGTCCCCACAATGGTTTGCTGTTATTTCTTCAGGCACAAAGATAACGGGGAAATGCAATAAAAGAAGTGTATATTCATTTTTTTTCTCATAACATTTATCACAATCAATACAATATCGCAACAATACTAGTACTTCTCTGGTCCTTTGAGGCTAGAAGTGTTTGTAGTGGAGCAATGGTCCTGGGAGCTAGTGCCAGAATATATTCATGGAAACACTTAACGATAATACTGCTTCAGTAGAGGCAGTAATGGTATAAACAGGGCAAAGGAAATACCAGGATTGCAACAGATGCAATTGATTATATGCCTTAGGGAATATTCCACTCATTTATTTTAAGTTCGGTCTATGGAAATCAAAAGATTCTGATTCTGTCAGTAAGATGTATCCCAAGCAAGCTAATGCACTGTGACAGCACTCTTGCATTACTGACATGGCAGATCACGCTGTTGGATGCAAGAAGCCACTGAAGCCAGCTGTTGGTTGTGGAGTGTAATCTAATGGAGGCCTCACAATTACTATGACCTGTGATCCGTTATGTTCCTGAGCCAGAAAGCAGCAGAAAAGGACGGCTTTAGCTACCATTCCCTTATGTATTCAAATTCCTTTACAGAAAGGAAACAGTAATTCTTAATAATGTTCATTGTTCTCAATTCATAGTTCAACAATGCATTCTGGGCATCTAAAAGGTCAAGTGACATGTTCTCCTGAGACAGACTTTCAGTTTCATGAAGACCAAGTCCTTTCTTCTCATTCTTCTCTTATCAATTAAGAATTTTTGTGCTGTAAGATCGAGAATTGACAAATGGGACCTCATGAAACTCCAAAGCTTCTGCAAGGCAAAAGACACCGTCAATAAGACAAAAAAACCACCAACAGATTGGGAAAGGATCTTTACCTATCCTTAATCAGATAGGGGACTAATATACAATATATATAAAGAACTCAAGAAGGTGGACTTCAGAAAATAAAATAACCCCATTAAAAATGGGGCTCAGAACTGAACAAAGGATTCTCACCCGAGGAATACCGAATGGCAGAGAAGCACCTGAAAAAATGTTCAACATCCTTAATCATCAGGGAAATGGAAATCAAAACAACACTGAGATTCCACCTCACACCAGTCAGAATGGCTAAGATCAAAATTTCAGGTGACAGCAGATGCTGGCGAGGATGTGGAGAAAGAGGAACACTCCTCCATTGTTGGTGGGATTGCAAGCTTGTACAACCACTCTGGAAATCCGTCTGGCGGTTCCTCAGAAAATTGGACATAGTACTACCGGAGGATCCAGCAATACCTCTCCTGGGCATATATCCAGAAGATGTCCCAACCGGTAAGAAGAACACATGCTCCACTATGTTCATAGCAGCCTTATTTATAATAGCCAGAAGCTGGAAAGAACCCAGATGCCCCTCAACAGAGGAATGGATACAGAAAATGTGGTACATTTACACAATGGAGTACTACTCAGCTATTAAAAAGAATGAATTTATGAAATTCCTAGCCAAATGGATGGACCTGGAGGGCATCATCCTGAGTGAGGTAACACATTCACAAAGGAACTCACACAATATGTGCTCACTGATAAGTGGATATTAGCCCCAAACCTAGGATACCCAAGATATAAGATACAATTTGCTAAACACATGAAACTCAAGAAGAATGAAGACTGAAGTGTGGATACTATGCCCCTCCTTAGAAGTGGGAACAAAACACCCATGGAAGGAGTTACAGAGACAAAGTTTGGAGCTGAGACGAAAGGATGGACCATCTAGAGACTGCCATAACCAGGGATCCACCCCATAATCAGCATCCAAACGCTGACACCATTGCATACACTAGCAAGATTTTATCGAAAGGACCCAGATGTAGCTGTCTCTTGTGAGACTATGCCGGGGCCTAGCAAACACAGAAGTGGATGCTCACAGTCAGCTATTGGATGGACCACAGGGCTCCCAATGGAGGAGCTATAGAAAGTACCCAAGGAGCTAAAGGGATCTGCAACCCTATAGTTGGAACAACATTATGAACTAACCAGTACCCCGGAGCTCTTGACTCTAGCTGCATATGTATTAAAAGATGGCCTAGTCGGCCATCACTGGAAAAAGAGGCCCATTGGACTTGCAAACTTTATATGCCCCAGTACAGGGGAACGCCAGGGCCAAAAAAAAAAAAAATGGGAATGGGTGGGTAGGGAAGTGGGGGAACGGTATGGGGGACTTTTGGGATAGCATTGGAAATGTAATTGAGGAAAATATGTAATAAAAATCTTTAAAAAAAAGAATTTTTTCTTTTTTTAAATTCAGAGTTAACAATTTCTCATCCTGGCTTCTGGGGGAATGGCTCAGTTAGTAAAATACTTGCTGTATAAACATTAGACCTGGAATTTGGAGGCCCGGCCCCCACAGAAATAGGGGGTACATTGTTGTGTTGCTCTGTTTCCAGTACAGGTAAGACAGAGACAGACAGATTCTTCGAGTCCAATGACCCTGCAATCCAGCCTCAGCGATGAAGTTTAGTTTCAGACACATAAATACTATCTCAAAAAAGGAACTGGATAAGGATTAAGGAAGGCACTTACCATCAACCTCTAATCTCTATTAGTGACTATGTGTACAAGTATCAACAGAAATAGGTTCAAATAGCCATATGAAAACTGTCTCTGTCCCTCTGTGTCTGTGTCTCTGCCAGTCTGTGTCTGTGTCTGTGTGTGTGTCTGTGTCTGTGTCTGTGTGTGTGTCTGTGTCTGTGTGTGTGTCTGTGTCTGTGTCTGTGTCTGTGTCTGTGTCTGTGTGTGTCTGTGTGTGTGTCTGTGTCTGTGTCTGTGCCTCTTTCTGTGTCTGTGTCTGTGTCTGTGTCTGTGTCTGTGTCTGTGTCTGTGTCTGTGTCTGTGTCTGTCTCTGTCTCTGTCTCTGTCTCTGTCTCTCTCTCCACTCTTCTTTTCCTCTGTCAATATAACCAGGTCTGTACCAGAGTAGGAAAAACTATAGCTTCTCTCTGAAATGATGCAAGGATTAGAAAAAAACAATTTAATTTCCCTTTTTGTTCCACTGATCGAAAGATCCATTGTCCACGAGATTCACCTTGAAAGTATGAGAATGGATAAATGGGTCTTTTGAAAGCTAGGACTTAAAGAGAATTGCTAAGCCCTTCAAGAGACAAAAGAAGGAGGTCTCTTGTAATTAATGCTAATTTACAGTCTCACTCCTATGAAATTACACATTACATGCACATTAATTATGATTAGCATTCCTTCAATGAATGTTGCAGGGAATCATAATGATTTGTTACTAGGGATACAATGCTGTCACACAGTGTTTTCTGAAGGATAGGCTTGCCTTGTCTATGTGATAAAAGAAGGCTAAATTCTAGCACTTCATTTCACTAGATTATGGAATATGCAAGCAGTGAATGATGTGGCATTTACTATAATCCCTCAAAAAATTAGAGTATAACCTTTTAGTCCTTTTAACTTTGAAAATAAGCCTATCATTTTCTTAATGAGAAAACATTTTTTTTCTGTATTATGAATCTTTTTTCAGTTTTGATACAAAAACAACATGTAAACTCTCATTCAATCATACATACACTTGGGGATCTTGGAAGTCTGTGGAACTGAAATTCCGCATAAGTGTCATTCATATATCTCCTCATAGAAAATGACATTGATATTACATTTTCATCATCTATGGGGTCTTGCCCATAAATTTAGATGATCAAGAAATAGCAGAGCATTGCCTCATCTGGCATCAATGAGGGGAGAGGCCCTTGCTCCTGTGAAGGCTCAATGCCTCAGCGTAGGATGCTAGTGGGATGAGGCGGGAGTGGAGAGGCGAGGTGGGTAGGGGAGTACCCTCATAGAGGCAGGGGAAGGGGGATGGGTTAGGAGGTTTGCAGCTGGGAAACCAGGAAAGGGGACAGCATACATGTACACATACACAATTCAACTTCAATTTTGAAAAGAAGACTAAAATCTCAGATATTTGACTACTGGAGGATAAAAATCTAGCAAGATGAAGGCAACCCTTTATCCCTCAGTGTACCAAGATATCTGCTGATAAAAGCCTCACTGGAGATTATAGTTAATCATGTTTTCTGCTTTTCTTTACATTATTTATTATTAATTCATTATTTTTTACACTCCATATTTTGCTCCCCCCTCCTCCCTACCATAACTTCTTGGGGCCACTATTCTTTTGTGGGTTAAGTGCACCATCTATGAATGAACACAGACCCGGCAGTTCACGGCTGTATGTGTGTTGGGGACCTCATATCAGATGGTGTATGTTGTCTGGTTGGTGTTCCCGTATCTGAGAGATCTCAGGGCTCCAGGTTAATTGAGACTGCTGGTCTGCCTACAGGATCACCCTTCTCACCTTCTTTCAGCTTTCCCTAATTCAACAACAGTGGTCAGCTGCTTCTGTCCATTGGTTGGGTGCAAATACCTGCATCTCTTTCAGCTGGTTGTTGGATCTTTCAGAGGGCAGTCATGATAGTTCCCTTTTTGTGAGCGCTCAATAGCTTCAATAATAGTGTCAGGCTTTGGGACCTACCCTTGAGCTGGTTCCCACTTTGGACCTCTTGCTGGACCTTCTTTTTTTAGTCTCCTCTTCATTTCCATCCTTGCAATTCTTTCAGACAGGAAGAATTATAGGTCAGAATTGTGACTGTAGGATGGCAACCCCATTCCTCTCTTGATGTCTGTCTTCCTACTTGAGGTGGGCTCTATATTTTCCTTCTCTCTACTGTCTGTTATTTCATCTAAGGTCCCTCCTTTTGAGTCCCGAGAGTTTCCCACTTCCCAGGTTTCTGATACATTCTGGAGAGTTCCCCCAACCTCCTATCTCCCAAGGTTGCCTGTTTCCATTCTTTCTGCTGGTCCTCAGGGCTTCAGTCCTTTTCCCTCATCTAATACCGAATCAGATTCCCCTCTCCCCATAACACCCCCACCCCATCCACTTTCCCTCCCTCCCTACTTGTGATAGCTTTCTTCTCTCTCCCAAGTGGAACTGAGGCTTCTTCACTTGAGTGAAAAACCTATATGACAATAACTAAAAGTCTCTCAAGAAAGAAATCAAAGATCTCAGAAAATGGAGAGATCTCCCATGCTCAAGGATTGACAGAATTAACATAGTAAAAATGTCCATACTACCAAAGGCAATCTATAGATTCAATGAAATCAACATCAAAATCCAAAGAAAATTCTTCAAAGACATTGAAAGAGCAATCCTCAAATTCATCTGGAAAGGCAAAAAAACCAGAATAGCAAAAACAATTTGTAACAATAATAGAACAGCAGGGAGAATCACTATCCCTGACCTCAAGCTTTATTACAGAGCAATAGTGATAAAAAAGATTGCATGGTATTGGTACAGAGACAGACACATTGATCAATGGAATAGAATTGAAGACCCAGAAATAAAACCACACACACACTTATGATCACTTGATCTTCGACAATGGGAAAAAGAAAAAGCATCTTCAATAAATGGTGCTAGTCTAACTGACTTTATGTAGAAGAATGAAAATAGACCAAAATTTGTCACCTTGTACAACGCTCAAGTCCAAGTGGATCAAGGACCTCAACATAAAACCAGATACACTGAATCTAATAGAAGAGAAAGTGGGAAAGAGCCATGAACTCGTTGGTATGGGGGAAATTTCCTAAACAAAACCAATGGCTCATGCTGTAAGACCAAGAATTGATAAATGAAACCTCATGAAACTGAAAAGCTTCTGTAAGGCAAAGGACATAGTCAATAAGACAAATCAGCTACCTATAGATTTGGAAAAAATCTTCACTAACCCCACATATGATAGAGGGCTAATAGCCAAAGTATATAAAGAACCCAAGAAGTTAAGCACCAAAAAACCAAACAACCCAATCAAAAAATGGGGTATAGAACTAAACTGATAATTCACAACTGATGAATCTCCAATGGCTGAGAAGTACCTAGCCATTGTTCAAAAAAGTTCAAGAAATGTTCAATGTCCTTAGTCATCAGGGAAATGCAAATCAAAGGACCCTGAGATTCCACCTTCCACTAATCAAAATGGCTAAGATCAAATCCTCAGGTGACAGCACATGTTGGAGAGGACATGGAGAAGGAGGAACACTCCTACATTGCTGGTGGGATTGTAAACTGGTACAACCATTCTGGAAATCAATCTGGAGGTTCCTTAGCAAATTGGAAATAGATCTACCTGAAGATCCAGCTATACTCCATTGTGTAAATGCACCACATTTTCTGTATCCATTCTTCTGTCATAGGACATGTAGTTGTTTCCAGCTTCTGGCTATCACAAATAAGGCCACTATGAACATAGTGGAACACATGCCCCTGTGGCATGGTGGGACATCTTTTGGGTAAGTTCCCAAGAGTGGTATTGCTGGGTCTTACACAGTGGAATATTACTCAGCTATTAAGAACAAGGACATCCTGAATTTTTCAGGCAAATGGATGGAACCGGAAAATATCATCCTGATTGAGGTAACTCAGACCCCAAAGGACATGCATGGTATGTACTCACTAATAAATGGATATTAGCCAAAAAAAAGTATAGAATACCCAAGATATAGTCCACAGAATATTTTCTGCTTTTACTCCCAGTGTGGGACTGGGAATCATTTTCAATTCCATCACTTCACATGGTTAAGTCTGATCTCCCTAGATGTAACCACAGCACATATCCTGCTGCATCATTTTGTGTTGCTGTCAGAGAAACAGGTCTCTACTATTCCCATGATCCTGGCATGTCTGTTCTTTCCTCTTTTCCTCTGACCCAGCCAAAAAAGCTCTTTTCTCCTCTCTATCCACATATCCCTGAAATCTAGTTTTCAAAACACCCAAATGAGGAAAAAAATCTGAAAGCAGTTAATATCTTAAGCTTTACAAACACAGCCTTGTGGTGGGTAAAATCAAGGGGCAGAAAGACCCTGGATACCTTATGGAAATGTGGGAAGGGAAAGTGTTGTGAGAACAGAATAGCAATGAATAGCTCAATAAATTACCCAACCTCACATTCTTGAAAATCCCACCTGGAATTTTTAATATATTGGTACCCATAGCTAATTTAGAATCATGCATTCAAACGTGAAAATGGAACACCCACACAGGGGAAAATGTGCTCTGGCCCAATTGTCTCCAACCCAGAAGACTCCGTGTCATTTCATAGGCAAATCTCAGCAGACATGTAAGCCAGAAAGGAGGTGGGGCCTCTGCTGTTCCAGGGACATGAATATTTCCAAATGACTTATACCTTTCAGCAATTTGATTTTATCAGAGAGTTCATGGCATTTAATTTTTGAATCACATATAGCAAAATCTGGAAAATAATCGTCTGCCATCCAATTTCCATCATATTCAGACATTGATTAATTTTTTGTTTCCTTTGAGACAGATTTGATTTCCAAGGGCACTTAAAAGTTAGCTGCTAGTTTGGTCTGACTTGATTTATTCTGCCAGCCACCACTGTGGTAAAATGTCTATAATGTATGTCAGCTACCTATAATAAAAAGTGCAATGCCTAGAACTTTCCCTGGATATAGGAAATTGGAATCGGTGATTTCTGGAGGTCTCGGCTGGTTTACTAAAGTGTTAACATGGATAATAAAGCCTGCATTTATGGTAGTTTCTCTTGTTGGGATGGCTTCAGGGCTCTATAAATGAGTTATTTTTGTTTTTTCAACAACCCAGTGAGGCCAATGTTATGATCCCCACTCCACAGGTAGATCTGAGACAAAGTTTGTAATTGGCTTACCTACATTCACTTAGAGAAGCTATTTGGATTTGAGCCTGGCAGATGAATTCCACAGTATAAAATTTGTTCCGTGATTTCATAGAGTAGGAGGTACCACCGCCTTCTTCCAACCCAACTTACATAAATGTGTACATAAACTTCTGCTTCAAAACAGAAAATAAACTAGCTATGCTCATGGGATAAAAGGGTTTGTTACTGTATTTCACAATAGTATCTATTTGATTCTGTATATATTTATTGCTGCATATAAAAACCAAGTCTGATATTTAACATTAACTTGAGCTGTGACAAATATATAGCTGTGATGTGGGATATATCCTCAGGTACTTATGCCCAGAATGCCGTGGAGAGTGTTGAGTTGGATATTCTTTAAATTATGACATTATATTCTAAAGAAATCTTTTTTAAATTTAATTAATTAATTATTTTTAAATTTTATTGTATTTTTTTGTGTTTGTTTGTTTGTTTGTTTGTTTTTTTGAGACAGGATTTCTGTATGTATCCCTGGCTGTCCTGGAACTCACTTTGTAGACCAGGCTGGCCTCGAACTCAGAAATCAGCCTGCCTCTGCCCGAGTGCTAGGATTAAAGGTGTGCACCACCAGCTGAGCATGCCAGGAAAAGCAAGCCAGTAAGGAACATCTCTTCATGATCTCTGCATCAGCTCCTGCTTCCTGACCTGCTTGAGTTCCAGTCCTGACTTCCTTTGGTGCTGAACAGCAATGTGGAAGTGCAAACTGAATAAACCCTCTTCTCCCCAACTTGCTTCTTGGTCATGATGTTTGTGCAGGAATAGAAACCCTGACTAAGACTAACAGAAAAGAGAGATGAGAGAGAGAGAGAGAGAGAGAGAGAGAGAGAGAGAGAGAGAGAGAGAGAGAGAGAGAGAGAGAGAGTAGGAGGGGGACTAACAAGTATTTTTATTTTGAAAATATGGAGGTTTGCTAAATTTTCTCTCTCTAGCCAGTAAGAAAGGACTGGCAGTGATAATGAGAAAACTGCATATGGATTTACGAATGTCAGGCATATAGGCACTAATAAAGTCTTTCACCTTAGTCTGTGTCATTGTAATGCATGAAGTACATTGCATTGAGCTTCCTAGACATGTCAACATTAATAAAAATCTGTAGCCACACGAATAATGGATCATCTTAGCAGCCTATGTGGGCAGATTTTTGGCACTTAGAACTCAAGTTCGCCTGGACCACTGGTTGACAAAGAAAATTACTCACTTTCTGAGAGTCTTCCCTTGGCTTGGGTTTTATTTTCCAAAGCTGATTGAGTCACATAAGTAGAAAGAAGAGAAGTAAGAGAGTCCATTTTTATTAGCTCACAGGAGACATACGGTATGCCAAGGACTGCTGACATTATCTGAGCCTTGTGGGGAAAGCTCATCTAACTTAAGAAGACAAGAGAGTTTTAACCTTTGCAATCTTTTCTAATACTAACTAAGAACAAATACATAGATGCTGATGCAGCAGTTTCTCACAGCCTACCTCCAAAGCAAGAGATCTGAAATAAACAACCCTCTCTTGTGTCTGGAAGGATAAAGAAAATAGTATAGTTATTTTTCTTTTGCGAAATATTATGACTATGAAAAGCTGGATGATCAGAAACAACAGAGTTTAGTAAAATTTTACTCACTAATTCATCCAAACATTTCAAACATTAGCATGCTTATTTTTGACAATTCAAGGTGATGTGCTCTAAAGTAGAAAGCCATGTTCCTTTGTTCATATAAACATGTTCATTGAGCTGTGCTGTTTTAATGTAACAAAAGCTGGTGCCCTGTGAATTTTTGTTGTTCCTTTTGTGTCTTTGAGCCTTTTGATTTTATTTTCTATATTATCAGTTAGGAATTGTCTAAAACACTATTTAAGGTGCTTTCTTAAATAATTCAGTGCTACAAATGTACAAATGAACAAGAATATTCTACCATGATTTTGGAAACATATAATTCTCCATATTTCCCTCTCTCTTATTTTGTTTGCAGGGGATTTTTTAAAAAATTATTTTAAACAATTTTTTATTAGATATTTTCTTCATTTACAATTCAAATGCTATCCCAAAAGCCCTTTATACCCCCACCCCACCCTGCCCCGCACTGCTCTCCAACCCACCCACTCTCACTTCCTGACCCTGGTATTCCCCTGTATTGAGGCATATAATCTTGTTTGCAGGGGAGCTTAAAAATATAATGAAGCCCAGCTTTCTGTACTGTTACGGTTATATTCTAGAGCTATTTTCAGGTATTTACTTATACTTTCAATAACCTTTCCATTCTTTAATTTTATTTTCTTCTTAGTGTATGTTGTTAGTTGAGGCCCAACATGTTTATGTGTGTATCTGTGAGAAGGTAAAGCTTACACGTAAATAGATGGGAAGAGGTGGTTTTATTAACTATGGTTATAATATCTTAAATCATTTACATGGTTGGTTTTACTTAGACAATAACTTTATACACGCAAAGTTAAGTTCACTTGAAACAGTATAATAATTAGTAAAAATTACATTGTTAGTCTAAGTCATGTCAAAGCCAATGCATGCCAATACTTTAAAAATCATTTTACAGAGTAATTGTAATTTGATATAGTCACTTACTTACTTTTCTTTCAGTAGCCATATGTGAGGTGATGCATGGCTTGGGAAGATAAGCTTGGAGCCAGTCCAGGTTTCAGAGTGAGAATCCTGTCTCAAAAACTTAGTAAAAACCAGCACTACCTGTTGACACCACGGTTACCTGGCAATAAGCAAGTATGCCTGACTCACTATAAAAGGGGCTGCTTGCCCCCTCCTTTCTTTCTTGCTCTCTTGCTCTTGTTCCCTTACCCTCTTCCCCCTCTATCCCCATTCTCCTCCCCTCCTTTCTCTCTGCATGTTCATGGCCCACCTCCACTCCTCTTCTCCTCCGCCCCCTCTGCCTTTTTCTGCCTCTAATACCCCAATCAACTCCCCTCTTCATGTCCCTAATCAACTCTATTCTATACTATACCTTCCTGTGGCTGGTCTTTCAGGGCAAATGGATGCTTCAGCATGGGCCTACACAGGCATCCCCTTGCCCCACACCTGACTATAACACCCACCAAACACATTCCTTCCCTCTCTTCTTTTTATAAAATACAACACTACTAAAATAATCAAAATTTTCTTCAGAACTATATTTTATAGAGAGTTAACATGATATTCAATATTATTTTACCATAATTTTATCAGCTTATGTTTTCTTTACATATTTTATAACAAAAGGAATTCCAGAGGAAATCTCATTCCCTCTTTTCTTTTATAATACTCAATATTGAATGTGGAGGTTACTTTGGATAGTATGGACATTTTCACAACATTACTTCTACCAATTCAGGATTATGAGAGGGCTTTCTTCTGTTCCTTTTTAGGCTCTTAAATATTTCAATGTACAAGTCTTCCCCTTTCTTAGACTTAATTCAATATATTTTGTTTTTCTTTCTGAAGTGACTCAGTGGAAATGATCATCAAGGTTTCAATTCAATTCTCCACAGAAATCTAAAAAGGAATCTCAAAATTCATACCAAAATCACAAAATACCCAGAAGCACAAAAATATTGAACAGTAAAGACATTTCAGGAGCTATATCCATCCCTGATTTCAAGTATGTCACAGAGGAGACTTGGCGATATAAACAGCAAGTGGTGGTGGGAAAGAAACATGTTGATCAAAAGAATGCCAATGAGAACCCTAGAGTCACCTGAATTTTTCAACGAGACCAAAAGCAGACATTGGACAGAGGAAAATACCTTGAACAAATCGTATTTGCAAGGACAAACTGGAGAGATTTATGTAGAAAAACTGAAACTAGAACGTTCTCTCTAATTTATACAAAACTCAACTAGATACACATCAAGGAATTTAAAATTAGACTTGTGACCTGAATCTGATTGATAGAGGACAATGTAGAAAGTATGTTTGAATTTATAGACACAGAAGTGGACTTTCTGAATAGAATGCAATAGGCATTAGACTGACAGTTTACAAATAGGTTGCTATGAAATTATGATGTGTTTGAACAGCAAAAATACCAACATTTTAGCGAAAAGTCTGCCTGCAGAATGGCAAATATTTCTACATCAACTATGTATCTGACTGGTAACAGGAGAGAAACTGGTGAAATGGCTGCCCTATGATTAGGAGTAAAGATTTTATTGTGTGTAAGAGAAAACAAACACCCAGAGGCATTTGGAAGAGTCCAGTACAGGAAGAAAAAGAAGCAGACTACATGGCCAGCATTATATGCAATAAAAGGGAGAAAAGCATAAAATAATAAGAGAAAGGATAGGAGAGAATAACGTGGGAAGAGGGATAAACCACAGAATCATAAAGAGAGTGGGGATTAAGTACCGCCTAGGCCAGCACAGTGCAAGGGGAGTGGGGAAGGCTAGAGAGGTCTGGAGGCTAGTGAAGGAGCTTTAAAATGTATATTGGGTAATTGTGAATAGCAATTTAGGAAGCCTGGTGGCAGACATGGCCTTTGATGCAGATTAATGTCAGTGGACATCTTATGTTCCTTCTGCCAGAGGCAAGGAAAGTGAGTTATTTTGGGGGAAGGGAACTCTTTCACAACTTCCTGAGTTATATTGGTTTTTATCTAACTCCAAAATCTTTCCATAGTCGAGCTTGAGCTGGACCAAGATTGTAACTTGGGGACATATGCATTTCCTGAAACCTAAACAGGAGGAACTCAAAAAATTAACCAGTAAGAAAAAAATAGCCAAATTAAGAATTGGGACATGGACTAAATGATGAGTTATCAAAGGAGAAACCAAAATGACCAAGAAATATTTTTGAAAGATTTCATATCCTCATCCATCAAGGAAATGCAAATTAAAACTTCTTTGAGATTTACCTTACCCAGATAAGAATAGCTAAGACAAAAAAACAGACAAGCAACAGAAGTGACAACTAGATATTGGTCAGGTACAGACTATCCCATCCACTACAGAGATCAGTAAGGAAATTCATAAAAGGCTAGAAATAGCTTTTACCTTATGTCTTAGTTAGGGTTTCCACTGTTGTGAAGAGTCAACAAGTTTCAGAGGTTTAGTTCATTATTGTTACGGTGAGAAACATGGCAGCATGTAGGCAGATATGATGCTGGAGGAGATGAGAGTTCTATATCCTGATCTGCATCTTGATCTGAAGGCATCAGAAGAAGACTGTCCCACAGTAGGCAAAGCTTGAACATAAAAAACCTCAAAGCCTACCCCATTAGTGACACACTTCCTCCAACAAAGACACACCTACTCCAAGGTCACTCCTCCTAATAGTGCCATTCCCTATGGGCCAAGGATTCAACCATAGGAATCTATGGGGATCAAACCTATTCAAATCACCATACCACATGATCTAACCATACCACTCCATGGCATATTCCCAAAGTAGTCAACACTTCTTCTTATACAGATATTTGCTCACACATGTTCATTGCTGTTCTATTTAAAATAACCAGGAAATGGAAATTGCCCAGATCAGCATCAGCTAATGTGACACATACACAATGAGATAGTATTCCGCTGCTAAGAACAATGATAATAAGAAAATTTCAAGGAAATGGATGGATCTGGAAATAATCATTCTAAACAAGGTAATTAAGACCCAGAAAGACAAACATGCACGTTCCTTGTCATGTGTTTGCTAACTTTAAAACATATATATATATATAGTCTTCAGTTAGAGTACCCATAGAAATCAGGAAGTTAGTAAGGGGCTGTAGAAGTGGGATTTCAAGCAAAGAGGGATAGAACACAAGGGGTATGAAGAAGAAAAGAAGAATAATATAACAGGAAGGGTTAAGTGGGGTGGGGGTATTGCACACTAAAGACATCTGAAAAAGACATTTGGAAACATACTACTGTAGATGCACACATAAAAGGAGTTTGAGTGGGGTTACTTGCTACTATAGCAGGGTAAGAGCAATTCAGACATCATTGAGTGTGAAATGAAAAATCTCAGTGGAAGGTATGTTACCTCTTTTTCTGTTGTTGATCCACAAGGTTCTATAGGAGTCCTCATATGTTATGTGCAATTGATATTGCTCTGGCTCCCCTGCAAAACTTGATAGTCTGTTGCTAAAGCTGAAGACACCAACTTATTTCAGGACGCAAAGAAATCAAGCTAGGGCTGGCCAGAAGCTTCAACCCTGCCAGCTTGCTTACATAGTGCTAGAAGAGGCTGTATATAGTACTTGGGAGAAACATTATCAAAAGTCTTACCCACTTGGGAACCTCAAGAGATATAGTAACAATTATCTTGGTAAAATATGCCCATAGGCACAGTAATGCCAAGAAGGAGTTAGCAATCAAAGATATCTTAGTAATTGGGAACCAAAGGAATACTACAAAAATCACAGCAAGCAACACACTTGAGATTTACTGGGGAGTGAGTGGTCAGCAGGGGATATTAAAATGGCTGCCTCTGGAGCAAAGATGGAGACAGGTCAGGCTATGATGGGCATATAGTGGGTATGGAGCATTCACATGGAGCAAATACTGGAACTGTAGAAATGTATGATATTGGTGTTAGTAATGGTGAAGCCACTGTATAGTTAAAATTAGGGTGAGGGATAAGGGAGCTCCAAGGATCCTGGTTCTAGAATGTGGGCAGTTGACCAACAGGAACAACCATTGATTTTCAAATTAAACTTAAGGCCAATGAGTGCTGAAGAGAGAATAAGAGACTTTGACATGCTCACCTTTAAATGTTCCATTTATATCACATCATTCCTCAAGGCTCAGGGATCACTGAGGAGTCGGGGATAGAAAAAAATTATAAGTGCCTATTGTAGTGAGATTCATCAGAGAAACAGTTTTTCTCAGAGAGGACAGATCTGTCATATTCATGAACTCACAGCAGCTATGTCTACATGTATGAATGATACCTGGACAAGATCAAGCCAGCTAAAGATCTTAACATGGTTTAGGGTCATCATGCCATTAGTTAAGGAGCTATTGGCAAATGATAACTGTTAGTGGAGGAGAGTCAGTTCTCTGCAGAGATGCCTCCCTGGATAGGCTACCCATGCTCACACAGATGGTTCCCATATCCATACATATACATGCAATATAAAGCTGACTTTGGAGGTTTAAATAAAGAGCACATGAACTTGTGAGAGGAAGTGAAGAGATTGGAAGAGAGGGAATGGAAGGTGGATTTGATCAAAACATATGCATGTATGAAATTCTCAAAAATAAAAATGTGCTCATAAAATAATATTTTGCATAAAAATTGTATATACTTTAACAATTTCCAGAAAGTAGAAATTCTATCTTTCTTTATTAAAAAGCATGGGATTTTTTTATGATATTTTAAGAATAACATTCATCAAATATATTTGGCTAAAGTGATATCATACATTTTAGAAGCTGCAAAAAGGATCTAAAGTGCTTTTTAAGTGATTGAAAGGATGAGGGCATAGAATGGAGATGCCATTGTCAGTTCCAGAAAGATAAATCAAAAGGGCTTCCTAATTATTTGCCTTGAATTTAAAAAAGCTTTTCATATGGAGACATCCTCCTTACCTGTTCTTGATCTTCCTAGGTGTAGGCACAAGGTGGAAACAGCTCCATTTGTTGTTACGCCGAAGTTCATACACAGAGAAAATGTTTTTGACAGATAAATCAAGTACTATCACAGGTAATTAAGGGCTGTTAGGTTACTGTCAACTCTTATCTCAGGGGAGTCACTTTTTCCCACAAACAGCTATGCAGTTGAATGATTTAGACGCTGGTGCTGAATAGCAAGTCCCAAAATGAGATGAAAATTTACATGTTTTGCTAATTTATGTTTAAGTGATTTTATTGTAGCAGACACAACATTTTCAAAGAGGTACAGCTAACCTTTATTAAATTAAAAGTGGAGACACAGATTTAAAAAAACGTTATACTTTAAAAAAAATTTTTATTACTATATTTATTTACATTCCAGCCATTGCCCCCATCCCGTTCCCCCCTCCCACAGTTGCTTATACCATTCCTCCTCCCCCTTGCCTCTGAGAGGATGCTCCCCTACCCAACCAGGCATCCTTCTTCCCTGGGGCTTCATGTCTTTTGAGGATCAGGTGCATCTTCTCCCACAGAGGCCAGACCAGGAAGTCCTAGGCTACATATGTGCAGGGGGCCTCAGATTAGCCCTTATGCTGCCTGGTTAGTGGTTCAGTCTCTGGGAACTTCCAAGAGTCTGGGTTAGTTGAGACTGCTAGTCTTCCTATAGGGTTGCCTTCCTCTTCAGCTTCTTCAATCCTTTCCGTAATTCAACCACAAGGGTCCCTGGCTTCAGTCCAGTGGTTGGATGTAAGTATCTGTATCTGTCTCAGTCAGATGCTGCTAGGGCCTCTCAGAGGACAGTCGTGTCTGGAGGCGGCTGAGGAGGAGGGCGACTCTGTAGGAGGACCAGGAGTCTCAGTCAACCAGGACTGCCGAGGTCTCTCAAACGCGAAACCACCACCAACTAAGCAGCAAACACAGCTGATATAAGGTCCTCAACACATATACAGCAAAGGACTGCTGGGTGTGGGTTTAGTCAGAGAAGATGCACGTAACCCTCAAGGGACTGGAGGCCCCAGGGAGTTTAGAGGTCTGGTGGAGTGGGGTTGGCGATTGGGACGTCCTAGTGGAGACAGGGCGTGGGGAAGAGGAATGGGATGTAGAACTGGAGGGTGGACTGGGGGGGGGGGGGAGGAGGGTGGGGCTGGTGTGGAAAGAAACAAAGAAAGAAACAAAGAAACAAAGAAAGAAACAAAGAAATAAAGAAGTAAATAAAAGATTTTTTAAAGTTAAAAAAAAAGAGAAAATTAACACACACACACACAAAATAAAATACAACAACATCAAAAGACCCAGCTGAAAAAAAAAAAAAAAAGTAGCCGGGCATGGTGGCACACACCTTTAATCCCAGCACTTGGGAGGCATAGGCAGATGGATTTCTGAGTTCGAGGCCAGCCTGGTCTACAGAGTGAGTTCCAGGACAGCCAGAGCTATACAGAGGAAACTTGTCTCTAAAATCCTCATATCTCTAGCTGCATATGTAGCAGAAGATGGCCTAGTCGGCTATCATTGGAAAAAGAGGCCCTTTGGTCTTGCAAACTTTATATGCCTCAGTACAGGGGAACGCCAGGGCCCAGAAGTGGGAATGGGTGGGTAGGAGAGTGGGGGGGGGGGTATGGGGGACTTTTGGGATAGCATTGGAAATGTAAATGAAGAAAATACCTAATAAATAAATAAATAAAACCAAAAAACTACAGATCTGTAAGTATAAGAACAGGCAAAAAAACAAAAACAAAAACCAACCAACCAACCAACCAACAAACAAACAAACAAAACAAACAAACAAACAAACAAAACCCACCCAGCTGGCTCTGTAATTTTGGTGTATTTACAGGAGATGGCAAATATGTGTAATAATCAGGAAAAAAAAATTCTCAGTCTACATTAATGTAATAATTATATGCCTTTTAATTTAATAATAGTATATATGTGATTAACACATGTAATTAATTTGGCTTAATAGGACTTACTGTTTCATTCCATACATCCATCCATCCATCCATCCATCCATCCATCCATCCATACATACATACATACATACATATATACATATATACATACATTATATATTGTCTACTTACAATTTTAGACACTGTTTCAAACTTTTCCCCTCCTTTTTCCTCAGTGTCATGACCTTTCTGGAATCCCAGAAACTAAAGAAGATTGTGAAAAAAAATCTGAAATGTACTTCATAGAATAAATGTATGTTGACTTAAAGACTAATATCCTTGTGAACGAAAGCAAATTATTGTGAAAATGGAAAGTTATTGACACATTTTCTTACATATTCTTGATTTTTAGATGCCAGATACACTTTCCCCTGGGAAATCCTAGTTTCCCGTTAATGCAATGAAAGCATCCTAGTTCAGGTGAAAACGCTCCTCTAGTGTTTCTCTGCTTTGTAGTTTGTGATGCTTCTCTCTGTGTGAGACATCAAAAAACTTTATTATTACTAGAGTCAAGCATCCATTGTTTGGCCCTGAGATATCACATTCTCTGTAACTTTTAATTCATTTCTTTTAAATATGGTGGGTAATGTCATCTTTAAAGATGAAAAATTTGATTCCTACATGTTAACAAAATTGTTCAATGGTACAATTGAAGTAGTGGGAAGAAGTAGTAATTTTTTGTCCAGTTTGAGTTCTTTCAACTAATTGAACAAAAATGAAAATAATGAGGGTGACAGCTAGGAAAGCTGGTGACATCTGACGGCTTGTCAGCTTGCTGAAGCAACTGCTCTGGAAATAGCCTAAGCCTTTTTATTGTAAAAAGGCATTTAGTTATAGCAGCTACTCAACCTGCCATCTCTTTATCTGTGGATGAATTTTTCAAAAATGATCAAATGTGGTCACAACTGTGACCTAGGTGCCTAGCCTTAATGCAGGCTCCTATTGTGTACTTGGCAAGTAGTCAGGATCCTTTACCACTACAAAATGAAAAGTGTATATTTATATACTTGAATATATTATAAAGTTTAATCATATGAAAAACGACTAACACATGAATTATACTTAATCATGAAATACACTTTTCTAAATGGCATTTACCCAGTCAGTTTCTTCTCCCAAGACACACTTTGTATTTTTCTCCTAATTTTATGTTCATGGGCATGGTATGGTTAAAACTTATGAATGATTCTATGTAATTTTATGTTCATTTAAAAAAGGATAAACTAAACTATGTTGTTGTACAATGAAACTTTAATCAATTGCCAAGAACATACCCAACTTCTTTCTGGAACTGGATTATAATTTTCAGATAGTGATATAATATATCCACAATTCTTTGTGTCATTATGTGGCATATGTAGTCATGATTTACTTTGTCCACTATTCTCTATCAACACTTTTTTCTATCACCTCTCTAAGTGTAGAGATTTAATAAATCTTATTGTTTAAGTCTTTACATGTGGTGTTCTCAAATTACCATGGCCTAAATACTTTTGTAATGGTTGCCTTCAAGCTCCTGACCTATTGCTAAATAACATAGAATTGGGAAGAAGGATGTTTTAGCACACAGTGATGTCTCTCCTACATAGAATCAAGAGCAGTGAGAAGTTGCGCGTATGTGTATAATTGTCAGTTTTATTAAATCAAGAAATGAGCTTTGAATATTTGGTACAACTATAATTAATTGCATAGCACTGGCTGTGCGTAATAAGTGGTTTGCAAAATTGAGAAAATATAATCACTTTATTAAACTGAAACAGTATAACTAAAACTCATCCTCTTATCCGATACTTCATCCCAGAAATAATTGATTTGTTTTTTTAGCTCCCTTCAAATATATTTATACATCATGTAAGACCTTGTGTTTGAATCAGATGTGACATCAGCATGTACTTCTATTGATATTTCTTGTTCCTTCAGTTAGAGCTAATGATAGTATCTATCATATATGGAATTTGATGAATAAAAGCTAATGTGAACTACACTAGTTCCCAAATACACAATAGTCCCAAATAACCCAGTGTAGTCTCAGCAGGCTGCAATAAAGTCTTTTAATTGGCTATAGACATAGACAGTGTCTGAATGATTTATCCTGTGAGGTTAGGTGGTCAAAGAAAAGACATATTAACTTCATGTTAAATAAATAATATTTAGTTTTCTTCCTGTCTTGGAAGAATACAGTATAATTAATGTGCCGTGGAAACTGAACATCTTTTCTCCATAGAGTTGGAAAACAGAAAAATGGTTCTTCTCTCCACAACCCAGAATAAAATCTGGCTGCGCCTTGTCCATGTAGCCTACTGTCTTGTATTTACAGACATATGAGTCAGCAGCTGCCTGAATTGCTGTTAGCTGAAATGCCTAACAAAGGAGAGGGAAAACCTGTGGAGACCATATCCAGAGGTTAGGCTAGGTGCCCCGGTGGGGGAGGGGACCAACCACTCATCTCCAAATTTCTAAACCCAGAATGGCCCCTGTCTAAAGGAAATTCAGGGACAAAGTATGGAGCAGAGACTGAAAGAATGGCCATACAGAGACTGCTCCACCTGGGAATCCATCCCATATACAGACACCAAACCCAGACACTATTGGTGATGCCAAGAAGTGCTTGCTGACAGAAGCCTGATAAAGCTGTCTCCTAAGAGGCCCTGCCAGAACCTGACAAACACAGAGGCAAATGGGGACCCCTATGGAGGGGTGAGAAAAAGGACTGAAGCAGCTGAGGGGTTTTGCAATCTCATAGTAAGAACAACAATATTAACCCCAGACCACTCAGAGCTCCCAGGGACTAAACCACCAACCAAAGAGGGACCCTTGGCTCCAGCTGCATATGTAGCAGAGGATGGCCTTGTCAGGCATCAATTTGAGGAGAGGCCCTTGGTCCTGTGAAGGCTCCATTCCCCAGTGTGGAGGATGCCAGGGAGGTGAGATGGGAGTAAGTGTGTGGGTGGGTGAGGAAGCATCCTCAAAGAAGCAGCAGGGGGAGGCAGGGATGGGATAGGAGGGTTTCAGAGGGGCTGAGAAAGGGAATAATATTTGAAATGTAAATACAAAAAATCCAAGAAAAAAAAAGAAAAAAGAAAGAAAATTAGTTTGACTGTACTTTCAAAAAATGTATTCAATTTCTGTAGACATTAGGCTGTTAATCCTAGTCAATTTAAAATAAGTATCCAAGCAATTTAAGAAAAACTCTACATGTTACCTACTTATCTATGTGATTCTGAACGATAGGGCCATCATCCAGACCTCTGCATTTAACTAAATGTTCCTTTTTTCCCCCTTGTACTTGGAAAGAATTAACTTGAGAAATTACTTTTACTGCTTTTTCTACTGCCTGTCTTTGTCGATTGATCTTTGTAGAATAGGTCTTTAAAAAATATCTGCTTGCAGCAACAGGTTACTGAAATAATTGCATGGTTATGATACCTTCTCGGTCATGGGCTATCATTTTTCTAATTTGAAAAACTCCTAACACTTAAAAACAAGATTTACAAATTCTCTTCTTGAGTATATATACCATTTAGCCATCAGGAGGGAGAATGAACAAATATACTGACTTTTTCAAAGAAAATGTACATTGAATAATTAAAAAGGCTTTGTCTCCACTTATGTCATTTCTCTAGAATACATTTTGATTTAAAGAAGATATACCTTGGACCTATTATCACTTGTCAAATCATTGTTATATGATGTCTTGTAGCAGTGAATTGCTAATTTGGTCTGAACTCCTAGCAGCTGATCACACTTCTTCCCATCTACCTGAGTTCTCTTGATTCATGAATGAAAAGACACACACACTTGCATCCTTTATATTTTGATATGCCTTGACTAGCTCAATAGTTGGGCTCTTCCAAACCTCCCCATGGTTTGCACACACTCCCCTCTGGTATTCCTGAGTTAACACTTTCTAAATCTGTATTTTATCTTTGGTGCCCCGTTTTCTTCTGGTCAGCCTTCCCATGGGGCTCCTTTCCTTTGCACCTACATTTTAGCTGTCTCACTCTCCTGCTTCTTCACAGCATGGTCAGTCCTATGGTCCCTCCCATGGTGGCATGCTTTCTTCTTCCCTTTGTCCCTTGTCCTGGAAATCTAAAAGTCTTACTTCTATCCCTCTGCCCAGCCATTGGATGCTGGCCCTTTATTGATCAATAAAAAAAACCAATTAGGAACAGGGACCCTCAACACCTGAACATATAGATTCCTATGCAATTTGGCAGCCGAATTAAGACAAATCATTAGAACCAATCCCCAATCAATGTCTAGATAATATTTAGGATTTTTAACATGAAAATCTCATCATCAACACTTGCTGTGCGTCACATAGTGAGACACTGAAATCTGGCTTGTGGAGAAACAGTGACACTTCCAGAATAAAAGATGAATCTTTTAGAAATAAGTTCTGAAAAACTTTTATTAATGATAGTTAAATGCTGACTATGTCAAAGGCAGACCTGTCTCTTAGGCAAAGACTTGAAGGTTTTTAAGCTACAGGAAGTTAAAAGCTGTCTTTTCTCTTTCCTTCCATAAACACACCAGGTGACAATAAAATGAGAGGCTTTGCAACCTTTGATTAACATTCAAGTCAATGTAAATGTTCATCTTACCTCTGGTACATAGCTGCCTATTTGCATATCTACACAGAACATATTAATAGGTTTTAATTCAAGGGATAAAGCTAATTTTACAATAGAATAATCTTAGATATTTTTATAATATGCTTATGCTAGTATGACTCTTTGAGATTGCACAAAATTAGCTTTTCTCAGTTTACCTAAATATTTGTACGTCCCAACATAGCAGTGACTTGTCATGGGGAGCCATTTACACTCATCTGGGTTCACTGGATCCTCCATCAAGAACAACATTCATGGAAATCTGAGGACACAACCAGACTGCGAACAGTACAGAAACATTATTACCTTATTGCTGACCCAGATCGGCACATTGCATAGATCTAGGGACCACCGTTATGCTGCTATGTCCTGCGGGACACTTTCCATGCAGAATATCACCCTCAACCCCTGGAGTTGCTCAAAGTAGCCCCTTGTATAAAACACAGTTCTATAAGCCAGGCAGTTCTCTGTTCACAGTAGCAGCTGCTATTTTCTCATATTACAACACAGCTGTAATGATTAAAGCATACATGTGGAGTCAGACTGCCTGGCTTCATATTTTTATATGCTCTGTTACATTCTTTACTTATTACACCTTCATGTAGCAATTATTATCATTCTTATTTGCTATGTACTATCGTAAGCATATTTATAAATATTAAGCCATGTGGTCCTCATAAGGGCAGAACCAATATTCCAGCATACACAGTCTGGCGTAGTGCCCATGTCTTCAACTTTTTCTGAGGGACATTGGAAGGTAGCTCAGTTTCTGGAAAATACAGACAAAATGGCATCTTTATTATATTTCTTTGAAAGAATTCATGATTTACTACCTGCAAAATATATGAAGGAGTACCTAGCGCTTAGTATCCTGTGACACCATCCACTTTCCTGCAGGCTATGTTAGAATTGGTCTCAGATTTTCATTATCAGCAGTATGTTATATTTCTTTCCTTCCTTTTTTAATATGGTTTGGGGCTTTGTTTTAGTTTTGGTTTTATTTCCTAAGCTGAATTAACTATCATTGTCTTCCATTTCAGCTCTCTTGCAGAAAGAACCGGGCCTATTCAATCGGTAAATCTCAAAATATATATGATTGCTTGTTGGCATTTGAAACAGCTTTTGACTGATCTACAAAGATGCTGGGTTAGGGATTGGCAAGATGACCAAGCAAGAAAAAGTGATTTCAACACAAGGCTGACGAATGGCTGATAATTCAGTTCTTGGGATGCATAGTCAAGGGAGAGAGCTGACCCTCTAAGGTTGTCTTCTCACTACCACCAATGTGGCATGCACATGCCTACATTGATGTAGACACATAGTACAACCACACAAATGCATGCATAGACAGTAGTAAATAAAATAAAAGAATCATTGCTGGGTTCATTGGTTCCTGTCAATAGATCAATGACATGTAACTAGGATGATAGCCACATTACTGAAGTTAATAATAATAATAATAATAATAATAATAATAATAATAAGGCTGATAACCAATAATGAAACAGCTTTTCTTTAAATATAAACACATACATAACAAATGCCCCTACATTCATTACTATGAATGCCTTTTGCACATGAAAAATATATTTTATGTATATGAATGTTTTGCCTTCATGCATATCTATGTACCATATGTGTGTCTGGTGCCCCTGGTGGGCAAAAGAGGGTGTCAAGTCCTTGAGAAATAGTGTTACAGATAGTTGGATGCCATGTGGGAGCTGAGAATCGACCTCTTATCCTCTGGAATGCAGCAAGTGCTTTTAATCAGTGAGCCATATTTCTAACCCTTGTGTACCACAACTTAAATACTTCCATTGTACACTTTTCTCATTAGGAAAATACTTTGTTCACTGATATTCCCAGTTATGTAATCTGCTTAGGGGTTGACTATAAATTCTATATTAGTGAACTGCTGATCTGCCCCAACCAAGCCCAGGCACTGGCTGCCTAGGCCTATTTGTACAAAATCAAATTTAATAATATATTACATTAGATACTTGTTTTTATTTTACTAAAGGTTTACACCTTATATTATAATACATAGTATCTTTTTTACACCATAGTGTAAAAGATACATAGTATCTTTTTTATTATTTGCTGTTTTCCATCAATTTTGTTGATTAAGTAAGTATATACATTTGCAAATAGAGATGAGTTATGGTTCAGATAAAATAATTTAGAGTTCAGCGTGTGTGAGAAGAGAGAAGCCTAATGGCTCCCAAGCATTGGTCTAAATTCAACAGAGGAGACGGGAACTATGCGAGAGTATAAATAATTTCTGTTACTGTTATATGGGTTTGAAATGAATCTTTAAAATGCAAAAAGGCAGAAAGGATCATTCTAATTTTACTAAAGGATTGATTCTCTGGAGGTAGAGAAATTTAGTGGCCTTAGTGAAAATATGATCAAGGATGACAGACTTTAAAAGTAAATATTTTCCTCCTAGATGTTGAGGACAGAGTAAACTTCACCCAGGAAAAATGAAACCCTTTTATATTTGTCACTTTCTTAAGACTCTCCATGGGCAAAGTCAGAGATAACCTTTGAAGGATCGACACAGCTGTGCCAGAATGTATTAGTGGCAGGAACTTACGGAGTCACATTCAATGGGTTGCCATTAGTGAGGATCTCACATAGCTCATGAAAGCACTCAAGCATATTAGGAATGAATGGTCAATGGAAGCAAAATACAGAGTCAGCGAACACATTAAGTTGTTTCTAGAGCCTTCTCTAGAGGCTGGGAATGGAGAATCAGGAAGGTAGGGACAATGATTTGACTTTGTTTAGTTTATTTGACCTACTTGTATCCAACAGGTGATTGGAATACAGTGGAAAAGTTATTAAGTCTGTATTCATTTCAACTAGAGCATAGAAAAATCCTGCCTTTGTTTATTTATCTGTTATTTTTAAATTATCTTTAATTATTTTTGACAGTCCAATCATTTCCCCCCTCTCTTTCTGTCCTCTCACAATTCCTCATCCCATTTCTCCTCCACTATCTCTAAGAGGATGTCTCTACATCTCCTCACCACACCAGACCTCCCTACTCCCTGGGGCCACAAGTGTCCCACAGGTTTTCTCTCATCGATGCCAGACCAGGCCTCTAAACACCTTGAGTATATAATACCACAAGAGGTAGTGATCCTTAGATGAGAGTGGGCATGAATGTAAATAAAAACATGTTTTTGGGACCATGTGAGGCAAGTGTTTATACTCCACTCTTATATTCTGCTATAGGATTTTCTATCTTCAGGTCTTGGATACCACCCAATAGTGTGCTGGGAAAAACAGGGCATCATCCACAACCTCCTCCTTCCCTCACGTCCCTAAGGCTTTTGTAAGATGCAGATTATGATGACTTGTTTGTCTTATATGTCTCAGTTCTAGCCATCATGAAAGAAGAAAGGAAAAGGCACCATTTTTAGGGCATTTGCTTTTGTTAAAACCCATCATTTGCTCTCATTATTATGCTTCATAAGTCGTGATGCCCAGGATTTATTCTCATTTAGTCCTCCAAGATTTAAGTCAAGGCAAGTTAAAGCAACAGAGTTCTGAGTAAAGGAAAACTTGGTGCTAATGGTGATTTGGTCTCACATTGTTTTTTTTTTTTTTTTGCAAATATAGTCTTACTTCTGTTCTATGAAGTTTATTGTGGAGAACATGGAGTTCTCTCTTCCCTCAGTGCCCTGTGGCCATCCCCGTAAAGGCAGACAACTTTGATGATGACAACATAGAGTCAAGGTAGTTATTCTGGAAAAAAAATTAAAGGTAGTGTTCTGGTAAGAGGAAAATCTGTTTTCTCCAATGGGTCACTGAGTAGTATCTCAACCACAATCCAGGGCAGGTCCCACTCATAAGAATAGCTAGCCAACACAAAAAGGACTCTTTGCTTAGTTTCTCTTTTCTTCTTTATTTATTTATTTATTTATTTATTTATTTATTTATTTATTTGTTTATTTGCTGGGAGTTTCCTAATGCTTTGGCATCTTCTGCATTATTGGGTTTTGTTTGGTCAGTTTTCACTGGTGTGCTTTTGTATTTTTTAAAGAAAGAGAAAGAACATAGAGTTGAGTAGGTAGGGGAGTGAGCAAGATTTGGGAGGATTTGGAGTAGGGGAAACATGATCAAAATATATTGTATGCAAAACATTTGTAAATGAAATTTCTGCCATAGACACAACACAAATGAGTTAAAGTCAGTTGTGGACTATTTCTGAATCAACAGTTTTAAATCCCTGATAATTTTAATGTATAACAATAGACCAACCTTTCTAGGGGATCAGGTTAGTGTGAACTAGCCTTGAAGTTTTCCTGTTACTTAGTTTATTTTTATAGTTGACTAACTCTTCTGATTTGAGTAGGCTATTGTTATTTCTGTGAATAAGGCTTCCCAATATCGAATTCATTCTGAAATTTTAATGTAACTTTAAAAAAATCTCTGTTTATTTGAGTTATTATTATTTTTAGGTATGGAGTACCCAATATATATGTTATTTATGTCACCAATTACCAAACAATACAGACATAAAATAATGACAAATTAATGACACACTCATTGATTTTAATTAATTTTTAAATGGTAACTAGGTCAAAATAAACACTCATTAAATTTTAATTTTGCATTTTTCTTCCTTTCTCTGGAAGTATTTGAGTAGACTGAGCATGAAAAACATTTGTCTGATATTTTTATCAGTAGATACCCTTACATGGATATGCAAAGAGTTCACATGAATAAATTCCCAAGGACATATTAGAACTTTCTCAAAACTTCAATAATTGCCAAGTTTATGCAAGCTGGATAGAAAATTCAAATAAAATGATTTGTGATGTCTCCATCTTCCCATTCTGAAGACTATTCTTGGCTATGATTTTTGTGAAAGTGGATACGCATATCATCTTCTACTTTTATACTAAAACTATAATTCACTTTTCACTGATGAAGAATAATCTTTCAGGATTTGATTTTTCTAGTTATCTTAATTCTCTTAAGCAAAAATACTTCCTTCTTGTTCTTCTCCTTGTGTTCCTCTTCATGTTCCTCTTCCTTCTCCTTCTCCTCCTCCTCCTCTTCCTCCTCCTCCTCCTCCTCCTCCTCTCCCTCCTCCTCCTCCTCCTCCTCCTCCTCCTCCTCCTCCTCCTCCTCCTCCTCCTCCTCCTCTTCTTTTAAAAGTCTCATTATACAGCACTGGCTGTCCTTGAACTGGAGGTCCAGACTGGCCTAAAACTCACCTGTCTCTTGAGTGATAGAAGTATGCATCTCTACACCCAACATAAATAAAGTATTTTCACTAAAGATATTTTTATATTTACTTTCATGGATAGAGTAAACAGAATAAAACTCTAATTATTTAAATTATTTTGAAGTTGATGGAAAAATAGCACAAATAATTTATATACTTCAAAAGCTAGTTAATCTCTGTTTAATTTCTAAACATTTCTTTGTAGGGGCATTTTTATTTTTTCTTCTTTATGGTTTATCTTTAAGCACTTTGCTTTTATAGTCCTTAGTTTATTTCAATATATGAAGGGTGTGGGAGTTAAACCAGTTAATATGATCTTAATTCTCTAAATAAACATAACTCATTTCTTTTAAAAATACTTATGTTTTTAATTATTTGAGAATGTTATATAATGCATTTTGATAAGATTTAGCCCTGACTCTTCTCCCAACACACTCCAAACCAATCTGTCACCCCACCATCCCAACTTGATGTCATTTTTATAAAAAATTAACTCACTGAATTCTATTTGTGAATCTTTGTGGGTATGGGATCATTCACTGGCTCTTGGTGGACCTTCCAAGGGCCATATTCTTAAACGTACCTGACATTCTCTCCCCCCAGAAGCTATCAACTATCAATAGCTCATGCTGAGTTGAGGATATGGCTTTGTTGAGCTCTCATTTCCATGCTGAGATGTCATTTTGCTTGAAGTTGTGCAGTCTTTTCCAGGCAGTCATAGCTGCTGAGAGTTCCTGAGTTCAGTGATCCTGTCATATCCAGAAGATAATCATCCAGCTTTCCATGACATTTGACTCTTATAATGTTTCCATCTCAATTTCAGGATTATCTCTGAGCCTTCAGAGGAAGATAGATGTCCTATTTGTGGCTGAGCAATTGGCTGACACTAAATCTGGTCACATTGATCAGTTATAAGTTTCTGTATCAAGCATCATCTACTGCACAAAGGACTTCTTTACAAAGGACTGAATGCTGAACTAATTTAAAAGGATAAATATAGGAATTTATAGGGAAGTCTGAAACTGTTCCAGATAACTCATTTTACCCTGTATTAGATGTTTCACATAACCCAAAAAATCTGGACCCATTCACCCTCAAGCAAAATCTGACCTACTATTTATAAATAAATATTACCAATGTCCACATTCACATTTGACCATCTGTTCTTGGAATCAAATTTATCATAAGATTAGCTCTCTTTGTGGTTCCCAAATACCTTATGGGCTACATTGCTCTTTAAACATATTCCCTTGTATCATATTCTATTGAAGTCTTTTAAAAATATTCATTTATTTATTGTGTATGCATGTGTAGGTCAGAGAACATCTTTTGGGACTGAAGTTAGTTTGTCATGCTTGGTGGCAAAAAAGCCTTATCTATTGAGACACATTGCTCTATCCATTGTATTCATTCTCTTGTGATTCACTATAATTCCCAATTTAAGTCCTAAACCTAAATAAAACCAGTCATCCTGCAACTTGAAGTGAATTATATTAACTTTGTCTGGAGTCGTGAACTCTGTCTTTTGTACAATTTCTTCAGAATTTTATAACTACCTATATCCATCATCTGGTACTGCACAGACCAATCTCTCAAAACTTGGTGGCTTGAAACAACCACATTTATTATTTCAGTTTCTGTGAACGAGGCTACAGGGATTTTCTTCTTGAGTCCTTATTCCTGGGACTTCTCACAAAGCTTCAGACAGACTTTGGCCGCTATGACAGTAATTGCAACCTCAACTGGGAACCTAGTTTCCAGTTCTTCCTGGTGGTTGCTGGCAGAAGTCAGCTACTTGCAGAGTATTGGAATGGTGGGCCCAGATGCTTGCTAGCTATTGGCTGACATCCTCTTTCAGTTTCTTACCACATGTGTCCTTACAATATGGAGCTTTGTATTATTAAGATCCGAAGCAAAGAAGGCTATAAGGAAAGAACGCCAGCAAAAGCAAAGTCACATTTTTAAAAACAATCTGATCATAGAAGCTCTATTCATTCGATTTTGGATATTCTAGTTATTAAAAGTAGGGCACTATCCAGCCCACATATAAAGAGCTGAGATCACTGGGGGCCACATTAGGAGATGTCTATCCCACTTCCTCAGCTCATTTTGGCTAACTAAATATTCATTTGTGTTTTCGAAACACAAACAAGTTTTGAAGGTGTGACTTCTGAGAATAAATTCACTTTCTGCTTTTTGGTTAAAATATTAGCTACGTGATGTCTTATGGATTAAAATGTCTCTGCTTTCTATCAGCATTACTCATGAAAATAGTATCAATGAGAGCAGAAAAGTTCTGAAGGCAATGGGCTTAGAAAATGGATTTGGTTTTATTTAGTTGTTTTAAATTGCTAATTGTAGATACCCAAAGGCCTTGAAATTGATTCCAGGCAAATAGTCTGAAAATTGAATATGTTTCCTTTAATCAGTTTAGGGCATCTTATTTTTACCTGAATAAATGACTTGCTAATGAAATAGCTAGGCTGTTATTTATTGGTCACCTGCTGATTCTGGTGACATAGATAAGGTTTATATTTATGAACAGGTGAGGTGTAAACCCTAATTCTGTAGTAAAGAAGTGTAGAAAAAAATTCAATCCTATAAGTCTCACAGTCATATCAAAGAAAATCTTTTCAAGATTTCTTCCACAGAAAATATAGAATGCACTCCAAAATTAGTTGAATTTTTTGTGTCTTCCTTTGTTGTATCTGATTTTCTGAGATTTGTGTGGAAGCATCCAGGTATTTAAATGACTCAAATTAAAAAGAATTTCTAGTGTATTGGGAAAGATTAGAAGCACTCTCCTGAGAACATGGAAATGGCTTCGTAGAGGCATTACAGCAGAGTGGATGAAGCAGCTGCTCTGAAAGATGTCAGCTCTGATCTTCGCATTAGCTCTGATTTCCACTGTGACTTGGATAAACCATGCAGTATCTTTGCATGTTCACTTCTCTCATTTATAAAAGACGATGCTAAAAGCATCCATTCTGCTTACCTTAGACTAGGACATTCATCTAAAAAAAAAATGAGTTGCCGTCCAATACTTTCCAATGCAGCACTGATATTTAAGAGAGTAATTTCCCACTCTAAATTCTGTCTGGATAGGGAATATTTAAATTAAAATTTTACATAGACAAGAATTTTCAATATGCTAATGGCGGTTACTTCTAGTCGTATTAAATATTGATTAAGCATAAGCTGCAGTTTCGGATTCTTTATATTGGCTTATAATTTTCTGTGGTGAAAGAGAAAAATGCCAATGATATAAAGGCAACTCAAGCCAGGGAATTTTACATTTATGAGAGGGTTAGAAATCAGGAGTCATAAGACCGGCAGTTCTTAACAGCTAAGGTGATGAAGGAAGGCTTCAAAATGGGTTTGGTGTGTGATTGGAAGAATAAATAGGATTTTAAATTGTGCAGGTGATGGATCAGAACTTTTACTTTGAGAAGAAATGGTCAAAATGTGTCTGGGAGAAATGTATAAGCTTTGTGCAGAGGGAGAGGGTTCAGTGTGAGTCACCTTGTATATAAGACACATCTTGCAAAGCATGCATGTTTTAAGTATTAAGTGGATCTGTAATCATGCTATGGAGATACTTGAAGGTCGGGGAAGGAATTGTCATGGAACTTTGTGCAACAAGAATAATTATGAGAGGTTCTCAGTGATGTAATTAATTTGGGAGAGGCTGAGTTAGGAAGTAGATATAATAGTCTAGAAGTGGTCCGCTACCTTAAGTGTGGGTTTTCCTGCAACCAACTGCTTAGTAAAAAATTAAATGAACAGGTCTGAAAAGAACTCCCAGCATTAAGTAGGTGATATGAATGACCTCACATTATTTTTTCATTAAATTTCTTTGTATTGGATTATTGAATTATTTCTAGCATGTGTGTGTGTATTCCTTTTTGGTAACATTTAGTTACTTATAAAGAAAAATCATTTTTTAAAAGATTTTTTTCTGTAACATTTATTTTTTAATACAACCTCTTAATTTTTAAATAAGAACTCTTTTTTAAAAAGAGGCCTGTTTTTTCTTGCCTCTTCTCTCCCTCCCTTCCTCCCTCCCTCTCTCCCTTCCTCCCTTCCTCTACTCCTTTCTTCCTTCTAGGTATCTCCTGAGCTATGTAGTGTCTTATTCTTACAAATGCTTAGCAGGTCCTGTGTGTTGCTATCTCTAACCAAATTTGAATGTCCTTCTCCTTGTTTTAGAAACATGTACTTTTTTGGGAGGTGGGTTTGTATTTGTGGGGTGGGGATTCAGGATCTTATGGTATAGCTCATGCTGTTTTGAACTGCCTCTATAGCCCCGATGGCTTCAAAGTTGAAGTTATCTGTCTCATACTCCTGAGGGCTGCAATTACAGGTGTGAGCTCAGATACCCAGCTATCAGAAGTCAAGTTTTATGTGCAGAAGAAATATAAATGAACAAATATGGCATACATTCATTTTCATTTGAGAAATAATTTTCCTTAATATCCTTTTTAAATATGTGAAAGTCAAAAAAAGACAAGGTGCCTTATGCAAAATAAACAGCATACTCCTGCATGAACAGTGCTAATTTGGATGCTCCAATCTATGTGTATTTGTTTAAAGTTTAAATATGAATATTAATTTTCAATAGTTAACTTTAATATCTTTAAGAATCTTAGGCAACCTTTAATTCCCGAGTTCTGGAAATGAATAAGAAAGGACTGTTAAAGTGTCAACTGAAACTTTACTATTAAAAGCACAATTCATTTGCTACTGATCACAGTACATCTCTGAGTCACTGGTCCTCAGAGGTTGTCATAGTAACTTTGAGTTATTGTGATCAAACACCATGACTGAGGGAATTTATACAAGAAAGTGTTTAATTTCAGTTTACAGTTTCGGTGGATTAGAGTCCATAATGACAGCAAAGGCATGGTGACAGATATGGCTGAGAGCTTACATCTTGATCCCCAAGGAGGAGACTGGGGTTAGGGGCTGAAGAGGGGGAGAGAGTGAGAGCTGGGAATGGTGCCAGGCTTTTGAAGCCTCAAATCCTGCCCTGAGTCAAACATTTCTTCTTACAAGACCTTACCACCTCATGCTTCTCCCAAAACCTTTTCTGACTGGAGAGTGAACATTGAAATATATGAGCTTATGATGTCCATTCTCATTCAAACGTTCATGAAAGATCCCTTATACTTCCATCTCCTTCTCTTCTATTCATCCTCAGGAAACTGAGCCACTTACCATGCATTGAGGCGGTGTCTCGTTGCTCCTTCCACACATACAGCATCTAGTTGATTCAGGAATGGGTAAGTGTGATCCATCATATTTTTTTGCTCATAGCCACATGCTCTTAACTAGATGAAAAACAATCCCTTATCTCCAAAATGTTCAGGTTGTCCATAGGTCATTTATCTAGGGCAAATGGAATGAGAAAAGTGGTAATATATGTCACATGAAAGCCACCACTTTATGAAACACTATGGGAGTTTGTAAATTGATGAATTTAAGAATGAAAATCTCTCCCTAAGTGGAAGGAGGTAAAGTCATGAAATCTAGGAGGCAATAGTTTATTTATTATTATTATTTATTATTAGTGGAGGAGATATATATATATATATATATATATATATATATATATATATATACACACACACACACATGTAAAGAAGGTTACATGTGTATATGTTTGAGTGGAAGTGGAAGCCAGAGACCAACATTAGGTGCTTTCTTCAACTGCTTTTCACCATAATTTAGAGATCAGCTCATTCTCTGATTAAAGACCAGATATGGGAAGGGACAGGAGCAAAGTACAGAGAGTCGAGAATGAAATAGAAATATGTTGCAGTGGGGAATGGAGAAGTTCAGTTAGCCACTAGAATGTCACAGATGCCAGGTAAGCAACAGACTCCCATGGGACATAGAGAAAATAACCAACAAAGGGGAGAGAAAACCTGTAGAGACCACCTCCAGGAGATAGGCACAGCCCCCAGTTGAGGGATTGGGCAAACCACCCATCTCAAAATTTTTAACTCAGAATGATTCCTGTCTAAAGGAAATTCAGGGACGAAAAATAGATCAGAGACTGAAGGAAAGGCCACCCAGAGACTGCCCCACCTAGGGATCCATCCCATCTGCAAACACCAATCTGAGACACTATTGCTGATGCTAAGAAGTGCTTGCTGATAGGAGCCTGGTATGGCTGTCCCTTAAGAGGCTCTGCCAGTACCTGACTAACACAGATGCAGATAGATATTCATAGCCAACCATCAGACTGAGCCCATGAACCACAATGGAAGAGCTACAGGTTAACTTGTACTGCCACCATAGAAACTAAAAATCCAGATGTGGATGCTCTCAGCCATCCATTCAACTGAGCACGGGGTCCCCAATGGAGAAGTTAGAGAAAGGACTGCAGCCCCTTAGGAAGAACAATATCAACCAATCAATAACCCCAGAACTCCCACATACTAAACCAAGGAGTACACATGGAGGGACCCATGACTCCAGCTACATATGTAGCAGGGGATGGCCTTATCTAGCATCAATGGGAGGGGAGGTCCTTGGCTCTGTGGAGGCTTGATGCCCCAGTGTAGGGGGATGCTAGAACAGTAAGGCAGGAGTGGGTGAGTGGGTTGGGGAGCACCCTCATGGAGGTAAAGGGGAGGGGGCATAGGATGGGAGGTCTAAGGAGGGGAAACTGGGAAAGGAGATATTGTTTGAAATGTAAATGAATGAATGATTACTAAAAAATTAATAAAAATAAATTTATTTATTTTTGATTAAAAAAGAAAATGTATGTAACACACACACAAACACAAGAGCTCAGGAGGTATGCTGGCTAGGAATACCTGTATCTGCCCACCTTTGCACTTGACTTATCAGCACACACTGCCACATATAATTTGTAAGGTGGGTACTGAGAATATGACCTCAGGTTTTCATGCTTGTATGGAAAGCATTTTATTGAACGACTCACCTTGTCATCTTCGGGGGGGGGGGAATTAAGGTATTGAGAAATCATTAGTCAATTTGAGAAGTCAAAAAGGGAAGCTTACAGGGTGGTCTTCTGCCATTTGCATCCATCCTGGACATCTGCTGATGATAACGCAGCAGCCATTGGTCAGCAGACTAGCATTCAGGAAGGATAATTAAATACAGAACAAGCAAGAACAAGAAACTAGACTGTACTCCTCATTTTAACTACTTTTAGAGGGTAATGGCTTCTGATTTGTTTCTGCCAAATTCTCTTCCTAGCTAACTATAGCATGGAACGTTAGAGGAAAATTCAATCTATCAAGGGGTTTCCTGGTTACAAAATGCATGGTCTATGCTACTGAGCATGTTACCGTTGGCATGAGCCACGTTGTTGAGTATCCCTTTAACCATGGAGCAAGCTGAATAATACACAATGAGGAACCACAGCTGGATCAGGACCTCGGCAAATTATCAGCTCTTACATAACATGAACAAGAAGTAAATATTTGGTGTAGTGAGCCACTGAGATGCTGAGGTTGTGACTCATGTATACTACAATGACAGTGGAATTGACACTGGGAATGAAAGGCTGCCTCACCCAAAAGACACAGATCTGGGTTATTTGTTTGTTGTTGGTTAGGGAGGAAACAGGGATCTGGGGGAAAGAGTGAGCTGTGTTTCCATGTTCAAAACGTTCTGTAAAAAGCCATAATGGATAACTTGGAAGAGACATGACGACATTATAAATCGAGGTTAAGGTGAAACATTCCGTAAAAGAATGCCACGACCCTGAGCTGGTAGTTATCAGATGCATTTAATAAGGTTTTTAGGAGAAAGACAGAGACTCATAACAGAACTGTCTTTTTAAAATAAAAGATGAGAACCAGAAAAAGAATGAGACTTGCATGTTAGGGAATGATATTTTTTTTATGTTTAAACAAAATAATAAATTATGTAAGTTTTATTAATATTAATATTAAGACAGTTTTTGAGCAAAATGAACCCCCAAAATATTATGGTATTGCTATTTTTAAATGTTTTGATTAGATTAATTTTGTCCCTGGAAAGATTTGTTGAGTACAACGAAATTGTTTAGGCAACAAAAAAATGCTAAGAAAGCTTAAAGAAAATAATTGATTTGAGAAAGCTCTATCTTACAAATCACTTGAATTCCACTACTGGGGTATACTCTTGGCTTTTTAAGATGTATGTAGCTAGAAGTAACATTAAAGTTAAAGTTTGACTGCATATGAATTAATTAATAATTTTCAAGTTCACTATAAGTCTTTTTAAGTTTGTCAGTATCATCTGGAAGATAAAAAGAATCCTAAATATATAATAACCTTATAGCAGAGCTACAAAAGACATGAAGAAAATCCACATAGATGTATGGGAAATCAGATAAAAATGACAAGATATTGTCATCTCCTCTCTTTCAGTAATAGATTGAGTAGTATATGCCAGATCTCCATTTTTGTGATATGTATATTTCTATCAAGAAACCTGACCAATTTGGCATTTAAGAAAAGCTACAAGCAAGGACATTTAAGCCTGTGGTTTTTAGTATGAAGAAAGCACACAACAAAAAAAAATGTGTCATTTAATTAACTAATGGGAAATAACTTTCAAATCATCAAGGTCTTAGAGAGTACTGTTTTACCACCATGGGATGAATTAGAGGTCGAACCTTAAATTTTTAGAACAACTAAATGCACTTAATCCCCTTCCCCCACAGATTTTAATAAAGTAATCTAAATATCAAACTAGACTAGAAATCATTAAGAATATAAATATATAAAATCATTTCAAGCTTTTTAAGAATAAAAATATAGAAGATATATATGTGCATACATGTATATATGTATATACGTATATATGTATATATGTATACACGTACATATGTACATACGTACATATGTATATATATGTACATATATGCATACATGTACACACGTATATATGCATACACACATATACATATATACGTATATATGTATATATTATCTATGTATATATGTATATATTATCTATGTATATATATGTATATATGTATCATCTATGTATCTATGTATCTATGTATATGTGTGTATATATGACTGTTCATCCATGTACAGCTGAATATATATATATATATATATATATATATATATATATATACCATATGTGTATGTATGTATATGAAATCCAGTACCATCATAGCATCAACATTTTTATTTCCAGGTCCAACATATCCGATGTCTCTTCTGATGTTCAAATGTGCCTGTGGTGCACATACATGCAGGTAAAACATCATATACACACAAGAAAAATGAATAAATTTTAATAGAAAATAGAGATGGGGAACTTAATTCTTTCAGTGGTGCCACATATTCACAAACAAATTGATACAGATCTCATAAGAAAATTTCAATATTTTCATAAACGTAGAGTAAAAATCCTAAGAAAATCTGTGAATAAAGTGATAAAACTGTGATAAAATTTACAAAGCATGAAATTATGTATGATCAAGACAGTACCATGAGTGCAAAATTGGCTTAACTCTAAACTCAAACCATGCAACTAATCACGAAAAGCAGGTAACCTTTGGATCATATTACATATATGTTAAAAATTGTAATTATTTTTCTATGGTAGAAATATCATACCTTATAAATGAAAGTAAATTTGTCATGTTTGAAAAAGAATGTCCACAAATATTAGTCAACAAACAACATATTTAATGGGTGACAACTCAACATTTTCTCATAAGTATTTATTATAGTTCTTTGGTGTCTTGAAAAAGAAGTAACAAAGACACAAAAAGTAGAATTGAAGACTCAACATATCCCATGTGAGGAGACATTTTCTATATTGATGAATTATGAATTATATTAAAAATCAAGAAATTATTATTAGAGTTAAATAAAGAGTAAATCTCAAGAATAGATTACTCTTATGCATGGATATTACAACTTATATGCATTGCAAAGTCAATATATGATACCTCCCCTAAAATGATAAAATATAGCCTATGAAAAAATTAAATAGAAAAAAATTAGAAGGGATCAGTATAAATATGATTAGATTGAACTTAGTATTCGTAGACGTCCAAACAGAAAACTCTGGAGTACTTCCTAGAAAGAATGAAGTCAATTGAAAGAAATGAAAAGATCCATCAAATTGGTAAACTTAAAACAGAGGGGGTGATTCAAGCCATATTGATGAAAATTCTATCAGGCTCTTTCTGTGCATGTGTGTGTGTGTGTGTGTGATCTGTAGACATTTAAAAGCCAAATTTACATGAATATGCCAAGCACCTAGAATTACTAAAACAACTTTTAGAACAAATGTTTATTGTACCCAAAGAACTAAAAAGTAAAGAAAAATGTGCCACCATATATGCCTACAGAGTTGCACATGGCTTGAGCACCGGCTGCATGGAAGATGGTATATGTGTAGGACAAGAAGCATGTAAGTGAAAGCATAGGCTGAATACTGTGGTGGTTTGAATAGGTTTGACTCATGTGCTTGAATGCTTGTCCCACAGGGAATGTCAGTATTAGGAGATATGGTCTTGTTGCAGTAAGTGTGGCCTTGTTGGAGGAATTGTATCAATGAAGGTGTGGGTTTTCAGGTCTCTAATACGTCAGCTCTTCCTAGCGTGGCATTCCAGTCTCTTTCTGGCTACCTTTGAATCAACATATAAAACTCTCACCTCTTCTCCTGCACCATGCCTGCCTGCCTGCAGCCATGCTTCCCACCATGATGATAATAAACTCAACTTCTGAAACTGTAAGCCAGCTCCAATTAAATGTTTGACATTAGAGGAGTTGCCTTGGTCATATCTCTTCACAGCAATGAAATCCTAAGACAATTAGTGATCATCAAAATGTACATTGGAATGAAAAGAAAACACTACTACATATACAACAAATGACTAAGTTACACTTCTAGAGTTTGTAAGAATTTTGAGTGACTTGAGCTGCCTTCAAGCTGTTGAGGAACTAGTGGACTTCCACTTGAGGGTTTTTATACAACACACAAAAAAAGATCCAAATACTAGCATGCTCATTGGATTTTACTCTCATTATTTATGCAATAGTATACATAATATTACTGATAACCAAATTTTAAAAGAGTACAAATCTTAATTTGCAAAGTAGTTGATAAATTCTCTTATAATCATACACATGGAATCATATTCATTCAACAACTCAGCCATGAGGAGCCAATACCTTGTAAAGAAATGTAATGAAATGAATGAATCGCTAAACTATGCTCAAGGGAAAGTATCTAGATACAAAGAGTACATATCATATGATAAGGGCTGGCAAACTGCTGCTGTAAAGACTGTAAATATCTTAGGTTTTATGAGCCATGTGGTCTTGGCCATAATTAGTTAACTGCCACTTTAGCATGTAATCAGACAGATAAAACACCAAATGAATTTCACTATGTTCCAATAAAGTTTTATCTGTGAAAATAGATGCCAAGTTGGCTTTGGCACCAAGCTATATTGCCAACCTCTGCTGTTTGATGCTGTTCATAAGAAGTTCTAGAACAGAAGAAACAAATGTATAGAAATAAAATTCAAAGGAGACATGATCTAGGATGCAAATCAGCTTTAGTTTGCCTATTGTGGGGCAGGAGAAGGATTTAGTATAAGACATATCTAGATCTTTAACTAGAGTGGAATTAGATATGGTATACATTTGGCAAAACTCACCTTGTAATTGTGTGCAGAAGTATGGAGAGAAGAAAACTTCAGTTCATATGAACCTTATTACCATTTGCATTGCTGGAGAACCAGGCACAGGACATGGAGAGACAGGTGTAATTTAGAAAGACTAAAGAACTGGCTATCTTCTTAGGCATTCATGAATAATAGCATAGTATACTTTATATGCCACTATATGGAATCTACAGCATCATATATTAAATGGCCAATTTTAATGTTTAATTACAGATTTCTCATTCAGTTATATTTGTCAGTGGACAGTAAATTAGGGTGTACAGTAGTTTCTAGATGATCCAAGATGATTTTACAAAGAACAAATTATCTGTTTTATAATCATAAGCTGTTCATTTACTTCAGGCTTATTAATGCTGGCATGGAAATAACCATGATTTGGGTGTAAAACCTCTTGAATCCATTGCTGCCAGATGGATGAGTTCTTGTCCACTAGGAAGATGTTTATGTTCTCACGTAAGCCTAGAGTACCTTTTTCAAAAAGACAAGTTGAAAAGTGTCACCATGTCAAAGGGCAAAACACCAGTACCCTTAAGTCCCAGAAACAAAAGTATGTATGAAGACAGAGCAATGGAGCTGGGCAGGTCTGATGATACTAGGTATCTCAGAGTTATTTCAGGCCAAATATGAAATTATGCAATGCTGCAGATAATTCAAACATCCTTCAAGAGCCTCATGAGGCCATGTTTTCTTAAAATTGTCTATATAAAAAGCACTAGACAGGCCTGAGGCAGGGCAGGGAGGGGAGTTAGCATTTGTGTATAGGAAGAAGAGACTGTCTAGAGAGTCACAACCTTTTTTTACCTCTAGTGGGTCTGATACATTTTTGGAGCTTGGTTTCCTTGATAAGATTTTAATATGCCAATGCATATCTGCAAATCATAGTTTCAGTCTCTACAATAAACATATATGGTGGCTCATTTTATTTTCCAAGAATAAGTCATGTATCAGTCTGTGTTGATGTGTGTGGGGCGGTGGGGTGGGGGGGCACTTCCAATGAGGTTTCTGAATCTGCACAGGGCCTGCAATCATCTTTCTTCTTAGAATGCATTTGAAAGCTCTTGGGAAATGGAGTTTTCTAGGGCAGTGCACAGCCTGAAAAACACAGTTTTATATAATATAGAGTAACTCAATATAATATAGAGTAACTCAAGTTGCCTGATCTCCGTAGCCATGATCCCCAGTGCTGCTGATATAAGGATGAAGAGATCAATTCAGAAACTTTGGAAAATTTCACTAGACCCCGTGGAGCACTGAGGCACCCCTCCCCCCCCAGAATCCAGAGGCCAATTACATTTCTGACCATTGGCCACTTACAGACAAGGGAACTCCTTGTCACGTCATTCCTTAAAGACCAATCAGTTTAAAAATTACACTGTTCAGGGATGGAGAGATGACTCAGCCTTAAGAGCACTGACTGCTCTTCCGAAGGTCCTGAGTTCAAATCCCAGCAACCACATAGTGGCTCACAAACATCTGTAATGTAATCTGATGCCCTCTTCTAGGGTGTTTGAAGACAGCTACAGAGACAGTGTGCTTACATATAATAATAAATAAATCTTTAAAAAACAACACACTGTTCTGCCAATTACATTGTGCCTAATGGCTGCTGTTCCGAAAACTTTATAAAAACTTGCTTAATGGGCTGAGTGTGATCGTTCTTTCTCTCCTTCCTGTGCAGGGTGAGTCCAGCATGCTTGAACAATAACATCTCTCTTGCTTTTGCATCAATCCCCGACTCCACGTTGTTCACTTAGAGGATCTCAGGTAAGTTAAGGCTTGTCACAGTCTTATATAAAGTGCACAAGTGCTTGGATGTTTGTTTCCCTACATTTTGGCCAGAGAAGAACTCTTCTCATTCATTCACAAACCTTTAGAATTTGTCGTGGTTTTTTTCTTTCTTCTTCATTTGTTTTTCTTTGTTTTTTTTTGTTTGTTTGTTTTGTTTTGTTGTTTTGTTTTGTTTTAGATTACCCACTTTAATAAGTCTTGTATTATAACAGGTTACGGTAATAATAACACACACACACAAAATTATTAAGCCATACAAAGAATCTGAAATGATTTTTAAATATTTTTTTTGATATGACGATTCCAAACTCTTTGTAAGTAAATCACAGTGCAGAATTAAAGAATGACCAAGCCTGTCTCTATCATTGTAACTAGTCTGGTTTTGAATTTCAATGAAATGAGTCAAATACCAGGTTTCATCATCATCATTATCATCGTCATCATCATCGTCATTATCATCCTTGTCCTCTTCTTTCTTCCTCTCTGCTTTGATCATGAAAGGCCTGTTTTATGGGGAGATTGGAAGAATCAGCACTTTCAAAGGAGCACATTTAATTAAAGTATATAACTTTGGTCATCTTTTAGTGAAAATGCATAGGGAATGTGTAAAAGAATCTTATTTTCATTTTCATCAAGATCTTGAATATTTATCAAGATCTTTTCGGGATAAAACTTAAACACTGGCAGAAGTCATTTAAAATATAGTAATAAAAAACATAACATATCTTATGCTAGAAGGGCAGCCTGTTGGACAGATCATACCAGGACAGCTCAGTTCCATAGGAGAGGTTTATTATGGGGCATGGAGGTGGGGCAAGGACAAAGGGAAACAACAAAAAAGAAGAGAGGGAGGGCCAAGGAGCTCTGCTTTTTACATGGGACATGATGTAACTGTACTCACTGCTGTGCTCAGGAGAGGGCAGCCAGGTGGACCCTGGGAATGTACAGAGACTGTCATGGTAACAGATACTGTATTCAGAGGTGACCAGTGACCATAAAGCCAGTTCCTGACTGTAAAGCCAGTTTCTGATGCCAACACCATAACCTAATGACGTGAAAGCATATTGTTTAGCAGGATGCACTGACTCTGGAAGAAGTTATTGGTACATGTAATGAGCAAGCAAAGTTTTTTATCAACACTTTATCTCTATGCCTATAAAAGTTCATTTTAAAACACCAGGTGGCACATTTTCTGCATGGCAATCAAAAACAAAGAGAAAATATGAAATTGACTGGGCTTCATAAAATATTTTCCACTTTGAGTTTTGTAATAAATATGATTTCCATTCATGTCTTTAGAGGAAGAATTTCTAGTGAGATTCGATTGTGTAGGCATGTGCAAACTGAAATACTTAATTTCACGTGGCTAGTCAAATTACAGTTGTTAAACTCTTATGAAGTGTCACAAGTTTGCACCTGAAATCAATTATTTCTGCTCATGCTAAGACAGATGATACACATAACACTCAATCTTAGGGGTGAAACAGAATGAAATGGTGGGCTTGTTAAAGCACAGATGTCTACGTCTACCCCAACACTAATTCTGTAGATATTGCGTAATGTTCAATATCTTAGACTTCTAAAAGTTCCTGGGTGGTACTAATTTCTAAACCTTTGTTTTATATGCTCATTTTTAGCATTTCCTGCCTGCTCCTTTGTCTCTTTAAAACTGAAGATATCTGCTTCTCAAGCTGATAGCAGTTCCTTATGTTTAATGTACATGAGAATTGCAGGAAAGAAGCTTCCAAGAGGGCTCCTTCATTTGAGGAACGGTTTTATTGTGAATAGGAGAGAAAAAAATATCCGGAGGTATCTGCAAGAATCCATAGCAGAGAGCAAAAGATTACATTGGCCCTGATCATGAGTTGGGAAGTTGGAGAGCGGGAAAGGATAGGGGAGGTGGCAAGAGATACAAGAAAAGCAAGAAGCATGAGAGACTAGCGAGATAGAAAGAGAGCAATTGTATAGCAAGAGAGAATAGTAAAAATAGGCAGGTTATAAGGGGGGGATGAGGAGCTGGCGGGAGGGATGCCTGTGAGATGGAGGAAGTTTAGGGTAGAAGATGAAGTGAGAAGGGACAAGATATGGTGTTTTGCTATACAGACTGAGGAACCTGGGGGCCAGCATAAGCTTTGATATGCAATCACAGGTGCCAGTCAACGGAGAACCTTAAGTCCTTTATCCAGAGAAATGACTTCGTTTGGGGGACAGAAAATGCATTTCACAAGAAATTCTGGCTGTTATCGGACTGCCCAAAACATCCTTCCATAGTCCTGTGTGAGCCATTTCTGGATGCATGGACTGTCAGAAATGTTTAGGCCCACCAGAAAGCTAATCAAGAAGCGCAAGATAATCTTTCCTTCACAAGGTCAGTTCTTGTAAATTTTGCTCACTTTGGGCTCTGGTTCTGCAGGACTTTATCGTTCATTTTCTTTAATTTTAATTTGTCTTTCAGTGAAGAGCTTCTACATGCACAGCCAATAAATACTTACTAATTCCTCTTCGGTGCAACGTTTCTGCTACAGTCTTAAGTCTACATCTATGCTCTTTAAGTCACAGTCACTGAGACGTATCCTGCTCCATTGCTACATCTTCTGATGGATTTTATGAGTCTTATTGAAATGAATTTTCCAAAATGTTGCCTTGCCTAGACCATTTCTTCCTGATTCAATGAAATTACATCTATTTATTTTTACATTGTTATAGATTTTACTCGAATAACTCCCATGCTTGCTTAGAATCTTTTTCTAACTTATAAGAGAATATTATTTTGTTCTATGTGCCTGATCCTTTATTTTGTGGGTCTTGTAGTTGTTGCTCAGATTTTCCTTAGTACCCTGCATTGACCTATAGAGGTAATTTATTTTTCTATGTTTTCACGGAAGAACTAAATGTGAGACCATGTGTGATAAACTGGCAAATCCTGTATGTGATATTTAAATTTCTATTTTGCCTTTTACCTCTTAAATTCTCTTTTTTATACAAGTTGGATTTACTTGTGTTCTGCCAGGTAGAAGTCTGAATATTTATCTATCACATTTGTTGTAGAATTCACTCCTAAACACCATTCCTAGACTTAGCTAAGGTCTACAAGTTCTTTAAGTTGATCATAATCATTTACTTCGTGTAAATTTCTCCTTCTTCTCCCCATACTTCTAAATTGCTCCCATTTCTGGCTTTCCTATGTTCTCTGACATTTCTTTTGTTGTTTGTTTTGTTTTGTTTTCTGGAGACAGGTTCTAGCTCTGTCCTGGAGCTCAGTATATAGACCAGGCTGAATTTGAATTCAAAGAGATCCTCCTGCCTCTGGCTGCTAAATACTGGTATTAAAGTCTTGCACAACTATCCCTGGCTCTCTCTAGCAGTTTTTAACACTGCTGTGGGTTTTTTTTTTTTGTTTTTTTTTTTTATTTGTTTTTTTGTTTTTTTTTGCACACAATAGACTGACTTACTCAAAGTAGAACTTCTGTGGCTTCTACCAAAATTCTATACTGAAAAGTGATTTTGGAAATGATTTTTTTTTTTTAATTTGCTTAGTAGTCCAAACAAACGAAGACTCGGTATTCTCTCAAAACAGAATTGGATCCATTAATTTAGGCTTTTCTGTTTGTTGTTTTTATCTGCAAAAGAGGAGCATGTACCCTAAAAAGTCTCAGGTGAGTGGGTTATCATTGATGAGGGCTGAGTTGACAGAGCACAGATACCATGGTGACATTGCACAAAAGTGTGCTGGCTTAACAAGAACTCCACCACGGTTTTCTCAGGCTGACAGCAAAGCTATAACAACTGATGAATATATACTGTGGAATTTCTTATAGTACAGTAAACACTTTTACTTTATTGCTGATCTTAAGACTTCTTTTACTTCTTTTAGTTCATTACGTCTGATTAGGGAATGTTTATTATCCTGTATTAAATAGTTGCAGAGTCCATTGAGCGTTTACATTCTTAAATATTTATAGATAATTAGACCATTATATGTAACAGATATTTAATTTAAATGGAGGGATGAGTTGTAAGACTGTTCTAAGTTCCAATTTCTTTTTAATTCTGTGCCAATCCTTCTTGATTAATGACTTTGGGGTTGGGCTTTTCTACTTCCACTGTAGCATTTTCATTATGAAATGTTTATTAATGCTTCTAAGTGGCGAGAGTAAGATGGTCACACAAGTATGGATTATTGTTTCACTGACTTTTAGTTTATTAAAATAGTAGAGAATGAGAAGAGAAGTAAACAATGGGAAATCCAAAAATGCAGTGTTCACTTGGGAAGTATCCTGGCAAATGTTTGACCTAGCATGACTGACTCAATTAGTTTGCCAGTAGAATATTGCACATACATTGGTTATATTGAGTTTTTTTTTCTTTCTGTTTTTTTGGTAACCAACAACAAACAGCATTGTGAAATATGAAGCTCAGTTGTCACAAATGCGGGCAAAGTTAGGAAGCTGGGATGTCAGCAGTGTCATAATGTCCTCCAGGGATATCTGCCAGAAGGTAAGGAGAAATAAGGCCAAGATTCTCTGCTTCTGTGTCTCACATATACCCAGCATTGCGTGTGTTGAGCCTGTGACATTAGCAGGCATGTGGTTATCAGTTTGCCTTCCTGCCCTTGTTCTCATTTTCCTTGACTTTTAGGTCTTCTGAGGGAGCATAGACTCTATAAGTGGACCAAGAAGTGTAGAAAAATAGCACCTCTAGGTTCATCCATGACTTTAGCATCTCCTGTTTCCTACAGTCATCCGTAGCCTTATTTAAGTGGTTAGATTGTCAGTGGTCCTTCATTTTATAAGAGGAAGATACTAAATACTAAGCAGCCTTTATCTAACTTCTTTTTCAGAAATGCTTTCATGTGGGAGCATTATATAGAATTGTTACTGTTTTTGACCAAATTGTCAAAAAAAAAACCCCAAAAAACAAACAAAAAAACAAAAAAAAAACCAAAACAACAACAACAAAAAAACCCTCTGTCTCTGCTACTAATTATGTAAGGTATTGGTAAAGGTTGCTACATGCTACAAGAAAGAAATGACCAATATGTGCTAAGATCCATAGATCCAACTTTTGTGAGCTACTTGTCTTATATTTGTGACATGACTAACGTCAACATTCTGGGTTTCCTAGTACATTTAAGGTCGCATGTCCTTAAGTTCAAGCAGGGTTCCATTTAACCCCAAAGGAAGGCACTCACTATTCATCCACTTCAAAGCTAACCCAGGACTTGTCTACATGGATACAGAACATTCTTAGGTGAGCAAAGTGAGAAGGGGTGAGAACCAGAGAAAATTGGAGCTTTTCTGGCTCTGAAGTTCTGCTTGTCTTTTGTTTTCAATGAAATCTATTTATTAGTAGGGCAAAAACTTAAAAAAATCCAGTGGTTTTTCTTCTAATTCCAGTAGCTTCCTGTACTCTGAAAGCAATTTGTATATTGAACAGTTAATTTCAAAAACAAATTTATAAAATAAAAATAACTCATGACTGAAAACAGAGTGAATGTATACACTCAGTTTTTCATGAAACTTCACACTTTCTTGACTTGAAAGCTGAAGTAAATTTGACTGAATTGAATTAAGGCATTCCACATAAACAACTGAGTATTTGGGAATCAGTTAATATGATCTATTTATTTTAATATATTGCATATTCTTAAAGATAGCCACTCAATAAATATTTATAAAACACATTTTCATTTTTTAGGTGAGTGTTATTACAGTGGACAGAATCCTACTGTAAGTTAATATGAACAACATTTTCAATTTATATCTCTAAAATATTTGCAAATAAGAGTAAGTTGACCTTGATTAGGTCATACATAGTTCATATGTCTGGAAATGAGTGCAAGCCTGAATATAGAAATCCCCAATGGAGGAGCTAGAGAAAGGGCCCAAGGAGATAAAGGGGTTTGTAGCCCCACTGGAGGAACAACGAGTACCCCCAGAGCTCCCAGGGACTAAACCACCAACCAAAGAGTACACATGGAGGGACCCATAGCTCCAGCCACATATGTAGCAGAGGATGGCCTTGTTAGACATCAGTGGGTGGAGAGGCCCTTGGTCCTGTGAAGCATCTATGCCCCAGTATAGGGGAATGCCAGGGCCAGGAAGCAGGATTGGGTATGTTGGTAAGCAGGGGAGTGGGGATGGGATAGGGGGCTTTCAGAGGGGAAAACAAGGAAAAGGGGTAACATTTGAAACGTAAATAAAGAAAATATCTAATAAAAAGGGTTTTTTTTTTTTTTTAAAGAGAAAGAAATAAAATGCATTGCTTACAAGAAAAAAATTAAAAGGAAGATTTCTGGCCAACAGATAATGGCTAGCATTCCTTCCTGTGAAACAAGTTTCTGTCCCCCAAAAGGAATCATTTCCCTTTGCCCTGGTAGAAGGAACACAAGGCTCTGTGCTCACATATATCTATGATTGCATACTAAAGCTGATGGTTGGCCTCCAGGATCCCTCTGTCCCTACACACAAGGACTCATTATACATTTCAAGCCCCACACTAGTGTGCTGTCCCCTCTCAGTACCTCCACTCCGTCTATTACAAACTCCCACGTCTGTTTCAGTTCGTGGGCTCCCCTGCCCACCACCTTCTCATTCCCCTTATAAATCTCCTCAATATTGTGACCCTCGTTCTGTCGTTTTTCTCACAGACAGTGCTGGCCATATCCAGTCTACTTCCTTTCTCTGCTCCGAGCCATTCTGTATGCTCCTGGATATTTTCTTTCTCTTATATCTGATAAAAGCTGTTCTTCCAAAGGAATGGTCATTTCTGCTGTTTCTTTATCGAGCCCTCTTGAATACAAGCCACTCATCCGGTGTTAGGCTTGCCTGAGTAGCCTAAGCATAAGAAAACACTTGTCAAATCTCAGATCGCTATGTTCTCTATGTAAATATAATTTTAAGCTTAGACTCTTAGTCATTTACCTTTTGTCCTTCCAGCTTTTTCTACCACTCAGTGGTCTTCTTAGGTTACTATCACGAAGTACCACAGGCTGGGTGGGTTTTGCAAGCAAGACTCAGTTTCTCATTGTTCTTGAAGCTTGAAGTCCAAAACCGAATCAAGAACTTTCCCGCTTGTAGATGATGATGTGTCTTGTGGCCCTTAATGACATATGTGAGTAGAAAATATGCCTGCTCAAGAGGTCCCTGATTTGTGTTTTAAGGACAACACTAACATTATGGAAAGAATACTACCTCCTTAGAATACTATCCTTTTACTTTAATTACTGACTTGGAGGGCAATCCTGCAGATATGAGGGATTATGGTTTTAAAATATGAGGCTTAGAAACGATGAAGCTCCTATTTTCTGTAACTCGAATAGCAGAGTTTCTGCCCTTCCTCGGTGATTACTATAACTCTGCTGAAAAGTCTATGTTATGTGTTTCTTCCCTTTGCTGGCTACATCTGATGATGGTGCCTTTTATAACCTTACTGTTCATCATATTCTGCCTCACTTTCTTATATTGTTCCTTTCTTGACTAATCATTTTCTTTCTTTTCTTTTCTTTTCTTTTCTTTTCTTTTCTTTTCTTTTCTTTTCTTTTCTTTTCTTTTCTTTTCTTTCCTTTCCTTTCCTTTCCTTTCCTTTCCTTTCCTTTTCTTTTCTTTTCTTTTCTTTTCTTTTCTTTTCTTTTCTTTTATTCTATTTTGTTTCATTTTATTAAGCGTTTTCTTATGGCCAAGGAATTTCTTTGTGGCTACAGAAGGCAGAATGATGGATATGCATTCCAATCTCCACCTAATGGCCCCTCCACCACCCCAAACTGAGTATCCCTTAAAGTCCACAGAAAAACAAACAAACAAAAAAAACAAAAACAAAAACAAACAAACAAACACACAAAATCAGAAACCTGATAGCATTTTGTGAGATACAGTTCAGACCCGTGAACTCAAGAATACAAGTTAATTTGTTTTTAAGTTTTAATCTATTAAATTTGGGAGAACTTATGGTATCAAATAGCAAAAGCAACACAGGAGAGACCCAGTCAATAAGCAGATGTGACTGGCAAATTACCAAATTGTCAAGTATGTGAAAAGCTCCATTTCTAATTACTAAGCACATTTTTCCCCAGAAAATTCTTTCTTGAGAGACTTCTTATAAACAAAAAAAACTTTGTTTTTAAATTTGTTTACCTGTTTGCTATGTATGCTTGATTGTTAGAATTCATGCTCTTCTTTCTTGAAGGTTCCTGTCATTTGGGAAAACACGTGGTATGTGTATATGCATTAGTTTAGAGATGGGTCTCTCATGTGTGTCTTTGGGGCTGCTCTCATGAGAATAACTTGTGTTTTATGGTGTGAATACATTTAATGAGCATTTTATGAGCATGTAATGCATTGTGACATTTAAAATCAATTGTTCCACCTCATGGGGTCTGGATGGAAATAGTTTTTATGTGTTTCTTAAGCGATAAGATATTATTTGTTAATAACAAAATCTGTGTGAATAAAGAGTTACAAGCCCAAACTAACACCTTCTTTATCTTCTGAGTAATTTTAACCTACTGAGCATAGGATTCTGATACACTGTTTCTATTTAGCTTTGGTCTTTACACAATATCCCACAAATTATTTGTCTAGGTTCTCCTACTGAGAATCCCAAAGGACAAGAATTTTCACACTTTCCATGACGGTTACCATATACTTTGTTTTTAATTCCCTTCTTGTATTTCCTTTCTCCCTTAGAATATAAATAAGCCTTGAAATATTATGAGTCTGAAGTGTTTTCTGTATTTTATGATTAATAATTGATTTATATCATATATGATTTATAGTTTCTTAGTTTGGAGGTTGTCTTACTGCTTATTTTTCTAAATAAATTTAATTATTATTTCCCTTTTTTTCTGGGACTTGCACCTAGGGCCTTGAACTTGCTAATCAATAAGCCCTGCCAACTCTTTTAAGTAGTTTTCTTTTCTGTAATGCAGCTAGAATCATTCATGTGTATATTACCTTTCATTACTTCATTGCTATTGTAGCAGGACCTCATAAATATGAAGGGATTTCATGGTCTAAAATTTAAAACAACTGAAGAATGTATTCATTCATTTTCTTATAAATGTCAGGAAATAGCAGACAGGGTCTTTGGAAAGGTTTTGTGTTAGATACTGTTTCAGAGGTTTAGTCCATCATGGCACAGAAGTCATGGGAAATGAGATAAACTAGGAATCACAGGATGGAGGTCAGAACCGCAGGTAAGTGCAGCTTCACACTCTGTCTCTAATGATCTGCTGCTGTCAGCCACAGTCCTCTACTAAGGGCTCCAAAACCTTCCCCAAAATTGCACAAGCCTAGGATAGTAAACTTGCAGGTTCTCTAGCTTCAGATAAAAATAAGCAATTTTATAATATAGGAGAAGAAACATCCAAGGTATGTTTTAAATACATTATGCAAAAAAGTCAGTTTTGAAAAAAGTAAAAGACTGAAGAGACAAAAGTCGCAAGGGATTTATACTGGCCAAATAAAGTTGACCCCAGTATCACAATAATGGTAGCAATAAGGTCCCACAGCTTCAACAAACACATGCCCAGGTAAATAAGTGTAGAAACAACAGAAAAGGGGAGAACTCTCAGAATAGAGAGACAACTGATACATATTAGAAGTAGGGAATTATCATTGGACAACACTAGAGGAGTTTGATTCAGTTGGGAATGGCTCAGGGACAGTAGGCACAGCCAAGACCAAGTGGATCCCCAGGTTGCTACTCTGTTTCCTATGCTCACCTGCCCTTGTTAAAAGGCTAGGCTCAGTGGAGTTGATTGAAAAAAATGGGTATATCATACATTTACAATGACATGGTCGTAGAAAAAAATTCAGACTTATTTTTCTTAGAAGTTCATAGCCCCATGGTTTTTATGGGTGGAAATCACATTGTCAGTCCAAATTCCAGGTCAAAAGAAGTAGATATCATCTCTGAGTGAAAGTAGTAGCAAAATTACTGAAGCCCTCTTTGAGCTTGCTTTGTCACATAGTCGGTGGATCTGGAGAAAAACCTAAGGAGTGGATGGCAGTGTGATATTTCAGTGTTGAATGGATTCCTGACTTGCAAGGTTATCTGAAGAAGATGTTCCACTTTAGAGGAAAGAAACACCGAGTGTTTGCAGTATTTAGGGACAATAAAGTACTTACCTCATCTGTGACTTGCCACAGCAATAGGAAGGGGACCCATCTTCGCAAATTCTTTGAGGTTTTATGTGTCTATGGAGAGATGTATGGAGGGGCAGAGAGAGCAACTGGACAACTGTGTTAAAATACTAACTATTGATCATTATGGTTAAAGGGAATATGAGTGATTTTGCTATTTGAATGTAAGTTGCAACATTTCAAAATAAATTACAAAATTATATATTTGGATTGGCTGTTTGTATATGGTATACGTGTATGTGTTCACATGTGCATGGCATGGGATCAACATGTGTGTAGAAGTTCCAACGTGAGGTTCGGGGTTTCACTCTATTTCTCTCCGTGTTATCATAGATTGAGGTAGGATCGATGGCTGAACCTGAAGCTAGCCTATCAAGTTAACTGGCCTGCCCTCCCCTATCTAGATCCTTCTAGGTCTTGGCTTTACAGTTATGTTACCACGCAATGCTTGCATTTACATGCTTTCTTGGGGTCAGATTTCTAGTCTTCATTCTTGCTCAGCAGGCACTTCATTTATAAAATCATCTACTCAGCATTTATACTTAAATTTAAATGGAATAAAAGCTGATTCCATAGAGGCATACTTTCTGCCTCCTCTAAAATATAGATTCCTTACTCTTGAGGGAATAGATAGGATGGAGACATCTATTTAGGGATGAGTGCTACAAGATCTTGCACATGCCATGTTATTTAACATTTTACTGCATTTAGAGGCTTTCTGTGACTAACATGTTATGAACCAAATGGACCTAACAGATAGATACAGAACCTTTCTCCAATAAACAAACAAACAAACAAACACAAAAGAATATACCTTACCCTCACCACTTCATGGAACCTTCTTTAAAACTGACAATATATAAGACCACAAGGCAAGCATCAACAAGTAAAATAAGGTTGTAATAACCCCTTGTATCTTATCAGACCATCATGGAATAAAGCCAGACTTCAACAACAACAACAGAAACAACAGAAAGACTACATACTCATGGAAAATGAGCAACGCTCTTATTAATGATCATTTTGTCAGGGAAGAAATAAAGAAGTAAAGAAAGAAACTAAAAACTATCTGGAATTCAATGAAAACAATTACTCAAACTTATGGGACACAATGAAAGCAACGCTCAGAGGAAAATTCATAGCACTAAGTGCTTTCATAAAGAATTTGGAGAGATCTCATACTAACAACTTAACAGCACACCCAAAATCTCTAGAACAAAAAGAAGCAAACATGCACAATACGAATAGATGGTAGAGTTTCCAGGGACTAAACCACCAACCAGAGTATAAACATGGAAGGACCCATGGCTCCAGCCTCATATGTAACAGAGGATGGCTTTGTTAGACATCAATGGGAGGAGAGGACCTTAGTCTTGTGTAGGCTGGATGCCCCAGTGTAGGGGAATGCCAGGGCAGGGTCCTCCTACAGGGTCACTCTAACATACCCTTATAAGAGAAAATGTTCCGTTTCTGTTGTTCTCAGTCTGGATTACATCACTCAAGATTATTCTAGGCTAACTGTTTTCTAGACAGATCATACACATACTAAGTCACAGATGTTATGACAGCAAATACAAGATCTCTACAATTTCAAGCTAGACAAAAACCCCATTATGATAAAGGGAAATGGAGCACAAAATCACACTCCTAACCAATCATCTATTTGCAATTGCTAGCTGCTGGGATAATGAAAATTAGTTTTCTTCAATGGAGCAAGAATGAGTCTAGCAACCATATACCAAGGCTGGCTTCATGTTCAGGAGTAATTGACCAATACAAATCAGACTGTCTTAGTGTTTTAGTGCTGAGTGCAGACACCATGACTAAGGCAACTCTTATAAGGACAACATTTAATTGGGCCTGGCTTCAGAAGTTCAGTCCATTATCACCAAGACTGGAACATGGCAACATCTAGGTAGGCATGGTGCAGGAGGAGCCGAGAGTTCTACATCTTCACCTGAAGGCTGCCAGCAGAATATTGGCTTCCGGGCAGCTAGGATGAGGGTCTTTAAGCCCACACCAACAGTGACACATCTACTCCAACAAGGCCACACCTACTCCAATAGTGCCATTCCCTGGGCTCAGCATATACAAATTATCACACAGACTATATGTTTTGTTTTTTAAGAGATAGAAAGAATGTGAAGCAGTAGGTTTCTGAAGAGGATTGGAGAGAGGTTATGATTAAATACATTGCATATAGGTTTAAAAATATTATAAAATGAGATAAAAATGGATTAGTCTGAAGTAAGACACCTGCAGTGCTCATAAGTAGTATCAAATAGATTGATAGCAAATAGGATTGATGACCAGATAGACATGGTACTGAGCAATGGGCTGCTTGGGATGTGGTCTTCAGCACAGAAGTTCCACTGGCTGCCCATTTACACAGGGAAGCAAACAGGCAAAGCTTGCCAGTCACAGCGCAGCTCTCACATTCTGCTTTGTCCCCAATGCTCACCCTAGAAAACAAATGATCAGCCAAGTTTAATTTTCACCAAGCTCTGAGACCATTTAAACACAGTCAGATGTATCCAAAGTCTAACAGATTCCTTAGCTCAGACCAAAAGCTGTGGCTCTTCTTTATTTGTTAGAAAAATTCTTCTACATGAGCTTATTCCAAATGGATAAATAGACCAACTGTGAGTAATGTGGTTTGTTTTGTGCATAGCATATACTTTTACAAGAGAAGAAATCTTCCATAATAGAAGTGAATCTTGTTGAACTGGAAGTATAGTTGGTAATTAAAACAATTTTTACTGTGTCAGCAGCAGTGACTATTGAAATATCAAGGGGCACAAAGTAAAAAGTAGTGGATTTAGAGCTGGAGACTTTTTTTCAAGGAAATTTGTACACATATTCAAATACACGAACAAGTAAATTTTTTTCTTAAGCAAATTGTGTGTGTGTGTTATGAAGGCACCCTCACAATATTTTAAAACTGAAAAGTATATAATTCCCTCATTTTTCTCTTCTCTACCCAGGATACCATGCTGACAACTTCCTCCATGGGACGTGCTGACATTTTGTTGAAACTTTGTATGAAGAGGATCCCTGCTGTGAGCTGGAAATACTCTTCCTTCAAAAATGAGAAATCGTGTGTCAAGTAACCCACTAGACATGTTCTTACTAGCTTTAATATTATTCTGTAGTCATTTTAACTGTGACTAAATTCTTCTTTTAACCTTTTATTGATTCTTTGTTAGTTTCACATCATGGATCCTAGTCTGTTCATCTCTCTGTCCTCTCATAATCGCCCTTTGCTCTGAAGTTCATCCAAAATAAAACACACACACACACACACACACACACACACACACACTTGCACGCTTGCACCTTTGAGCATACACACACACACACACACACACACACACACACACACACACACATACCCCACCACCACCAAAGCATAGAAAACATCTCATTGTGGAAGCTGTAGTATGGCACAGTATATCCACACATTTTCACTTTCAGGTGTTCATTGCAATGAGTCATTGGTCTGTTTTGAGATCTCTGGCATCTGTGACATTGTCAATACTGGATCCTTTTTGGGGACTTCTCCATGTTATCTGGATATTGCCCTGTGTCAAGGAGGTTCTGCAGCAAGGAGGAACAGCAAGAATGGCCCTTTCACATGCCCCAACAATTCACAAATGATAGAGCTTTTGGAGTGGGCCTGGGTGGTAGTTGAGTGGTTAGCCCACCTGCTCCCCCTATCAGCACCCCCAGGGGAAGATCTCCGGTACTGCTCCATCTAGGACACCCAGTGCAGCCATCTGGAGGAGGTAAGGTCTGGCCTCCTGCTTTCATGCCATTGGATCTGGCTCACCTGCACCTACACCTCCAAAGCCAGCTCCACTGTGCTGCCCAGGTAAGGTGCAGTGCCTGCTCTCCCAAGTGTTTCAGCCAGTAAGGAAGCTGGGCTAGGTGGGGAGTGAGGGAGAGGGAGGACTGCCATCTGCTCTGCCTCTGACTGAGAGAAGACCAGCACCAACAAGGTGTTGCTTTGCCAATTGCCAGGAGGGATTAAGTCTGACTAAATTCTTAAAGCTGAACACATGTGGGATTATTTCAAATGTGTAAAATAAGCACAGCCATGGTACCAGTTTATTCCTTGATTTCCAGGAGTCAAAGGAGTCATGGAAACAAAACTGCCACAAAATGTGATGGATTTTTGTTGGCTTGTGCATTTGAATAAGAATGAGAACAATATTCAGGGACTGCAATATTAGTATCCTGGATCCTACAACAACAGTAAACCCCTTCACCAAGGAAATTGTGTCTATGTGTGTTCATACTTGGGTGCTTATCTGTGAGTTGTCCACATGTTCGACCTGTCTGTACAGAGAAGGAACTGTAAGTAAAATGAGACTGAATTAAAGATAAGCAAGCATGGTTAACTCAAAATTGGCAACTCTGATCAGAGCGTGTGCACTGCCTAGCTGGACACAAACTAGAGTGATTTGAAAAGAGGACACCTAAATTAAAAAAATACCTCTTTAAGATTGGCTGATGGGCAAACATGTGGTACGTTTTCTTGAGTGATGAATGTGTGGGCAGACTGATGCTATAGGAGATGATGCCACCCTTGGGAAGGTGGTCCTGGATGATACAAGGAAGCTGGACAAGTGAGCCAGTGGGCAGCACTCCTTCATGACTTCTTATTGAGGTCATGCATTCAAGTTTCCACCCTGAGTTTCTGACTGAACGTCTCTCAGTGATCCACTGTCACTTGGAAGGTATTATGAAGTAAACCCTACACAAAGAACTATAGGTGTTTGAGGAAACCTGGGGGAGGGGGGGAGGGAGGGGGAGGGGGAGGGAGAGGTGGTCTTTTCCAGAGAAGAGCATATTGGTTCTCCAGTGCTTAATGATCATCCCTGAAAGCATACATACATACATACTGATGGAACAGTTTATATTTAGGAATATATATGTATGTGTGTATACATATATAAATACAATAACTGGTAGTTAAAGAAGCAACAATGGATTTAAAGAAAAGTGGGGAGGGTTGTATGGAATGGTTTAGAAGAAAAAAAGGGAAGTAACAAATATATTTATATTAATACAAATTATAATTATAATATCAAAATACTTTTTGAGAAAAGATGAGATAAGTCTTTTGCCCAAGTTACTTTTAGTCATGATGATTTTTCCCATCAGGAGAACCATAAGACTGCATGGCTCTCTGAGTTCATGGATGTAAACAACAGGAAGCTTGGACTTCTTGAAACCACCTCAGAAGCCTGGCACCTTGGCTCCCAGGTCCTTCTTCTCAGCTTTGTTTTGTACTCCCATCTTCTGCCAAATGAAGCAATTTCCTTGTAATGCCATCTCAGCTTTCTTCCGCTCCCTAAGTTCATGTTTAAACGTTGTGGTCTTCAAACTGAGAGCTTCCAAGAAATACACAAGCACGTTCTAGATGGGCATTATTTTTCTCTTTCCTTCTTTTTCCTAACATCCCTCAGTTTGAGGTGTCGCTGGCCACCCTAGAGCGCTTCTAGTTTGTGAAACCCTGGCCCCTTTTAGTTATTTTGTAAATGGAACACAGCTGAGGGTTGCCTGCAAGGGGAGTCTCACTGAGGGATTGTCTACACCGGAAATTCCTGGGGCCATGTCTGGTGAGGAATTGGCTGAAGGAATTGATGAGGGAAAATCCACCCCACGGAGGACAACACCATTTCCTAGGCCGAGTGTCTTGAGCTGCATAAAGTAGAAAAACCACACTGAGCACAAACAAGTGAGCGAGAATGTTTGCATTTATCTATCTATCTATCTATCTATCTATCTATCTATCTATCTATCTATCTATCTATGTATCTATCTATCTATCTATCTATGTATCTATCTATCTATCTATCCTGTTCTTCATTAGGGGTGTGATAAGGGTTGCTGGGAGAAGTTTCCACCGTGATTTCTTTTTCCACCTTGATTTCAACGTTGAGACTTAATGTGTAATTAGGGAAAAGCTGGAAGAAGCTGAGGAAGATCAGCAGTCTCAACTGACCCGGAACCCTGAGATCTCTCAGACACTGAGCCACCAACCAGGCAGCATAAACCAGCCGATATGAGGCCCCTGACACACATATAGCAGAAGACTACCTGGTTTGGCCTCAGTGAGAGAAGAAGCACTTAACCCTCAAGAGACTTGAAGCCCCAGGGTGGGTAGGTCTGGTGGGGTAAGGGTGAGGAGAGTGGGGACTTCCTCTTGGAAATGAGGGAGGAAGTATGGGATGCAGAGTGGTGGTGGGGTGCTGAATGAGAGAGGGTAGTGTCTGGACTGTAAAGGAAGACATACTACTACTACTACTACTACTACTACTACTACTACTACTACTACTAATAATAATAATAATAACAGCAAATAATCTGTTTTTAAATATCTTTCAGTTTGGAGACTATATGTGGGATGGATTCCCAGATGGGGCAGTCTCTGGATGGTCTTTCCTTCAGTCTCTGCTCCAAACTTTGTCTCTCTAACTCCTCCCATGGGTATTTTGTTCCCCCTTCTAAGAAGGACCGAAGTATCTATACTTTGGTCTTCCTTTTTCTTGAGCTTCATTTGGTCTGTCAATTGTATCTTGGATATTCTGGGCTTCTGGAATGTATCAGTGAATGTTTACCATGTGTGTTCTTTTGAGTTACCTCACTCAGGATGCTATTTTGTAGTTCTATCCATTTGCCTAAGAATTTCATGAATTCATGGTTTTTGATAGCTGAGTAGTACTCCATTGTGTAAATCTACATTTTCTGTATCCATTCCTCTGTTGAGGGACATCTGGGTTCTTTCCAGCTTCTGGCTGCTATAAATAAGGCTGCTGTGAACATAATCGATCATGTGTCCTTATTACATGTTGGAGTATCATCTGGGTATATGCCTAGGAGTGGTATAGCTGGGTCCTCCATATTGTGGATACCAACAAGCACTTGCTGTTAGGAACCTGATATAGTTCTCTCCCGAGAGGCTCTACCAGTGCCTGGCAAATACAGAGGTGGATGCTCTCAGTCAACCATTGGACTGAGCACAAGGTCCCCAATGCAGGAGTTAGAGAAAGGACTGAAGGAGCAGAAGGAGCTTGAAGCCTCATTGGGGGAAACCACAATATGAACAAACCAAAGAGTACACATGGAGAGACCCATGGGTCCAGCTAAATATGTAGCAGAGGATGGCCTTGTTGGACATCAATGGGAAGAGAGTCCCTTAGTTCTGAGAGGGCTTGATGCCCCAGTGTAGGGGCCAGTACAGGGAAGCAGGAGGGGGTGGGTTGCTGAGCAGGGGGAAGGGGATAGGATAGGGGGTTTTGGAGGGGAAACCAGGAAAGAGGATAGCATTTTAAATGTAAATAAAGAAAATATCTAATAAAAAAAGGGGAAATATCTTTCAGATTTTTGCCTACATGTGTCTGTGCATTGCCTTGTGTTGTCTACACAAGATAGAAGATGTCAGTGGAGTTACAAATGGTTATGACCTGCTGTGTGGGTTTTGGGAGTCAAGTCCAAGTCCACAGGAATGAGAAAGAGTGCACTTAAGTGCTTGGCCATCTCTCCAGCCTTTAGAAACTAATCTTGCTGAAGTGCTATTATCAGTGTGAAATATTTTGTAAAAGACAATGAGAGGTAGAAAACTAATTTTATTAAGTCATGCTTCAGACTCTTTCAATCATTATCATTTTTGTTTTCTTCTACAAACTGCTTAATATTTTATACTTTACTTGACACGAAATAACAGCTACTGCACACATTTATGTAACATTTATTTTCCTTTCGACTAAAAGCATGGGGCAGTAAAGTAAAACTATGACACACGTTGACATTGATGGTCATTGCTAACTTTCATCCTTGTTGTCTATTTAATGATTTGCCAAATCAGAACTTCAGAGCTTGGGGACTATGTTCATGTTCAAACAAAGATATCCCAAAGTCATCCCTTAGCTGAGGAAAAAAAAAAACTACTTCATAAGCTAGCAATTATTTTGAAGCATTATAGAATAAACAATAAATAATATGACATTTTCTTTCACTTATAACTTACAAAACAGAAAAATAATTACATTTATAGTTTTGCTTTGATTGTAATGCTCTTTAACAATGTATCACATATAGCTATCTGCTTATCTTATATCTAAAAATTTAACTAAGTTTACTTTAAAATTATATTTTAAAAGAAATAAATCAATTAAATTGGAAATATATATATATGTGTATATATATATATATATATATATATATATATATATATATATATATATATACCTTACCAATTGAATTGTCAATTTGATCTGAGTTTGCCAAGATCCTTAAATGGTGAATATTTACTTAAATAGGAATGGAACTTACAGAGGACAGGTTTTAATTAGGATGTCTTTAAGTCATCATAAAAACCACTTCGTCATAATTACTTTTAAATTTGTAATGAAATTAATATTTTAATTTACCAGTTGTTTCAGGTATAATGAGTTGTATATAGAGAGTACTACTAAGTGAAAATAATAAGTAGTAATTAACTGTTAAGTCTTGGTGAAGGTTGAATCTTATATTTGGTATAATTCCCAGAACTACCGAAGTGAATGCCTACAGTGTTGTGCTAGTAAACATTTGAACATTTGTGAACCCCCAAAAGGCCACCAAGGAGCTGAATCGCATTAGGGTCTCTTTATCAAGATTGAGCTGGGACCACACTACTGTCTCTGACACTGGAGAATGGGAGGGAGCACTGAGTCCAGTTTCAGGCAAGCATGTATAGAGCCAAGAAGAGGTTATCTAGCCAGTCACACATCTGACTGGAGGGCCATTATGGTCTTTAACATAATTGGCTGGTGTTAGGAGCCAAACCATAAACTTAACTTCTGGTTTTTTTTTTTTTTTTTTTTTTAGGAAGTCAAGTGTCAGGGGCAGCCTTGTAACCTGGAGGTGCAAATTTGTTGGGGAATAACCTGGAGACTGGTGCTAGCCACAGGCCTTGTTGAGGGGTAGCCTGGAGACTGGTGCTAGCCACAGGCCTTGTTGAGGGGTAGCCTGGAGACTGGTGCTAGCCACAGGCCTTGTTGAGGGGTAGCCTGGAGACTGGTGCTAGCCACAGGCCTTGTTGAGGGGTAGCCTGGAAACTGGTGCTAGGTACTGACCTGTTATTTAACTTGAGTTCAACCTTAGGTCAGGTTCTCTAAGATGGAGTTTGAACCCAAAAGATTTGGTCTCTCAATAGCAGTTGGTCAAAATACTTGGAAAAGGAAGTTGTTGCAAATTTTTTGTACTTAAAATTTTGAAAGTACAATTTCCAAGTTCACTTAAACGGGAAACAATAGACCTTTAAAGAATATTTTTTTAAAAAATTACAAATAACTATATGGTTTTACCACCTTTTTTTTTTTCAAAACTCTGTTAAATTTGAAAGGAATTTCTGTAACAAGATTCATCTGATTTTCAACTACACTATTATGTGAATCAGACTTAACCTTTGTCAAAACAGAGCAAGAATACGATCAATACTGACAACCGTGGCTTTATAAGTTAAGCCTTTTTGATCTGCAGGTGGAAAACTAACTTGCAAAAAAAGATCTCCTACACAGTGTATTGAGAGTAAATTCCAAGGATTTTTTTTTTAATACATAAAAATTCCAAAACCTACAATATCTCTAGTCAGTTTTAAAGCATTGCCATAAAAAAGCAGAAGAAATTTTATCTCTGAGTATGATTTTGTTTGGGAAATATAATGGAGATATTTAGAGAGGTACAAATCTTTAAAACCTTAAAATATTTGTTTATAATTCGATCAAAGGGTTATTTAGAATTATTTAAAATATGCAGAATGGGGAAAGCCCTGCAACCCCAGCACTGGGAAAGCAGAAAAAGGAGAATTCTTTTTTTTTTAATTTTTTTTCATTTTTTATTAGGTATTTAGCTCATTTACATTTCCAATGCTATACCAAAAGTCCCCCATACCCACCCACCCCCACTCCCCTACCCACCCACTCCCCCTTTTTGGCCCTGGCGTTCCCCTGTACTGGGGCAATAAAGTTTGCATGTCCAATGGGCCTCTCTTTCCAGTGATGGCCGACTAGGCCATCTTTTGATACATATGCAGCTAGAGTCAAGAGCTCCGGGGTACTGGTTAGTTCATAATGTTGTTCCACCCCTATAGGGTTGCAGATCCCTTTAGTTCCTTGGGTTCTTTCTCTAGCTCCTTCATTGGGAGCCCTGTGATCCATCCATTAGCTGACTGTGAGCATCCACTTCTGTGTTTGCTAGGCCCCGGCATAGTCTCACAAGAGACAGCTACATCTGGGTCCTTTCAATAAAATCTTGCTAGTGTATGCAATGGTGTCAGCGTTTGGATGCTGATTATGGGGTGGATCCCTGGATATGGAAGTCTCTACATGGTCCATCCTTTCATCTCAGCTCCAAACTTTGTCTCTGTAACTCCTTCTACGGGTGTTTTGTTCCAATTCTAAGGAGGGGCATAGTGTCCACACTTCAGTCTTCATTCTTCTTGAGTTTCATGTGTTTAGCAAATTGTATCTTATATCTTGGGTATCCTAGGTTTGGGGCTAATATCCACTTATCAGTGAGTACATATTGTGTGAGTTCCTTTGTGAATGTGTTACCTCACTCAGGATGATGCCCTCTAGGTCTATTCATTTGGCTAGGAATTTCATAAATTCATTCTTTTTAATAGCTGAGTAGTACTCCATTGTGTAGATGTACCACATTTTCTGTATCCATTCCTCTGTTGAGGGGCATCTGGGTTCTTTCCAGCTTCTGGCTATTATAAATAAGGCTGCTATGAACATAGTGGAGCATGTGTCCTTCTTACCAGTTGGGGCATCTTCTGGATATATGCCCAGGAGAGGTATTGCTGGATCCTCCGGTAGTACTATGTCCAATTTTCTGAGGAACTGCCAGACTGATTTCCAGAGTGGTTGTACAAGCCTGCAATCCCACCAACAATGGAGGGGTGTTCCTCTTTCTCCACATCCATGCCAGCATCTGCTGTCACCTGAGTTTTTGATAAAAGGAGAATTCTTAACCAGTAGTTGAGCTTGATGTTCAGTGAGAGAAATTGTCTTAAAAATATGATTTTTAACCAATGCAGTTATGTATTTATATATTTTGGTAAAGGAATCTTACCATGTTGTCTTGGATAGCTTTGATTTGCCTATGTAGACCAGGTTGGCTTTGAACTCACAAAGATGCACTTGCGTCTGCCTCCCAAATTCTGGGATCAAGAGCACAAGTCAGCACAATTAAGTAAGTGTCTATTTCTTCCAAGAACTTTTATGCTTCCTGTGATAGATTTTAAGACACATGGATGTATACCATCGTCACTATATACTTAGTCTTTCCATTGAATAAAGTCATATCTTAATTGCCATTTGCTTCATGTTTCTAGCACCACTGACTATTGATATTTGTTTGCTATCTACATATTTTATTCTTTGTCTTCTCTATTCATTTCCTGGATTCCTTTTTATTAAATGGATATATCTGTATGCTTTTCAAGCTGCCTTGTTTCTTTTACTATTTTCTTCTTTTACTTTGTTCTTTTTTTCTTAATGATCCACAGAACACACTTAATATTTGTGTTTAAAATGGCTTAACATGGATTAATATAAAAATAACTTTTATTAGCCTGAAATTTTCGTCTCTAAGGCATACTGTCTTCAACTGTTAACTTGGGCCTACTCGTGGAATCATCTATCCACTGTACAATCTTATCTAGGGTTAGTATATTTTCAGCCTCTGAGACTTACTGTGAATAAGATCATCTGTTACAGTTCTTCCTGAACTCTAGGTCGGTGGTTCCACTCAGTTGTTCTGGCTCACCTCCTCTCCAAGCTAACCGACTCAATCTGGCTTCTTTTGGCTTCTTCTTGGTCTCATACTGACTGTGGCAATATGTCTTAATCTTCTGGATCCTTCTCATTTGGTGGCTCATTCTCGCTATACCTGTGTCCAGCTTGTTCTCTCTTCAACCTGTGTAAGTAAAACTCTCCAGGTAAAACTGCCTCGTTTCTCTTCTCTCTTAAGTGGCCCCTCTTTTCTCACTGTTCATCTGAGAGTTGGGCATATCCTATTGTGTCATATTTTCTCCCAATTCATCACTTTGTCTGCCACCCAATTAGAGATCACTTAGATCTCTGCACCCAATTAGAGAAACATGGATGCTTCCTTCTACAAACTAAATTTATCCTCATTGCATGGGACTAAAGGTGTGTGTGCTAAGGACAGAGCCACACTGTAACTAGAAACAGTTTTTTTCTTCAGTAAATAACTTCATCTTAGGGATCAGTGTGTGATCAAATATTATGCAATAGTTTAGTAGTAAGACATTTCCCTAAATACAATAAGAATTTGCTCCCTCTTTCTATGATTATATAAATTTATTAAATACAATTTTCATATCAACATCAGTTAACACATTATCTGTGAAAATAAACAGAGTTGAGATAAAATTAAAATAAGTTTATGCTATCATAATGATATTATTAGTTTGTATGTTTTAAAAATGTATTTATATGGATTCAATTTCCATGAAATACTTCATTTGAGCCTGAATGTAATAATTTAGTCTATTTATTCAGAACATTTGGTAGCAGCTAGGTCTCTTGGGTTTTTCTTCTCTGGGAATGTCTTAATTTTTGCTTCAGATTTGTAAGGGAGTTTGGGTACAGAATTCTTAGTTTATAAGTTAAACTGAGAATGTTATCCCTGTGTCAATTTTGTTCAGCAATCATTGAGCAGACAGATATTAATCTTTTTATAGTCCTTAAATGTTCCTCAAATACTTTTTAAAAAACTTTTTCCAGTATATGTAACATGTGTGTTTTTCTTTGACCTTTTTGTACTTCAGTTTTATGAGTTGATAGAACTATATTGTTAAGCAGATTTGTGAGACCTTTTATAGGTATTTTTTTCACATATTTCTATTCTTTTTCTTGTTTCTTCTCTTTCTCAAACTCTTACAGTATGTATGTTGGTGTGTTTGACAGAATACACACATCTCAATCTCTTTATTTGATTCTATTCAGTGACTGTTTAACCTCTTATCAAGTTGAGAGATTAATTTTCTTTTTTTTAAGATTTATTTACTTTTTTAAAAATGTGAATACACTGTAGCTGTCTTCAAACACACCAGCAGAGAGCATCAGATCCCATTGCAGATGGTTGTGAGCCACCATGTGTTTGCTGAAAATTGAACTAAGGATCTCTGAAAGAGCAGTCAGTGCTCTTAACCACTGGGCCATCTCTCCAGCCCCTGAGAGATTAATTTTCTAATTTTTTACCTCCAGTGAATTTTCAGCTAAATCATTGTATTATCAAACACTGAGTGTCTGATAGTTTTATAAATTGACACTAAATTATTGCTATTAGTATTATATATTTTAGTGAATTTTCTTTGGAAAACACATTGGAACATTATCTCTTGGTGTCTTTTCTTTCTATTGTGCCTTTTCTTCGATGTTTTTGGACTATTTGCCATTCTCATACGCTCTGATTGTTTTGTTTTTTCTGTTTTCCCATGGAACCATACATCCTGGAGAACACATCGGTTTTGGTGTTAGATTTACCAAGTTTCCAGCATTTGCTGTTATTTGTATTCCTCTGATTTTATGGTATTGTTTACTGTTTGGCAGTCTTGATTAACTACTGCTACAGTTTCTTTTTATTCTCTGCAGTCTTTATGGCCCATGAGATTTTTTTTTAACTAGTTTTTGTTTATTGAGTTTTCGGTATTTGTTAGGAGCTATTGTTAGTTCAATATAATCTAGTTGTCAGAGATTGGTGAAATGTTTTTAAATCCCTTGATTATATATATATATATATATACTCCTTGACATAGGATATGTGTGAGAAGGCTTCCCTAAAACCTTACACAGTTTGTTGGTATATTTTACGCCCTCATTGTGTGTTATCTGAGGTCAGCAGCAGGTGAGCCATTGGGGGTTTCTTTTCTACATTTGTCAAGCATACACACCGCATTGTAAAATCTGCAGAATACATTTTCTAAATGTTAGTTTCAAAGACCCTGCTTCATGTAGTTCTCTGAGATTTACTTACTAATGCCTGGTCACGTTTCTATTTTTCTAACTAAAATTCTGAAGTTCTACATCTAAAGTATGTCAGTAATTCACTTTTGTCTGGCTAATGCCCAATGTGTCAGTTTATCTATACTTCAAAAATGAATGTAAATCTGAATGTTATGAGTTAGTGATTATTTAAGTAAAATTGCCAATTCTCTTATTACTTACTGTAAGGAATTGCTTTTCATATTCCTTTCATATGCATTAAATTTCTGAGATTCTTATTGTGATCTTGAATATTGTACAAGGTTTTTAGCACATATAAAGAAAGCTGACACATTAATTGAGAATGCATTATCATGACAGATATATAAAAATATTTTGGACTATGTTTTCATTGAAAATTATATCATTCCTAAATGTTAAACTACTCTACATGGCCTTAATTTTTCTTGTTTACCATCTGATATTCCATAAGTGGTGGGCAGTGATACAGTGAAGTTTTTATGAGAATTATCAGGATCTTAACTTATGCTTATATTCTTGGACAGACTGAATAGCATTTTCATAAAAATGTAGATTTCTACAGATTTTCCTCTGTAGTGTAATATTCAAAATTATACAAGGCACGCCTTCTTCACTGCTCACTCTCCCCTTCTCTCCAGCTCAGTTAGTGCTGGTCTATATTTGGTTTAACGAATGAATGATATCTGTTTTAGAGCTGCTTGCCTTAAGCAGGTACATTTTTTTTCATCACATGGAAGCCTATAAAATCCTCACAGAGAGTAAGTCAGTATAACACAGGAACTTCAGAACAATGCTTGTTGAGAATATTTGCAATAACTAGTTGTGCCTTTCTCCTTCTTTATTCAAAAATTTCTATGATGAGTAATCTTTTGGAGGTAAATGACACTTTGAAATATTCCTAGACAGTTCCCTAGGGTGAGATAAAAATGAATATTTTTGTTCCATATATTAGACAAATTCTTCATACAGTTATGCATTTTGAGGAAGAATGTTAGTTCAGCCACCAAAGATAGTCATTTAAGGTTAATTTTATTGTAATAGCATACATGAACCAATTGAAACAGAAAATGTTTCCTTTCTTTTAAACTAGGTCTAGTGCTTTGAAATTAGCAACAATTCTAGCTTTGATGACTTTCCAGTCTGGTGTCCAATAGAGAGGAGCAATGCCTTTCTATGGCATGATATTTTTATAGTATGGGGGAAAATCCCACCTGCTTTACAAACAACCCCCTTGTTTCCAATAACCTGTCTTGGCCAGAGCATGCCACATTCGACTTCAGTTGGTTATTACCAGAAAGGAGAGGTACAATTCTGCCAGAGGAATCAGAACATAGGCAAGAATCACTTTGGCAGTCGTCAGTAGAAGGGACAGTCATAGTAGATACTGCTAAATATGCCTACTTGAGACCTCAGGTAGGAAGTCAAAATCTCTCTCTCTCTCCCAGCAACCCTCCATCTTCAAATAAGCTTTATAGAAAAGTCAGATCTTCATATAAATGGTACAAATAGGACATGCATATACCTAAGCAGGTATTATATGATTATAGTGATGTGCAAGTAGAAAAGCTATACTATAGTTCAAGCCACAGGGCTTTCAGCCCTGAAAACAAACAATAAACAAAAAAAAAAAACAAAAACAAAAACTATGTTTCAATTCAAGTACAAAGGCCCTATACTGTCCGAATTCCTTCTAGGGAAAATCAATCTCAGTTTTCTATGTAGGATTTTGTCCGGTTGAGTTTACATTCAGGAAGAGAGTCCAGGCTATTCAAAGCAACATTTTAAAATACTAATCTTTCAAAAAACTTTCTAGAGAAACGTCCACCAGAATTGTGCAATATGCTATCACATCCCCGAGCACTGTGCTCTGTTCAAGCAACACATAAAATTAGTCATAATATAATGCACATGGCTGTTCTACATCACTTACATGCTTATATATCTACATAATGTGTATATATATTACAGTATATGTACATTATGTTATATATGTACACACATACACACATATATGTTTGCACGCAAGCACACACGCACTCACACATGTGTGTGTGTGTGTGTAACATAATACATAATGTGGGAAATAACTACTCTCCAAAGACTTATCAAGTATTTGCATTTTTTAGGCAAAGCTTAGGCTGGCTTCAAATTTTGCATGTCCAAGGATGAGGTTAAATTTCTACCCTTCTTATTTGTATCCGGTGTATGTGCCAGAATTCTCAGGATGCTATGATGCTCTGGGTTGACCTCAGAGCTCTGTTCATGCTAGGCAAATATGATGCCAACTGAGCTACATGACCATCCCCCAATTCAATCTTATATTCAGTGATGGGAAGGACTTATTATTTATGAAATGTTCCTATTGGTTTCATATAAACTCTAGTATGATTTATATTTTTCCTTGCTGAGATTTTAACATTTAGAATCACCCCCTTCTCTGTGTGTATTTTACAGAACATTATCATGTTCTGTTTTCCCTTGGAATAAACAAATTATTGTAAAAGAAGGTGAGTGATATTGAGTATCAAAACAAAAGATTAGTAGAATTAAGAGGAATGCAAAAAAATTAAAATACAGTGTTTTCTGGATATCAATAGTGATTTTATACCTTCACAATGTGAAAGTTAAGGAGAGAGATTCAAAAATAGCTCATGGTGTCTCTTACTGGAAAAGTAATTACGTGATTTTGACACTGTATTGTGAGTGTTTCTCAGTTAGTTGTTCAAAGAATAGACAGTGCTGCATCTCAGGCTTGAATTGAGATTATAAATATCAAATAGGCCATCATACTCTAAATCTAATATTCTTGGAGTTCTGGGACAAGAGCAGTTTTTAAATAATAGCATATCAGGAAGAGCTGCTGTGTTACCACATCTCTGAGGAGACAGACAAGAGGGGAGGAACATCCCCTCTTCACTAGTATTTTAAGGCCTATATTGTGCATAATATATGAAAATAACATGATTGATTTCTGATAAAGTATCACTGTTTTATACAGTTGCATCTAGCACTAGGAATCCAGGAAGAAGATGGACAGGATAAAACAATTAAAAGAAATGATGCATTTAAATTGTAATGGAAAATCTTGAATATTTTTAAACATTTTATTAGATTTACTAATTTTGTGAGTGATTCGATGGAATGTATATATATGCATCATGTATGTGCTTGATGACTGTGGAAGTCACAAAAGAGTATCACAGTTTTTGAAACTGGAGTTAGTGATGGTTATAAATCACCATGTGGTTACTAGGAATTGAATCTACGTCCTCTTCAGGAAAAAAAAAAACATAATAAAGGCAGCTTACAACAAACCTATAACAACATCATGTTAATTTGAGAGAAACTAAAAGCAATTCCATTAAAATCAGGAACAAGACAAGGCTGTCCATTCGTTCTGTACCTATTCAATATAGTTCTTGAAGTCTTAACTAGAACAATAAGATATCTGAGGGATAACAAAGGGATACAAATTGGAATCAAAGATAAGGGAAGAAGGCAAAATAACTCCATTTGCAGTTGATATAAAAGGATTCATACATGACTCTAAGAATTCCAACAAAGAACTCATACAGCTGATAAAGACTTTCAGAAAAGTAGGTGGATAAAAACTAAAAAATTCAGTAGCAATCCTATATACAAATAGCAAATGGACTAAGAAACAAATAGGGGAAAAACAACCTTTACAGTAGCCTCAAATAATCCAATATATCTTGAGAATTACTCTAACTAAGCAAGCAAAAGACTTATATGATAAAAATGTCAAGAATATATCAGAAGATGGAAAATCTCCCGTGCTAATGGATTGGTAGGATTAACATAGAAAAAATGGCCATCCTAACAAAAGCAATTTACAGATTTATTATAATTCCCATCAAAATTCTAACAGAGTTCTTAACAGATCTTTGACAGAAAATCCTCATCTTCATATGGAAAAACAAAATACCCAGTATAGCTAAAACATTCCTGAGCAATAAAGGAACGTCTCTAGTTCTCATTGTTCCCAATTTCAAGTTGCCCTATAAAGCTATAATAATAAAAATTATTATTGGCACAAAACAGACATGGTGATCAAGAGAATTAAAGAATGATATATAAATTCATAAACCCATAGACACCTTAATTCTTCTACAAGAAACATCACACACACACACACACACACACACACACACACACACACACACACACACATACACACACACACCCCAAATCAGGAAATACACAAAGGAAAAAAGACAGTATCTTCAACATATGGTGTAGGTCAAACTGGATATCTTCACGTAGAAAAAAGGAAATAGATCCATAATTATCACTATGTACCAAATGCACATTGTTGTTGTTGTTGACTTGCAACAAACTTAGACATAACAGTGGAAAGGGAAACTCAACTGAAAAATTACCTCCATTTGATTGGTCAACGAGTTTTACTGGAGAACAAAGCCTTGATTGCTAACTCATGCAGGTGTGCTACTTACATATGGGATGGACTGTATAAGAAAGGTAGCTGAGCAAGCCAAGGAAAACAAACCATTAAGCAGTATGTCTCCATAGACTGATTTAATTTCTGCATCAAAACTATATAAATTGAGTAAGTTGTGTGTGTGTGTGTGCGTGTGTGTGTGTGTGTGTGTGTGTGTGTGTGTGTGTGTGTGTGTGTGTGTGTAAATGACAGGGAATGTATATGGATGTCATCAAACAAGTTCTGAAAATCAGCTCTTTTATTCAACATGTGGGTCATAAATATAAAACTTATGATTTCAGATTTGGTGGCAGATTATATTCTCAGCCATCTTTCTGGCCCAACATGCTTTTATTTTATATTTTTTAAATGGAAAGCTATATGTATATATTACTTGAATAAAGAAAGCAATAAATATCTAGAAAGAACATGATAATTAAGAGACTAAGAGAAATTATTTTAAAGTTATATAAGGTTCAGAATGCTGAGAAAATAAATTATAATCTAATATATTCTTGTCATTAATCAAAAGTAATTTATGGCTACTTTGTATGAGAATCATGAAAAGATGTCATGCAAAAAGGACAATCATGGAATCAAGACTTAAATTAAAGCAAATTATAAATATTGGAAAGAGTTGGCAGGAAAGAAATGGCAAATTTTTGGCAAACACAAATGTGAATTTCTGAATTATAATTGGGGAGAGTAATTGGCTAGATCACTTGGTTGTCATGGTGGTTTGGAAAGAAGAAGAATATTTTAGAGTGTTCCTGCTAACTCCAAACTACAAATGACCTTTAGTTCTGGCACATATAAATGCAAAATATCACACAAACACAAGATTTAATTATACGAGGAAAAACAAACATCCCGTTATCTGGCTCGTTTTAACTTAGAATGAACTACTCCAGTTCGCAAAACAACTTCTTGCTATAATTCTTTCTTGTAAACTTATTGATTTCAATGTATTTAATATATAATATTCCTAAACATAACCTAAGACAGTAACAGGATGTTCAGCATCAGTCTATATGAACACATGTGGTATAGGATATACTCTCAAACACGAGAGTTAAGTAGGTGATAAACAGTCATAAATACAGTAATATAAGAGAGGTAGAAATTTCAGTTTTCTTTCTTCATTCTCATGTTCAAAGAGAGTCACACTATTGTGGCTTGAGTAAACAGTAGCGATAGTAGTTCTTGATGGAATCTTAACTCAAATTTCTAAAAGCGATCTGGCATATCTGACTGCCCAACCCCCACCCTTTCTCCAGATTCTTTCTAGTTATCCATCATCTTGGATCCCTTTGACATTATGTTTGCATAGTCTTGGAGACTTTATTCTCTGTAATGATAGATGATATTTGAATCTGGTCTTTGGAATACCCTTAGAGCCATCAAAATTTTATATTTCTTTTGATTCTTTAGCATTTACTGACGAGATTATGCAGGGCATTTTTCTTTGTTTGTATTTCTTTTGTCAAGAATTGTATAGATAGCACGTTAAAGAATTGCACAAATAAAAATTTTCATCACTGTTGATATTTTAAATGTAAATGATTTTCTAGAAATAGATGATCTATCTGGTGTAAAGTTCTGAAACTATTAAGTGGATGAGATCTTTGCTAAAGTACAAAAATGTTCAAAACATAAACAAATATAACCTGGTGGGAAGTGATCTTGGTTTTTGTAAGATGAAATCATACTTGACTGCTGTAGGCCTTTGACTGGGTAACCAAAATAATGGATTAGTGAGGCCAAAAGAATATATATGTAATATAGAAGTTGTTTGGGTATAAGCAAAATCTTTATCAAAGACTTTTTAGGAATATGAAATGCTGTGAAATTGAGATATGGAAGAATGGGGAGTTGTTTGGGGATGGATAGGCAATTAGCTTAGTGTGAGAAACTATGTACAGGCATTTTCTTTCACTGATAAAAATAAATAGTAAAATCCTCTGTAGACTGCTGTAGGATGATCTATTTATTTAACCCAATCCTGGGGAAGAACAAAACCAGAAAAAAGTCTCTTTATCCATATGTCCTAGAGACTGTTTCCATAACAAAATGCCATTTTAATGGGTATACAGCTGTAGAAGTCCCCCAGAGGCAGAGTGTATGTTGAGCAGTTGCATACGTATATACATAAGACAGAGGCTAAGGAAAAATAATCTAAGCTCTTATGTATATTTACAAAAGAGACTTATGACTAAAGAGTGGGATTTGTAATATGTGTAGATAAAGTCATTGTTCTGTACTCAATGATTTCATTTATGATTTTCGGCATCATCACAAAGGGCAGAGCAATTGAAATTCATTCATCTATCATAAATTCTATTTTCTTATTTATACTCTAGTTACTTTTTTATTCGAAGGGAAAATGAACACTGAGATTAGGAATAATCTTTTATATTATCAATATAAATAATATACTGATACACAGAAACAACGCACAAAAATGAAAGATTTAAGTCTTAAGTCTTATAAATTTGTCTGCAGGGTACTTGAATTTTTCTATGTCTGGACCAAAGGGTCTGTACCAGGCCCTCTGTGTCTATGTTATGGCTGTTAGCTTGCTAATTTTCTGAGACTCTTAACATTGGGAGTGAATATATCTCTGAGTGTTTTACCTGCTGGGGACTCTTTATTTTCTTATTGGGTTGCTTTGTCTAGCTTGACATGAGAGAAGGTTTTGTTTTCATTTTATTGTATCTTTTTTTGTTCTGTGTGGCTGGCTGGCTGGCATCACTTGGAGACCTGCTCTTTTCTGAAAAGGAGACGTGGTAGATTGAATCTGGGGGACAGCTGAGGTATGGCGGAGCAGGGGTGGGGGATATGACGTAAGAGGGTGACTGTGGAGGAAAGGGATATGTCCTTGGGATATATTGTATGAGAGACAAAAGTATTTTCAATAAAAATAAAAAAAAACATACAAAGAAAGAAGAATGAGGAAAAGTAACATTTACCTGTAGAAAGTTTATAAAACTCACGGTTATTTGTAGAACAGGAAAAAATTAAACATGGCTTTATTCAAAACACCTAGAAGAAAGGAGCCTGGGTACAACTGAAGGAATGTTCATACCTAATCCAAACATACTAGTTGAAATTCTTATTCTTAAAGTTTTGGTGATCTTTTTTTTTTTTTTTTTTCCATTTTTTATTAGGTATTTAGCTCATTTACATTTCCAATGCTATACCAAAAGACCCCCTTACCCACCCACCCCCACTCCCCTACCCACCCACTCCCCCCCTTTGGCCCTGGCGTTCCCCTGTACCGGGGCACACAAAGTCTGCGTGTCCAATGGGCCTCTCTTTCCAGTGATGGCCGACTAGGCCATCTTTTGATACATATGCAGCTAGAGTCAAGAGCTCAGGGGTACTGGTTAGTTCATAATGTTGTTCCACCTATAGGGTTGAAGATCCCTTTAGCTCCTTGGGTACTTTCTCTAGCTCCTCCATTGGGAGCCCTGTGATCCATCCATTAGCTGACTGTGAGCATCCACTTCTGTGTTTGCTAGGCCCCGGCATAGTCTCACAAGAGACAGCTACATCTGGGTCCTTTCAGAAAAATCTTGCTAGTGTATGCAATGGTGTCAGCATTTGGAAGCTGATTATGGGGTGGATCCCTGGATATGGCAGTCTCTACATGGTCCATCCTTTCATCTCAGCTCCATACTTTGTTTCTGTAACTCCTTCCATGGGTGTTTTGTTCCCACTTCTAAGGAGGGGCATAGTGTCCACACTTCAGTCTTCATTTTTCTTGAGTTTCATGTGTTTAGGAAATTGTATCTTATATCGTGGGTATCCTAGGTTTTGGGCTAGTATCCACTTATCAGTGAGTACATATTGTGTGAGTTCCTTTGTGAATGTGTTACCTCACTCAGGATGATGCTCTCCAGGTCCATCCATTTGGCTAGGAATTTCATAAATTCATTCTTTTTAATAGCTGAGTAGTACTCCATTGTGTAGATGTACCACATTTTCTGTATCCATTCCTCTGTTGAGGGGCATCTGGGTTCTTTCCAGTTTCTGGCTATTATAAATAAGGCTGCTATGAACATAGTGGAGCATGTGTCCTTCTTACCAGTTGGGGCTTCTTCTGGATATATGCCCAGGAGAGGTATTGCTGGATCCTCCGGTAGTACTATGTCCAATTTTCTGAGGAACCGCCAGACTGATTTCCAGAGTGGTTGTACAAGCCTGCAATCCCACCAACAATGGAGGAGTGTTCCTCTTTCTCCACATCCTCGCCAGCATCTGCTGTCACCTGAATTTTTGATCTTAGCCATTCTCACTGGTGTGAGGTGGAATCTCAGGGTTGTTTTGATTTGCATTTCCCTGATGATTAAGGATGTTGAACATTTTTTCAGGTGCTTCTCTGCCATTCGGTATTCCTCAGGTGAGAATTCTTTGTTCAGTTCTGAGCCCCATTTTTTAAGGGGGTTATTTGATTTTCTGAGGTCCACCTTCTTGAGTTCTTTATATATGTTGGATATTAGTCCCCTATCTGATTTAGGATAGGTAAAGATCCTTTCCCAGTCTGTTGGTGGTCTTTTTGTCTTATAGACAGTGTCTTTTGCCTTGCAGAAACTTTGGAGTTTCATTAGGTCCCATTTGTCAATTCTCGATCTTACAGCACAAGCCATTGCTGTTCTGTTCAGGAATTTTTCCCCTGTGCCCATATCTTCAAGGCTTTTCCCCACTTTCTCCTCTATAAGTTTCAGTGTCTCTGGTTTTATGTGAAGTTCCTTGATCCACTTAGATTTGACCTTAGTACAAGGAGATAAGTATGGATCGATTCGCATTCTTCTACATGATAACAACCAGTTGTGCCAGCACCAATTGTTGAAAATGCTGTCTTTCTTCCACTGGATGGTTTTGGCTCCCTTGTCGAAGATCAAGTGACCATAGGTGTGTGGGTTCATTTCTGGGTCTTCAATTCTATTCCATTGGTCCACTTGTCTGTCTCTATACCAGTACCATGCAGTTTTTATCACAATTGCTCTGTAGTAAAGCTTTAGGTCAGGCATGGTGATTCCACCAGAGGTTCTTTTATCCTTGAGAAGAGTTTTTGCTATCCTCGGTTTTTTGTTATTCCAGATGAATTTGCAAATTGCTCCTTCTAGTTCGTTGAAGAATTGAGTTGGAATTTTAATGGGGATTGCATTGAATCTGTAGATTGCTTTTGGCAAGATAGCCATTTTTACAATGTTGGTCCTGCCAATCCATGAGCATGGGAGATCTTTCCATCTTCTGAGATCTTCTTTAATTTCTTTCTTCAGGGACTTGAAGTTTTTATCATACAGATCTTTCACTTCCTTCGTTAGAGTCACGCCGAGATATTTTATATTATTTGTGGCTATTGAGAAGGGTGTTGTTTCCCTAATTTCTTTCTCAGCCTGTTTATTCTTTGTGTAGAGAAAGGCCATTGACTTGTTTGAGTTAATTTTATATCCAGCTACTTCACCGAAGCTGTTTATCAGGTTTAGGAGTTCTCTGTTGGAATTTTTAGGGTCACTTATATATACTATCATATCATCTGCAAAAAGTGATATTTTGACTTCCTCTTTTCCAATTTGTATCCCCTTGATCTCGTTTTGTTGTCGAATTGCTCTGGCTAATACTTCAAGTACTATGTTGAAAAGGTAGGGAGAAAGTGGGCAGCCTTGTCTAGTCCCTGATTTTAGTGGGATTGCTTCCAGCTTCTCTCCATTTACTTTGATGTTGGCTACTGGTTTGCTGTAGATTGCTTTTATCATGTTTAGGTATTGGCCTTGAATTCCTGATCTTTCCAGAACTTTTATCATGAATGGGTGTTGGATCTTGTCAAATGCTTTTTCTGCATCTAACGAGATGATCATGTGGTTTTTGTCTTTGAGTTTGTTTATATAATGGATTACATTGATGGATTTTCGTATATTAAACCATCCCTGCATCCCTGGAATAAAACCTACTTGGTCAGGATGGATGATTGCTTTAATGTGTTCTTGGATTCGGTTAGCGAGAATTTTATTAAGGATTTTTGCATCGATGTTCATAAGAGAAATTGGTCTGAAGTTCTCTATCTTTGTTGGATCTTTCTGTGGTTTAGGTATCAGAGTAATAGTGGCTTCATAAAATGAGTTGGGTAGTATACCTTCTACTTCTATCTTGTGAAAAAGTTTGTGCAGAACTGGAGTTAGATCTTCTTTGAAGGTCTGATAGAACTCTGCACTAAACCCGTCTGGTCCTGGGCTTTTTTTGGCTGGGAGACTATTAATAACTGCTTCTATTTCTTTAGGGGATATGGGACTGTTTAGAAGGTCAACTTGATCCTGATTCAACTTTGGTACCTGGTATCTGTCCAGAAATTTGTCCATTTCGTCCAGGTTTTCCAGTTTTGTTGAGTATAGCCTTTTGTAGAAGGATCTGATGGTGTTTTGGATTTCTTCAGGATCTGTTGTTATGTCTCCCTTTTCATTTCTGATTTTGTTAATTAGGATTTTGTCCCTGTGCCCTTTAGTGAGTCTAGCTAAGGGTTTATCTATCTTGTTGATTTTCTCAAAGAACCAACTCCTCGTTTGGTTAATTCTTTGAATAGTTCTTCTTGTTTCCACTTGGTTGATTTCACCCCTGAGTTTGATTATTTCCTGCCGTCTACTCCTCTTGGGTGAATTTGCTTCCTTTTTTTCTAGAGCTTTTAGATGTGTTGTCAAGCTGCTAGTATGTGCTCTCTCCCGTTTTTTCTTGAAGGCACTCATAGCTATGAGTTTCCCTCTTAGAAATGCTTTCATTGTGTCCCAAAGGTTTGGGTACGTTGTGGCTTCATTTTCATTAAACTCTAAAAAGTCTTTAATTTCTTTCTTTATTCCTTCCTTGACCAAGGTATCATTGAGAAGAGTGTTGTTCAGTTTCCATGTGAATGTTGGCTTTCTGTTATTTATTTTGTTATTGAAGATCAGCCTTAGTGCATGGTGATCTGATAGGATACATGGGACAATTTCAATATTTTTGAATCTGTTGAGGCCTGATTTGTGACCTATTATGTGGTCAATTTTGGAGAAGGTACCATGAGGTGCTGAGAAGAAGGTATATCCTTTTGTTATAGGATAAAATGTTCTGTAGATATCTGTCAGATCCATTTGTTTCATCACTTCTGTTAGTTTCAGTGTGTCCCTGTTTAGTTTCTGTTTCCATGATCTGTCCATTGGTGAAAGTGGTGTGTTGAAGTCTCCCACTATTATTGTGTGAGGCGCAATGTGTGCTTTGAGCTTTACTAAAGTTTCTTTAGTGAATGTGGCTGCTCTTGTATTTGGAGCATAGATATTCAGAATTGAGAGTTCCTCTTGGAGGATTTTACCTTTGATGAGAATGAAGTGTCCCTCCTTGTCTTTTTTGATGACTTTGGGTTGGAAGTCAATCTTATCAGATATTAGGATGGCTACTCCTGCTTGTTTCTTCATACCATTTGCTTGGAAAATTGTTTTCCAGCCTTTCATTCTGAGGTAGTGTCTATCTTTTTCTCTGAGATGAGTTTCCTGTAAGCAGCAAAATGTTGGGTCTTGTTTGTGTAGCCAGTTTGTTAGTCTATGTCTTTTTATTGGCGAGTTGAGACCATTGATGTTAAGAGATATTAAGGAAAAGTAATTGTTGCTTCCTGTTATTTTAGTTGTTAAAGGTGGCATTCTGTTCTTGTGGCTGTCTTCTTTTAGGTTTGTTGAGGGATTACCTTCTTGTTTTTTCTAGGGCGTTGTTCCCGTTCTTGTATTGGTTTTTTTCTGTTATTATCCTTTGAAGGGCTGGATTCGTGGAGAGATAATGCGTGAATTTGGTTTTGTCGTGGAATACTTTGGTTTCTCCCTCTATGATAATTGAGAGTTTGGCTGGGTATAGTAGCCTGGGCTGCAGTTTGTGTTCTCTTAGTGTCTGTATAACATCTGTCCAGGCTCTTCTGGCTTTCATAGTCTCTGGTGAAAAATCTGGTGTAATTCTGATAGGCTTGCCTTTATATGTTACTTGACCTTTTTCCCTTACTGCTTTTAGTATTCTATCTTTATTTAGTGCATTTGATGTTCTGATTATTATGTGTCGGGAGGAATTTCTTTTCTGGTCCAGTCTATTTGGAGTTCTGTAGGCTTCTTGTATGTTCATATGCATCTCATTCTTTAGATTTGGGAAGTTTTCTTCAATAATTTTGTTGAAGATGTTTGCTGGACCTTTGAGTTGAAAATCTTCATTCTCATCCACTCCTATTATCCGTACGTTTGGTCTTCTTATTGTGTCCTGGATTTCCTGGATATTTTGAGTTAGGATCTTTTTGCATTTTCCATTTTCTTTGATTGTTGTGCCGATGTTCTCTATGGAATCTTCTGCACCTGAGATTCTCTCTTCCATCTCTTGTATTCTGTTGCTGATGCTCAAATCTATGGTTCCAGATTTCTTTCCTAGGGTTTCTATCTCTAGTGTTGCCTCGCTTTGAGTTTTCTTTATTGTGTCTACTTCCCTTTTTAGTTCTAGTATGGTTTTGTTCATTTCCATCACCTGTTTGTATGTTTTTTCCTCTTTTTCTGTAAGGACTTCTACCTGTTTGATTGTGTTTTCCTGTTTTTCTTTAAGGACTTGTAACTCTTTAGCAGTGTTCTCCTGTATTTCTTTAAGTGATTTATTAAAGTCCTTCTTGATGTCCTCTACCATCATCATGAGATATGCTTTTAAATCTAGGTCTAGGTTCTCAGGTGTGTTGGGGTTCCCTGGACTGGGCGAAGTGGGTGTGCTGGGTTCTGGTGATGGTGAGTGGTCTTGGTTCCTGTTAGTAAGATTCCTCCGTTTACCTTTCGCCATCTGGTAATCTCTGGAGTTAGTAGTTATAGTTGACTCTGTTTAGAGATTGTTCTTCTGGTGATTCTGTTACCGTCTATCAGCAGACCTGGGAGACAGATTCTCTCCTCTGAGTTTCAGTGCTCAGAGCACTCTCTGCTGGACAGCTCTCTTACAGGGAAGGTGCGCAGATATCTTGTATTTGGACCTCCTCCTGGCCGAAGAAGAAGGCCCAAAACAGGACCTTTCTCAGACACTGTGTTGCTTTGGCAGTTCCCAGGTGGTACAGACTCTCACCTAAGCAGACTAAATTCCTAAGTTCCTTGGAGTCCCGGGACCAAGATGGCGACCGCTGCTGCTGTGGCTTAGGCCGCCTCCCCAGCCGGGTGGGCACCTGTCCTCCGGTCCAGAAGGTGGCCGGCTGTCCCCGGCCCACACAGGGTGCTGCCTCAGCGCCTCTGTGCTTCTGCCTGTTCCAGAAGCTGTCAGGTTCTCTGGCGCACCCTCTCACCTGTTCAGACTAATTTCCTAAGTAAGGCGGGTCTCGGACCAAGATGGCGACCGCTGCTGCTGTGGCTTAGGCCGCCTCCCCAGCCGGGCGGGCACCTGTCCTCTGGTTCGGACGGTGGTTGGTGATCTTTTGAGGCTACGTTTGGCAGGCGACAAAGTCAGGAGCTTTCATGAAAACCCTTGAATAACGCAGAGAGAAATCCTAATCCTTTCATTCATATAATGCCTAATAAGAAAATGGTAAATTCTCAAACCAAAAGATGTGCCTCGCCAGGCGTTGGTGGGGCATGCCTTTAATCCCAGCACTTGGGAGGCAAAGGCAGATGGATTTCTGAGTTCAAGGCCAGCCTGGTCTACACAGTGTGTTCCAGGACAGCCAGGGCTACACAGAGAAACCCTGTCTCGAACCCCCCCCCCCCCAAAAAAAAAAACAATAAAGATGTGCCTCACCAAATACCTGGCAATATCGTCATCATGGCAGTATCATCATCCCTGGTCTTCAGAACTATAATAAATACTCCTTTTTCATTCATAAGGTAACCAGTTTATGTTATTTTTGTTTTAGCAATCAGAAGAGATAAATACAAAATCTTTCATGATAAATAACAACTTCTATGTAGAAAAATTTGTAATTTTTGTATATATTAATATCTAAGTAAATATCAACAACAGATGGAATAAAAGCAATAAGCTAATTTCAAATTTAAATAAATCAATGCACTGGTGATTATTATGAAACATTTCAGCAATAGCCTGGGCAACTCTTTGATTTGGAGCATATAACCTTTAGAACTTGAAGGGAACAAGCTAATGTAGGAAGCAACTCATTTTTCAACCCTTTGTTGTGCCAGCATCAGGATGCTAACCTGGAAGTTAGCTGTGTAGTGTTTTTTCCCTCTATTAGCATGGTGGTGATATTGTTGTCCTGCATGTTCAAGTGTGTCTTCCTTTTAATACTCCCCTTAGCTGCTTAGTCTCTAAAAACTGAAAAACTGAGATAAAACAAAACAAAACAAAACAAAACAAAACAAAACAAAATAAAACAAAACAAAACACAGCTTTAATTGTAAGTTTCATGAACCTGTTAGTTGTATATGTGCTTGTATGGGAGATGTGGTGTGGGTTAGGGATGATAAATTTCCTGAAGAATTGTTTTGCATGACCATAATCTATCTTTACTGATCATGACTTCTATTATAAACAAAATAACTGGCTTTTGGTGATGTATTAGTTATTATGACATCCATGTAAGTGGAAGCAAAACAAAACATAAAGGATAGATTTACTCAAAAGTGTAGACATTTGCCTTGAGCTGGTTTAGGATACCGTAAGAGTCAAATTTCTTGATTCTAAGCATGAAAAATGGAACATGTGGACACAAAGCTAAGAATGTGGGTATATTTATGAAAGTTCTCTAACATTGAAATGATTGGCTTGGGACCAAGGCTTCCCCTAATATACTATCTTCTCATTTTGCAACCCATTTCTTTTGGTCTGAGTAAGTATGTGGTGTCCTTCTCCACATGATCTTTCCACAAAGAAAATGTCATACTGATGGGTGTCTCAGTCTAAGCTTGCCTATCATGACCTAATAAAACTGGAAGACACTCAAAAGTGAGGATGATCAAGGACCTCCACATAAAACCAGAGACACAGGAGAAGGTAGGGGAAAAGTCTTGAAGATTTGGGCACAGGGGAAAAATTCCTGAACAGAATACCAATGGCTTGTGCTGTAAGATTGAGAATTGACAAATGCGACCTCATAAAATTGCAAAGCTTCTGCAAGGCAAAAGACACTGTCAATAAGACAAAAATTCCATCAACAGATTGGGAAAGTATCTTTACCAATCCTAAATCCGATAGGGGACTAACATCCATTATATACAAAGAACTCAAGAAGCTGGACTCCAGAGAATCAAATAACCCTATTAAAAATGGGGTACAGAGCTAAACAAAGAATTCTCAACTGAAGAATACCAAATGGCTGAGAAGTACCTGAAAAAAATGTTCAACATCCTGAATCATCAGGGAAATGCAAATCAAAACAACCCTGAGATTCTATCTCACACCAGTCAGAATGGCTAAGATAAAAAATTCAGATGACAGCAGATGCTAGTGAGGATGTGGAGAAAGAGGAACACTCCTCCATTGTTTGTGGGATTGCAAGTTGGTACAACCACTCTGGAAGTCAGTCTGGCAGTTCCTCAGGAAATTAGACATAGTAGTACCAGAAGATCCAGCAATACCTCTCCTGGGCATATATATACCCAGAAAATGTTAAAACTTGCAATAAGGACACATACTCTACTATGTTCATAGCAGCCTTATTTATAATAGCCAGAAGCTGGAAAGAACCCAGATGTCCCTCAACAGAGGAATGGATACAGAAAATGTGGTACATTTACACAATGGAGTACTACTCAGCTATTAAAAACAATGATAATAGTTTCCTCTCTGTTTACTCCTCCCATCCCTCCTCTCCACCTCCCCTATGCCCCAGATCTAATCCCCTTCTATATCTGTTCAACAAAAGGCAGACCTCCAATGGATATCAACAGAACATGGCATAAGTTATAATAATCTTAATTAAAGGAATGAAACATGCACAGACACACACACACATGCACACTCACACACACTCTCTCACATGCACATACACACTCTCTCTCACATGCATGAACACACACACACACACACACACACACACACACACACACACACACACACTCCTTTGCATCCCAATATATACAAGATTTAATAGAGCACAAAATCAGGAATGATTGCTTTACAGAATCATATAGAATTTTGCTTAGTGATTCACAGAAAAAAAATTCTACTTGAACTGAAATCATGAGCAGGAAGGACAGCAGACAGAATAATCTGGTAAAGTGGCAAAGAATGAAAGTTTATGGTGCATTCATGGTCTCTCACTGTGACATCTATATTGTGGCTATCCCATATTTTTTTCATTGTATAGTTTTAACATTTTTGAACATTTTTGCATACATCAATTTGTATGCAAAGCAAATAGCCCATCCAATGGAAAGAGAAACATTTTCTAAATGAAATATGATTATATTGATGGCTTTCTCTTAGGCATAGGATAAACCCTCAATGTCTTATGGAATGTCATGAAAGTTTACAGTTTAAGATGGATCTGTTGCTATGTGGTTGTTTTCCTTAGTTGCTCGCAACCCCAGGGCAATCTGGTCAAACCGTGCAGCATTGCTGTGGAGAAATGTAAGTTTATGAAATATGGCAACACAGTCACAGAAAGTGAAAATTCCAAGTAAATCTTAGCCTGAAGTACATAAATAATGGAGCAGAAAAGTTTACATTTTTGAGCTGTAATTATCCAGATAATTGCGTCAATTCTCCAATTCCCCCTCTGGAAACTTGTGCACAGGGTTGGCTTGATTTTCTTTCTCTTTCTTTTCTTTTTAAAACATTTGCAGTTCTCAATTTTGTACTTGTTTGTCACTATTCTCTAGGTAGGAAAAATGGGCTCTTCTGCATTGTTGTCCTTGGAAACACTACACTACTTTCTTTCCTTGCCTGACACCACTCTATATTCATATGTCTGGATTTAAGATTTGAAAGTAGCTAATGTGATTATTACAGACTCAATGGATATGTTAGACAAGCACCAGGCTTATTTTCTTAAGGCAATTTAATGGTGTGTTTTATATGTTGCTTTTATAAGATCAGTAACCATTCTGTGCATACTTACATACGTTTATATGTATATATTTGCTATTTTGGTTTAGTTCAGGCTTAGAACGTTTTGCCCTTTGACTCTATTATCATTGTAGAAGGAATTGTTCACTTCAGCCCACCTATAAGGGAAGACAGTTCACAGAAAAAATATGCAGTCTGTAAGAAAAATAAATTCACAATCAATGTTTTTGCCATAGCTAGAATAAAAGCTCAAGAGGTACTACTTATGTGAACTCTAATTTATTTCACATAAAATATCTTTATGTTAGGACTTTGTTTTATAGATTTATGTGATGAGAATACACTCAATATTCTAGAGGACAGCACTACATTTTAAAACCCATGTTTTAGAATGGATATAGTTTGACTAATGTTAGTTGTTGAAATTCTTTTAAAATGAAATCATAAGGGTGTATGTAATTTTGTTATTGTATTTAATTGACAAAAAGATCACTTAAAGTATTTAGTCACAATTCCCTTTTAAGTGAATGAGAGTTCAACTTACATACCACTGGGGAGAATATCTCATTACAGTGTCATTATTTTAAGCCAAGGATTGAAATAATATTAAATAATTTTTATGTAAACCACACTAGTCTTATATTCCCTTTTAACATGGAACACAGTTATTTCATTATATTAGGTTTCTATTATATATGTATATGTGATATATGATGTAGGATGTATGATGTTTTATATATACACATGAATATATCACACCAAAATCTTCTATTTGGGAGTTTAAACCACTGAAAGCTTATTTAAACTTACTTGCTTCAGGTCTAATGTAATAAGACAGGTAGAATTTAATTATTCAGAAAGGAAAGACACTTTTTTGGTGATTTCTCTTCTAATTTTTAAATTTGTCCACTCTCTATATTTCATAACATATATTCATTCTTGCTGTCTTGAACCCGTTCCATAACCAAGGCTGGCTTGTAATCAGCTCCTCTTGCCTAAGCCTTAAATACGATTGGCTTACAGGCTTGTGACAACATGTTCAGATTGAATTTCTTAGATTAATGTTACTGTCAAAATGAACATAATAATTATTATTTACTTTAGTGTAGTCACAAATTATTCTATATTCAGAAGTGAATTTTGATTCATCTACATTTACTTTCTATATGAAAGATTACTGCAAAGTTAGTTGTTTGAATTAGTTAGCTCTGATGCCTATGACAAAATACCTGACAGGAATAATTTAGAGAAGAAAAATTTATCTTGTATCATAGCTTCAGACATACACAGATATTTGGCTGCATGTGATTGTACAGAAAATTACAGTGACAGGACCCTGTAGCAGGATTGTTCATATCTTGGTTTATGGGACATGCACCTGGGTGAAGGGCAAAACCTTGGTTTCTAGCTCTTATCAAGTACCAAAAACAACTTGTGATGAATCAAAGACTTACTTTAAGAAATAGAATGATAGGAGTACTGGAGGAAAATATATGGAAATACTTGAAGATACTGTCAATTACTTTCTTATAAATAGGACACCAATAACTCAGGAAACTGTTAGGGATTTAAAATGAGAATTCATTAAATTTATATTTTCTGTACATCTAGGAAGCAAACAAGTTTAATGGCAAAATCATTACCACATAAACATGCAATAGAGGCTTTCCTTCCTGAATATAGGGAGAACTAAAAATTTTCAACCACTAAAATAATAATCATCTAATTGACAAATATTTCAGCACTCAAATTTCAAAGGAAGAAACCCAAATAATACATGAAAATACAATAAAAAATAGAACCATCAGGAAAACATAAATTAAAACTAAATTGAGATATTATTTTTACCACAGGATAGGTAGCATCAATGAAATTATTAATAAATTCTAGTGTGAGTATGGGGTTATTGCTGATGGGAATGTAAATTACTCCAGTTGCTTTGGAAGCAATAGCTACATCCCATTTTATTTAGTTATAATATTCTGAGTATATACTTAGAGGAAACTGGTCAGCAGACTATTGAGATACTTGCATATGCATGTTTATTTGTGTATTATTAGCAACAGTCATAGCATGAAATCAGCCTAGGTGCTCATTCTGGGTGTATGGAGGAAGAGAATGTGTCACATATGCATAATGGAGGTTTGTTCAGCCATAAAAAAGAAATTTCATGCATAGGAAACTCATGTCATCTATAGTAAAATAGGTGGACTTAAAGGTCATCATGTTAAACAAATGGTTGTCAAAGGAAGACAAACATTAAATGTTTGCCCTTATTTGTTGACACTGGCATGGGAGGATTACATATGTCAACCAAAGACCACTATCATAAAAGAAGAAGATCATTGGAAGAGGGACTATAGATAATAAAGTTGTAGGGTTAGAAAATGATCAAGGTGTATTATATACATAAGATGAATAAAAGCTATTTTGTGTAATTAATACACATTAATAAAAATAGTGCCCTTATATCCTGTCTTTATTCATTTTAATTTCTATTTATATAAATATTTTTAAAACTATATGATGCACACATTTAATATGTGAACAGAGAATTGCAAATGTTATTCTTTCTTTGAAGTGGGTTAGGTTGGTTTAAAAATTTGTGATTGTTCCTGTTTGAAGATGAAATGGAGAGGATGAAAATGGACAGGAGCCAGAAAAGGAGGTCCATTGATGGGACCAAAGTGGGGTCCAGCTCAAGAAGAGGCCCCATGGCCTATTACTGAGGCTATGGAGTACACACAAAAAGGGACCTAGCATGACTGCACTTCGGAAGACCCAACAAGCAGCTCAAAGAGTCAGATGCAGATATTTGCACCCAACCAATGGACAGAAGCTGCTGATCTCTGTGGTTGAATTAGAGAAATGCTGGAAGAACCTGAGAAAGAGGGCGACAATGTAGGTGGACCAGCAGTCTCTATCAACCCGGACCCCCAAGGTCTCTCAGACACTGAACCACTAACCAGGAAGTATACAAGATACCTGATATGATTCTCGCAACACATGTACAGCAGATGGCTGCCAGGTCTGGCTTCAGTCTGAGAAGATGCACCTAACCTTCAAGAGACTGGAGGCCCCAGGGAGTTTAGAGATCTGGTGGGGTGGATGGTTGGGACACCCTTGTGGAGACATGGGGGTAGGGAGGAGATATGGGGTGGGGGAACAGACAGAGAGTAGACGGGGAGGGAAATAAAATCTGGAGTGTAAAAAAAATTAAATAAAAATTTAAAAGAAAATTGTGATCCTCTTTAGATTCTTGAAACCAGGATTGACAAATATGTGTCAGCATGCCACACGGATAATGATTTTAGATCTTACTTCCTATTCTACAGGAAATTGATTTCCCTATGAAGGAATTTTCCAGGAAAGAATTTTAACCAATTCTGCCTCTTCTTGTTTCAGATTTTCTATACACTTTTATTAAAAATGCAAATATAAGCTCGTTAAAATATCCAAACTGCATAGCAAGCTATAAAATACAAATACCTTATTAAGTAAAAAACATGAAATTAAACATTGTTTACAAGTCAGTTTATTTATAGACAAAAATTTACAATTAGATTTTTAATTTTTTTTAATGGGAACAGAAATATCCTTTAATTTTTAGAACTTTCTTGTACCCTGGGTACACATCTATAGATCTGCTTTAGTGTTTGTCTTTATTGTTACATTTTACATAGTATCTTAATTTCCATAATTAAAATTCTCTCCAGAAATGGCATTTCTATTTAATAATATTTAATATACCAGTTTTATTAGGCGAGGTTATATTGGCTTTAAGATTTCAAACAGTCCCTTTGGAACAAGCTTAACAAGGAAAGGAAATTTACCTGCCCTCACACCTTAAAAATAATCAACTCAGTTGTTGCAGCAAAATTGGCTCCAAGGTCTCAGTGGGAATCATGGGATATAGTACAGCTGTTCTTAATCTCCACTTGCTTTCCTCTGGGTTCATTCCTTTGTCTAGGTAGATATCTCCCTAATGTCCCTTCAACATGAAGAACTGATTGTGTCAGACTAAAAGTCATATCCTAGGAAGAAAGGTCCTTCTCTTCTGCTTCTTCGTGCAGGTGTTGGAGGAATAATTCTTCTTGTTTCTAATCCATAGCTCATCGATAGCCAAGTGTTGTAATCATGGAAAGGAATATTTGGATTTAAAGTTTGTAACGTATCTTATTCTGTTGATTTTATCTTTGTTTATGCCATAGGTAGTATTAAACTAGTGTTTATTTTAGGCTTAGATTTTCACAACTGAGTTGCAAAAGTAAAAGAAAGGGTGAAAAAAAGAAAAATTTTACTCATTTCATGGTCATCAAAACTGATGAATGTAAGATAAAAGTCAACAGATGCCACCCACATGGCACCTCACGCCATCACATTAAAGACAGCGGTCACTGATCTGTATCTACTTTTATAATGTAATCATCTGTCTACCTAGTCTCTTGGTGCTATCCCAATAAAGGGAAGGATGTTATTATTATTTTTACATATGGGTGTGGGATGATGCAGGTAGTCAAATTGTATCAGGTCAAATACTATGATTGGACTATAGGTTCTATCCATGCAGGAAGAGCATACATAGTGACAAGAGAAAAATGAACATGGACATGTGAAACAAAATAATAAAAATCTTCTGGTGGATATATGTTTGTAAAAATGCACATTCAATTTTAGAGCTAAATTATTAGAGAAATGAATGCACCTTAAATTCCTTGAATTTCTATAGCTACATCTACAATGGGTAGCTAGATCTTCTCCTCTGAGAGCATAAATTTACATCCATTATAGGTCTGGTCATTTGATAGTTGTTTCCCATCTGAAAAAGGAACTCATTATTATTTCATTAAGCATCATTGTAAAATGGTCTGGAAATAAGAGATTTCCTAAATGTTATGTTTCCTTTACTATGAACTCCCAGGTAAAGGGTATTTTGGTTTTACAGACTAAATAGCCTAATTGAAATGGTAAAGAGTGCATTTTTGTTTATCTGAATGCTAACTTATTTAGAGATGAAGTTTGGGTTTTGCCAGATAGAAATGTTGGAAAAGATTAGAAATCATCTTCTTCATCATCATCCTCATCAATATCACACGGCAGGCAGCATCTGCTTACATAACACATTTCTTAAATATGGAGGCTAACAACTGGGATTGACTTTGTTCTGCTACATTCTGAGAACAAATGAATCATTGGAAGCCTTCCTGTAGGCAGTTTAAGATATGATACCGTGTGATTGTAGACAATGGTTCCTAGCAGCAGAGAGGGAAGGGTCATCCAATAGAAATAATGCTAAGTATTCAGTGCTTTTGAAGGCTGGGACCCCTGAGACCTGTCTTGGAATATGAGATGCTCAAAGACATACTTCAAAGTAAATACAGAGGAAAACAAAGAGTAAAGAGTCCTGTGACCCAAAGCCCAAAACATTGTTTTGAAAAGCCCAAACATGCAGAGGTCAAAATCGTCACAATTTCAACAACAACAGCAGTAATATAAAACGCGTGCCTGATGAGTTTTTCAGAGGAACTTTAGTATCGGTGTTTCTCAAAGATCAAGTGATGTCGGAAAGCTAACAGCCAAAGACTCTGATGAAATGGAAAAGAACCGGAGACTCAGTGAAAGAGGGAACATTGAAAAGGATGAAGTAGAGAGATAGGAAAAAAGGACTTACAAATAGATTTGACGATTCACAGCTAAAACATTTTATACTTATTAGGAAATAGTAAACTATGAGGATATAGCTGTACAAGAAGTTATGGTTTGTTGTACAATAAGCACTGGTGACTGATTGTGAGTAATGTTTAGGGCAACGAATCCCATTTATTTTCTTAGTGAAAGAAAAATCCGTTTTAGAATGAGTTATTGAATCTGTACTAGTATAAGTTCTCACTGAACCATTACTCAATACACACCTACTGTTTGCTAGGCATTGGGAGTATTTCTAATATTACAATTGTGTATAAGACCATATATATGTGCTACCATCTCTACAAATGGTAAAATAACACTTATGGGAGGTTTACCAAATAGTTTCAAAAGTAACTCAATGAATTCACTCATTTTAGTTTATAGTCTTCTCAATCTGTGAGGTGCGGAGCAATGCTATTTGCAATTCAGAATTAAAAAAAACAGGTACAAATGGTTTACATAGATTTTCCTTTATCAATTAGTAGAAAGAAACAAATCTGAAATGTAAGTCTGAATATAGCCTAAATGTTAAATTTTTAATATTTACTTTTTAGGGAGTGTGTGTGTGTGTGTGTGTGTGAGAGAGAGAGAGAGAGAGAGAGAGAGAGAGATAGTATGTGTGGGCATATGTGTGCATATGTATGTATTATGTATAGATATATGTATGTATATGTATATACAATGTATATATGTGTGTATTTCTCAAATATATATATATATACATTCTTTTATACATATTATATATCATGTCACATATTAATTATATTATGTATTATATATTACATATCATATATCATACCTCATGCCATAGATTATATATCATGTTATGTGTATTGTATGTGGAGGGTGTTTTTTAAAAGCAAACATTATCAACTGAAAGTGGCAAGATAGCTTAGGATGTTGTTAAGCCTGACAACCTGAGTACAGTCCTTAGAATTATCTTGGTAGATGCAGACAATTTACTCCACAAATTGAATTGTCAGCTAGTTTACACATGACCATATGTGTGTGTGTGTGTGTGTGTGTGTGTGTGTGTGTGTGTGTGTGTGTGTGTGTTTGAGATAAGGTTTCTCTGTGCAGTCTTGATTGTCCTGGAACTGACTATGCAGACCAGACTGGCCTCTACCTCAGAGATCCACCTGCCTCTCTCTCCCAAGTCCTGGATCTAAGTGAATATTTTCATGGTTTTTGGTTTTTTGTTGTTGTTGTTGTTTAGTTTTGTTTTGCTTTTTGAGAAGAGGCTCACTATAGAATAAAGAATATTGACAAAGTGTTTAAGTAAGATTTCATCCAGGAAGTGACATTTGAAATAAAACTTAAGAAATTTGACACAGCTATCCATGTTTAGAATCTCAAGAGCAGTATTTCAGGTAGAAATAAAATCATGTTCTGCGACGCTTATCAGTAGAAACCTAATGAATTATAGAATGGTGAGGTCACTAAAAGAAATTAAGAGAAGGTAGAAGACATGAGATATAGCCACGAATAACTCTTTGCAAGGACTTAGTGTATACACTTTGGAGATTTGAACGGAAGAATATAGAACTATTAAAAGATCTTATAAAGAGCTCTAACCTGATCTGATATTCCATATATAACCCAATGTTTCATTATGTAATAACAGTTTGAAGGAAAATAACATGAAGATATAGTAAGAAAATATGAAAGAGCTATAAAACTAACTCTGCAAAATGTTTTGGCAGAGGTGACAATTTAAGCATTTTGAGTGTATCACAATAAAATAGTTATCCAAGAAAGACTGGGATAAAAGAGTTTACAGAATTCAGTTGTGGACTTTAAAAATGCATGTAAGATAATGAGTTAAATATATAGTAAATTCAATAAACATCTACAATCCAAGGAAAAGCACAGAAGAAACATTTTTGTAATTGTCAGCATAGGCAACACAAAATTAACATAGTTGAGGTCACAGGTTTGATTCCCAACACACACACACACACACACACACACACACACACACACACAGAGAGAGAGAGAGAGAGAGAGAGAGAGAGAGAGAGAGAGAGAGAGAGAGTCATCCCTACCTAAGATAGAGACACAGTAATGAAATATGACACGAAGAAATAACCATTAAAAAATTAAGAAAAATATATGAGCAAATAGGAGAAACAAGTCCCAGTGATTGGTGCTGTTAGTGTGTAATCTGAAAAGAATAGTCTTTATAACTAAATGTAAACTTTCTTATAGTGAGCTTTTCAAGCCATAGATTATAACCCACATACAGTAAATTGATATATGGTCTTCAGTTCACAGGCATTAACTATCATTTAATAGCTAGCTGGACATTAGATTGCAATTCTTTCTCCTAGCATTCATTTCTCAAAAGCATCAATAGGCAGAAGAGAAAGAAAAAGGAGAGAGGGAGAGAGAGAGAAGAAAGAACAAACTACGAAGCTTTTGTGATTAATGTACTATTGGAGTATCTGCCAATGCATAATTGTTTCGGGAAAAAGAGCAAATATTTAGAACTCTTTTGAGAAGTAGCCAAGGCATTGGCTTAGAGTCTTCGGATTATGTTCAAGACTCATACTGACAGAATCAAACAGCAGAGGAAGAGCATGCTCTGAGCTAATTGTTTAGAAATAGATTTTTGTTCCAACAGCTATAAAAGTGGAAGATGGATGATGTGAGAATTTGTAATTTGTAATTTAAAACTTCATGAACCATGGAAGTTTCCAGAGACTTTGGTCTGTCTGGTTGTTTTACTAAAAATGACAAGACCACCAGAATCCAAAAATATTGTCTCTTTTCCCAATACTATGGCAATGAAACAGAAGAGAAAAACATCTAAATTACTAATTTTTAATTTGTGTTCATAAATTGTTATTAGGCTTGCTGGTTTGCATTTATATAAGATCTTTAATGATTATGAAATTCTAGCTTTAAAAATTGCATGTATAAAACCTTAACAATATGTTTACCTTATACTTGCTCTTGATTTTTAACTTTTTAAACTTGTGCTTTGAAATTACCATCATGGATTTTTTTGATAGTGGAATATTAAAACAAGTAGTGACATTTGTAATAAAAATTAAAATCTCACTATCTCTCTCTCTCTCTCACTACCCCCCCCCTCTATATATATATATGCACATGTAAAAGTGGCAAATTTTATAATCACAGAAACATGGACTTAATATTCGTTTGTGAATGTATTATCCAACTATATTAACAAAGGTAAAAACTAGCAATAGGATTATAGAGGACTTTACTTACTATTTTTTCAAGATGTACTTTTTAAATTGGAGAAACAATGTGATTATAAATGAGAGAAAGAGGATGCCATCCTATATGTCAGAATATGATCTGGGAAGCAAAACTTGCCATTTACTAAATGATAAATGATCAGTTTATGGAGAACTGTCAACTCTGTAAAGCATCCGTGGGATTTTTTTTTTCATAACTATGAATGGACTACCTAACTTTTCCAGCCTCAAAGCAATACTTTGAATTCTCGATGTCTCCCTTCATTCTTACAGTGTTCAAAATATTCATGAGATTCGTATTGCAAGCAAGATTTTCACAGAGAATATTTGAAATTTTTCTTTTATTTTAATAAACATTATATTTTTAAGTGATGCCTGAGAAGATTATTTTATTGTGAAGTCTTAACATTTTCATGGGGGCTAAAGTAACGCAAGAGGAAGGATCTCTGTAGGTTTCTTGCTCAAAGGGTGCCCTTCAGAAATGCATCAAAACAGAGGATCAAATGTTATAGGTGAAGGTATACTGTCACCTTCTTTGTTCCATTGTTTGATAGTTAAGTTACTAGACTTCTTTATGTTTCTGCTTCATATTTAAGTAGAGACTTTTACTCATTGGCAGGGGAGTCACACTGAGCCATTTCCTGGGATGTCAATGCTACTTCTGAGGATAACCTCATTTCACTTCTTAAGCTCAGATCTTGCATGCAGAAAGCTAAGCCATGATCTAATGGTCAATATAATTTGAGCTATTTTTCTCTACTTTCTTGTACCTTTCTCATTTCCTCTTTCTCTGTCAGTGGCATTATTTTTAAACTTGTAAGCCCTGAGCTGACATAAGGACCCATTTATGAGGGAAGTAATTTTAATTATATATTGATAATAACTGTAGAATAATTTTCTTCAAAAAGAAACCTAGTAGCAAACCACATGCTTATTGCTTTAAAAGATTTGTCAAATTAGCATGGCCAGAAATTAATGTTTTCTTTGAAAAATAGTGTAGCCTATTTTGACCCCTAGTGTTGCTTAAATACATTTCTTTATCATGTGCTAATAGAGTTTGCTGCACTGGGAATTGATTATGAAGATCAGTTTAACAAAGATCTTGTATTGACTACAATTTGGAATTCTGGACATTCCTCGTAACTTCGTCCTGAACAGTCTGTACTGCTAACATTAATAGCTGTTGATGAAGCAATTTTATTGTAAAAAAAATAATAAATCTAAGTTTCAATTAAGACCACAGGATAGTTCTTCTAACTTATATGTAAAAAGAGTTTGTAATCTTAGATACTTAGAAAATCCAAGTTTGTTATTGTATTAGCAAGGGTTCTCTAGAGTCACAGAACTCATGGAATGTGCCAAGGCACTAAAAGTAATTATTGAAATGACTTACAGTCTGCAGTCCAACTTTCCCAACCATGGGCAGCTGTAAATGGGAAGTTCAAGAATCTAGAAGTTGCTCAGTCCCATGAGGCTAGGTGTTTCAGTTGGTCTTCTGTATAAACTGGAATTCTGAAGAAGTAGGTTCCATCAGATATGCTGGCAAGTAGGTGCAAGCAGGCAAAGAAGAAGAGAGCCTTCCCTCTTCCATTGTCCTTATGTAGATCTTCAGATCAAAGGTATGTAAATCATGTCTGAATTGAAGTTATTCTTTACTTGGAGCTTGCTCTGTCCCAGGCTGGTCTTGAACTCAAACATCTGCTTGCCTTTGGATCCTGGGATTAAAGACATGGACCAAGTTATCTGGACCTAAGCTTTTCATGGCCTCTATGACTCAAGATCTGGATCACAGATGTGCCACTCATTTCTATATAGTAGTTTGTTCCAGAAATAGGCAAGTTGACAACTGGGAATAGCCATTATGCATCATCAACACTTATTCTAACTACCAATGGGTGTTTTTTTTCTCACACTTTTCTTTAATATGGATATTTTTGTGTGACCCCAGAGCTTATAAGTATGAGACTTATAATTTAATTACCTAATTTTATATCAAAACCTTACATTATATTCTGATTAGTTCCTTTACTATCACCAAGTTTTTTATTTCTTCTTGAATGTCTTTATTTTTTATCAGTCTTGCCTTTCTTTTATTTTTATTTATTTTTTAATTAGATATTTTCATTATTTACATTTCAAATGTTATCCCTCCTAAAAGCTCACTTCAGAATTATAAAATGAGACAGTCAAATCATGTATGCATACAAGGTAAATAGCTCATATAAACATGTATTAAAACAAAGTAATTTCATACTTTTATCTTTAAATAAAATACTGCATCTCTAAATATGTAGATTTCTGCTGTACTCTAGTCATGAAAATAGGTCACTCCTGTCTTGCCCACCTCGTCTGACAAGGAAGACACAACACAGTCAGATTCTTCTCAACAGCTTTATTGCAGGAACGCCTCAATGCTGCTACGGGAACCCCGGGAACCCAGGGAGGACTCCTTATATACACCCCAGCACAGGGAAAAGCTTTGTGTCCTCCTGGGATTGGTCAGTCTGCTGGCACCTTAATTTGCATGCACCCTCTAAGGAGGGGTTGACGCCAGATTCGGGCTAGCGCCTGCGCAGTGGTGTTGTTTACAGCCATGGTGTACCTGAAACCGGTGCCATCTTTTAGGCGTCAGCTGCCTACATCTTGCCTTTTTTGTTTAATAATATGATGCTGGACTAGGTCTGGGCAAGTCTGTCCATCAGCCATGGCTCCTGTCTTAGGTCAATCCTTTCATGTCACAGCCTTACCTGACATAGGGTTACCCTATCGCCTCCAGGCCCCGTGTTGGTCTGTGCATAAGGAAAGTTGCCTTTCACTGGATACCGTGGATCTGTGTAACTACAACTCCCAGACGACCTAGGGTGAACTCTTAATTTAATTTTTTTTAAGAGGCCAGCTAAACATTGGGAGATGCGCCATCTTTAATTGCCATCAATGCTTGGTACACCACTGCCTTATACTGAGTGTGCTCTCGTTTGAGTCAACAAAATAGCCAGATACAAGACACAACCCAGGAGGACCACTGCCCTCCAGGCCAACATTCCCGCCTATTCCTTAAAGAATGAGAAGGCATTGGTGATCCAGGAGGTGAAGTCCCCCAAGGTGACGGGGTCTAGTCAAGTGCCGTTGAGTTTGACAATCTGGAGGAGCAGCTTTCAGGACAACTGCTCCGCTTTAGCCAACCAATTTCCTAATCAGATAAGAGGCAACTCTGTTCAAGGACTGAGAGAAATTAGCTTGTACAACTTTATACAATTCTTCAACCTGTTCTTGAACTAAGTCTATTAAATAAGAGAGAGTCCCATCTGCTTTGATATGACTGAGGAGGCATACATGACAAAATGTGGCCACAGCTTTTGCTACAAGTGTATTCATCAGAGTTTGGAGGACAATAATAGATGTCCCAAGTGTAATTATATTGTGGACAATATTGACCAACTCTATCCTAATTTCTGGGTGAATGAACTCATTCTCAAACAGGAGCAAAGATTTGAGGAAAAGAGGTTCAAATTGGACCATGCAGTGAGTAGCACCAATGGGCATAGGTGGCAAACATTTCAAAATCTACTATAGGCACAAAGGTGGGAAGTTTCACAAACACAGCAGTATACCCTGCCAACACTCTGCTAAAAGAAAACATGTCCTTCCGGAACTATTACAATCTATATCTCTGTCGGGGGGAGCAATTTTTGCACCAGCCTCTCTAGTACCCAAATTGGGTGTTCTCGATCCTGTGGAAAAACACAAACAGCTCCCCTGGATCTCAAAATAATGGGATCTGGGCCATACCATTTTCCAGTTAAGACATCTTTCCATTTGACATCCTGTTTAAGGATAGGTGAGGTCATGGCATGCCTATCTGCAGCCAAACGACCATGTTCATCCAGAATTAAAAAATTTAAAGTAAAGAGAGCTAAAGATAATTGTTTTTTGGGTGGCCTCCCATTGACGATTCCTCCTTTTTGTTTTGGTAAGAGTTCTTTTAAGGTTCGATGTGCTCTTTCCACAATGCCTTGGCCCTGTGGATTGTAGGGAAGGCCAGTAGAGTGACTAACCTGCATTATTTTGCAAAAGGTTTGGAATGATTTTGATGTAAATGCGGGGCCATTATCAGTTTTTAAACTATCTGGCCTTCCCCAAGCTGCCCAGGCTTCTAGGCAATGGCCAACCACGTTGTGGGATTTCTCACCAGACATGGGGGAGGCAAAAAATGACACCTGAACAGGTGTCAATTGAAACATGAACATATTTTAACCTTCCAAATGCTGAGACATGAGTAACATCCATTTGCCACAGTTTTAAAGGGATCAATCTGAGAGGGTTAATACCAACATGAGGAAGCTGGTGAAATTGTACACACTGTGGGCATTGTAACACCACATCTCATGCTGAGGCTCGAGAGATATCAAATTTCTGCTGAAGTGTGGCAGCAGTAACATGATACAATTGATGAAAATCTTTTGCAAGCTCCAGTGGGGTGGCATGAAAAATAAATTCCATGTGAGTGCTAGCATCCATTAAGGCATTTCTTTCAGCCATGGGGCCTGGCAAGGTAGAGTGAGCTCGAATATGTTGAATAAAAAATTTATGTGTTCTTTTCCAAATCAATTTTTGTAACTCTAATAAGATGGTGCACACAGGGCTGGTGGGTCTAATGGGTCCTGCAATTTCTAATGCACCCACAGCATTACTACACAAGCTGAATCAGAGACTAGATTAAAAGATTCCTTAAAAGCTTTGAATACTTCCAACACAATTTTACATTCAGTAAGTTGCGGGGTGCCAGGATTGTATTGAAAAGGAACGGGTTTTTGAGAATTAACTACATAGGCACCAACACCTGTTTTAGAACCATCTGTATAAATATCCAATGCACCCGATATGGGCTTAGATGCTGTGACTTTGGGGAAAATCACTGGATGTTCAGTAAAAAATTGTAGCAAAGGATCTTTGGGATAATGATTATTTAATTCCCCATCAAAACTACAGCGCAATAGGGCCCAATCATCTATCAAAGAACTTAGGATCTGTATTTGATTAGCATTATAAGGTGTAATGATTTTCTGAGGGGGTGCTCCAAAATGTTGAATACATGATTTAATGCCCCAAATTGCTAGTTGAGCTACAGCAATGGGGTAATATTCAAGGGTTTTATTGGGAGACACATGAGGATAAATCCACAATAGAGGACCTGACTGCCACAACACTCCTGTTGGTTGATGGAATGTCTTCAAAACGCATAGGAGGATGTCCTCTCCTTCTTTCCATCTTTACAGCTTGGCCTTTTCTAAACACCTTTCTACCTTTTCTAATGCTACTCGGGCCTCAGGGGTGAGAGCAGGAGGTGATGAAAGCTGTGGATCGCCCTTCAATATATCAAAAAGAGGGATTAATTCAAAATTTGATAGCCTCATATATGGGCAAATACAATTTATATCTCCCAACAACTTCTGGAAATCATTCAATGTTTTCAAATGATCTTTACATAATTCTATCTTTTGAGATGTAATAAAATGTGGAGTAATTCGAGCACCCAAGAACTCTCCTAAATTTCCCATTTGAACTTTATCAGGAGCTATAAATAATTGTTTCATTTCTAATTCTTTTACTAGCTTAATGTAGGCTTCATCTAAACTTTCTTTATTCTTTGAGGCAAGAAGGATATCATCTATATAATGTACTATCCTTAATTTTGGGAATGCATCACAGACAGGTTGTAGGGCTTCTCCTACAAAAAGTTGACACATAGTAGGACTGTTTGCCATCCCTTGAGATAAAACTATACACTGATACCATTTATCAGGCTCTTCATTATTCACAGAAGGAAGAGTAAAAACAAAGTGCTTGCTATTACACAATGCAAGGGGAATAGAGAAAAAAACAATCCTTAATATCAATGATTATAATAGGCCACTCTTTGGGCAAACTAGAAAGTAGGGGCAGACCCCTCTGTATTGGGCCCATAATCTGCATTTGATTATTAATGGCTCAAAGATCATGCAGGAGCCTCCATATGCCTGATTTTATCTTAATCACAAATATGGGTGTATTCTAAGGTGACTGGGAAGGTTTAATATGTCCTATTTCAATTGTTCCTCTACTAATTCTCTGGCAGCTACTAATTTTTCAGAGTAAAAAGGCCATTGAGAAACCCATACAGGCTCCTCTGTTTTCCAAGTAATGGGTATACCACCCTCAACGGCCCCTAGGAAAAACCCAACCCCTTTTTATCTTGCTTGAACTTTGCAGGCACTGGCATAGTCATGCCTTGTAATGACTTTCCTAACCCTTTTCCTGGAGTGTAGCCCATACTAGACATAATTTCTCGGGCTTGTGGGGAATACTCATTAGTTAGCCTAAGATCCATTTTGGTTAAGACATCCCTACCCCATAGGGTCACAGGAATATCCACAATACAAGGAAAAAATTTCCCTGGCTTACTTTCCTCATTTTTCCAAGTCAATTTCTTAACACGTATAAGGGGAGCACTCTCATAACTTAGACCACGAAGGCTTTGAGATGATGTTTGTGAAGGCCATTTTGGCGGCCAATCATGAGTGGAGATGATGCTGCGATCTGCACCTGTGTCTAACAACCCCAGAAAGGATCGTCCTTCAACCTCCAAAGTTAACATGGGGCAATCTCCTAATTCCATTGATAAGAAAGTGAACCGAGAACCTGTAGAACCTAGTCTGCTCTCTCCTCTTATTTTATTATTTGCTAGAAAATATTTATGCAAATTTGGCAACAGTAATAATTGAGCAATTCTCTCTCCTGGGGAGATAGCTGAAATGCCACTGGGGGAGGCCACTAAGATTTTTACAACCCCCGTATAATCTGGATCAATCACTCCAGGGGTAATTTGTAATCCATTTAAAGCAGAAGATGAGCGGCCCAGCAATAGTCCTACAGTATCTTTGGGAAGGGGGCCTTTAAAATCTGTATCTATGGGCTGTACCCCCATCTGTGGGGTTAATACGAGTCTGGTGGTGGAGTGGAGGTCCAATCCTGTGGAGCCAGTAGTGGCTCTCCATGGTCTCTCCGATGACAGAGAGACTGCCAAGGTTTCTTCTGGTCTTTCTGAAGAGCCCCATATATTTGAGGGCCCTGGGGATGTGGGCCCCGCTGTCCGGTTTTTGGCCTGGTGCCACCATATCCTGCTTGTAATAAGAGGTGGAACAGTTGGCACTTTCGATTTTATTCTTTTGCCAGCTGACCCCCCCCCCCTTTTAAGGATTGGTTTTGTATGACCAATCTGGATCATACCTACCCCTCTCATACCGAGCTGCCTCTTCTTCTAGGTCAGCTTCCTCATCTTTATCAAGCTCTGAATCACTGGAGTCAGAACTTGCTGAACTTAATGTTAAGTCTTTTAATGAGGGATATATTTTTGCTATTTCTTTTTCTTTCTCATTATTTCCTTTTCCTTTTGAATTTGCCTTTTCTTCCTTCTCCTTTTCTCTCTCTTTTTTTGCCCCTTTTCTTTCTTTTGCTTATGCGTTTCCTATCTTCCTCTGACATACTTTCTTGCTGTTTCATAAGAATTTTCTGACCTGCCTTAACTGCTTCTATCAAACAAAAGCAGAGGCCAGAAATTCTTAAAAACGAAACAACAAGGATAAGAGCTACCTACACTGGGTCCACGGGCAAGAAAAACATATCCCCCCTTTTAACCGGGGATCAATTTGGGAGACTTACCAGTACCACCATTCCTCAGCTGAAGAGTTCTGAATCCACGAGATCCTCGGGTCTCCGTGCTTGCCACCAATTTGTCATACCCACCTCGTGTGGCAAGGAAGACACAATATGGTCTGATTTTTCTCAACGCCTTTATTGCAGGAACACCTCGATGCTGCTACATGAACCCCGGGAACCCAGGGAGGACTCCTTATATACACCCCAGCACAGGGAAAAGCTTTGTGTCCTCCTGGGATTGGTCATTCTGCTGGCACCTTAATTTGCATGCACCCTCTCGGGAGGTGTTGGCACCAGATTTGGGCGAGCACCTGTGCAGTGGTGTTGTTTATGGCCACAGTGTACAGGAAACCGGTGCCATCTTTTAGGCGTCGGCTGCCTACACACTCCTATGCAAAGTTCACAATGTAGAATCAGTTGATATATGCCTGAAATGGATAAGTTATAGATACTGACTATTAAGGCATAGTTTGTTGTTTTATAATGGTTTAAAATACAGACTTATAGATTTAATTTTTTTTGATGACATTACTGGTGTAAAAGTTTAGCATTACATTATAAATTATTGTCAATTGCGTTTTGTTAAATGTTCATTATCATTTGCACGTGTATGTGCATATGTGTGTGTGTGTTTGTGCATGTGTCTGCATGTGTGTATGTATGTATGTATGTATGTATTTTGATGAAATAGATCCTATATTATATATCTGCAAGTGCTAGCTCATGCTATGTTTTCTGAAGTGGTGGTCTTGGTTATCTATATACATAGATGCATGTTGCTTTAAGAATGAATTATGTGTATAGAGAAATTTTTATATATGTTTAACCAACTTGAAGTTAAAACCAAAACAACAAAAAAAATAATAATAGAAATTGAAATAAATGACAAATTGTGTGCCTTGTCAAATATGATAGTGATAAGGCATCTCAGAAGAGGAACATTAGTGAAAGGTAAGATGAAAACACTTGTTAGTGGATAACTTCTCATCAAAGCAGAAAATACCAGAATCCAACACAAAGGTCTTTTGTAAACATAGTAAAGAGACTTACCTGGAACACAATGCACATGTTGTTCAAGATCAGCCATTAGCAAAATGTTGACCTGGGCTCAGGGCTGAGTTTTACCTACTTTTCAATGGAAAGACTAATATGTACATACATATGTGCACTTAGTGTTTGGTTTTCATGGTGTCTACAGTTATTTTAGCAACACGAAACATAAAATCACTCATACTGAGGGTCTGCTTGAGGGCTGAGGGGTCATGGGATAGAATTTCAAGGAATATAAGAACTATGTGCGCATTAACACCTAAAGAGCAAGTTAGTTTCAGATGCTAGCTTCAAAAATGTGCCAAGCATAAAAGTAGGACAATGGCAAAATGGCATTTAGAAGTACCATGATTGTATAAACTCTGCTCATCTCTTGTTTATGTAAAGCACAAAGGAGCACATGAAGGGGGTGGTGGGGAAGGAAGAAGAAAACTGTCTTAGGGTTTCCATTGCTGTAAACAGACACCATGACCAAGGCAACTCTTATAAAGTGGATAGTTAGTTGAGGCTGACATACAGGTTCGGAGGTTCAGTGGATTATCATCAAGGTGGGAACATGGCTGTTTCCAGGCAGGCATGGTACAGGAAAAGCTGAGAGGTCTACATCTTCATCTGAAGGTCTCTAAAAGAAGACTGACTGCTAGGCAGCTAGGACTAGGGCATTAAAGCTCACACCCACAATGACACACCTACTCCAACAAGGGCACACTTCCTGGGCCAAGCATATACAAACCTTCACGAACATTAAAGCATGATGCTCTTGGGATGTTTAAAGGCTTTAACGTTTACATAAAAGTATGTCTTATGCAGAAAGAGAACAGCAAAAAAAAAAAAATGCATTTCCTGCAAAGTGACCAAGGGATGCAAAATTCTGAGTGTCACACACTTGAACCCTGCACCTTTCTTTTCTCTAGAGTCAGGTGACTCTTGCCACTGCAGAAACCACTGGAGGGATACAAGTCCTTTCCCTATTGTATCATTCCATTCCTTCCTCTCCTGTGGCACACTTGCCTAGCCATGGGGAGCAGAGTGTGCGTGTTGCTTGTCTTCATTGCTCTTATTCTTCAAGTTACGTTGTGATTAATGTCTTTTATAGTTTCTGTCCTTACAAAAGTTTTGTTTTTAACCAACGTGATCTGACAATCACAGGCAATAAAAGAAAAAAGTGCCAAGGTATACTTGCAAACTGAAATCTGCTCCTTGAAGAAATCAGTCACCAGAGTTTCTTAAAGTTGGAATAATGTGCAAAACAGAGCTGCCTTTTAAATGATTTCAGAAGAAAGGTAAAGTCATTTGTGAGTAGATAATGAGTTGTTCTGTACTTGAAAAAGTAATAGAATATTGCTTCTTAGAGAAAGGGCTTTCAATGTCTAAAATTGTGAAAGCCATGAATGCCTTGTTAATAAGTTTTGATTTGACCATTCACAGAATTTTCCACTTTATTTTAGAGATAAATCAATAAGGGGATCAGCATAAAAAAAGCTCAGATACTGGGAACAAAATAAGAAATTTATCATTTATCATTCATCAAATATTATGAAGAGTGTTAAATGCATGGAAGTTAGCTATGTTTCTTAAGCAAGGACAGTTATAAAATAAGAAAACCACATTGACTTCTGTCAGCTTTTGTATTTTTTTACGCCCTTCACTATTCAACCTTTTCTTGTCAATCTAGCCAACATGTGAGTGAGGTGAAAGCTTTGAGTCACCTGCCAGTTTTATCTTTACAGACAATAGAACTATGATTTATTTTTTTCTCTACTCAGTAAAATGTAATATTGTTAAACTGATATAGATTTTATACCTTAGTTATCACTCCTTCCTAGAAGCTGCTATACAGTATGCAATATGGCAGTAACAGGAGTATTTAATAATTTCAGTTAGATGTGAGATCTAAAATGTCTCATGGGAATAAAGGGTAGGGCAGTGGTAATCTGGACAAAGCTGCAAATTGGGATTGGGAAAATGTTGGTCAAAGGGTTAAAAAATAATTTAAACAGGAAGAATAAATTCAAGACATGATCACTGTAGTTCACAAGAAACTATCATATACACTTGAAAATTGTTCAAAAATAGATTTCAAGTCTTCCCTCCCCCCCCAAAAAAAAACCCACAAAACCCAAACAAACCAAATTTGTAAGTTATTTCAGAGGTTATCTAGCTTAGTTTATCCAATCTAAAGTAAGAGTTTGTTTCACAACGTAATTCAGGTAATATTTAATGTGAATTAAAGTCTATAGTTTAGTAATTATAAAACTCATTTAATAAAAACTTGTTGAATAAAAATAGCCACGTGTTTTAGAAGGCATGTATGTAAGAATTTCTATATTAAATGATTTTTTTGCACTAATTGTATGAGTTATTGCCTGTTTCTTAAGCCTGAGGACTGAAGCAGAGGACTGACTGACAATGCTAATGAAATTAATGCAGAACTGAAATTAATACGATCCTTTTCCTTGTGAAAACCATGCCAGCTTTTGACTGAGAATATTTCCTATGGCAATCCTGAAAGAGAGCCAAAGGTGTTCCGGTAAAAGTAGAAGGGCACACTCTTACTCTTACAAAAGGTTGAGGGGACTTTGATTCTGAGGTCAGAAGGAAGAGTCATGGACATTTTGACTAGAGATGAGGATGAGCTCAAAGTTGTAAATCTCTAAACAGGGAGATAATGCTGAATTATTGTGGTTGAGCGCAACCTGATTATAGGAGCCTTAAATGTAGCTCATTATTTTAAAATAAAAATAAGAACTTTTCCTTCTATGAGATTGTAATGCAATTGCATCGTTGCCCTGTCCTCCCTCTGCCAATGCTTTCATAGAATTTCCTTGCTGGCTTTCAAACTCATGTTCTTTTCGTCATTAATTGTTAACATGTATTATTAAATACACATGTCTAACCTGCGTAGTCTTTATGATTCAGCCAGTGTACTTGCATGTATTTGGTTCATGACTGATCATTTGTTATTGGATAACCAACTGGTGTGCTCTTCCTTGGGGAACACTATTTCTCCTGTTCTTAGCTTTCTTTAGTTGTTTATAGTTATCTGTATAAGGTTGAGGCCTTTTAACAATCCCCCTACACACACACACACACACACACACACACACACACACACACACACAGAGAGAGAGAGAGAGAGAGAGACACACACACACACACACACAGACACACACACACAGACACACACACACACAGACACACACACACTGTGGCATGTTTATTATTGTTATCCTTGTTCTGTGCATGTTTAAGAAGTTATGTTGGGCTTTTTGTTGTTTTTGTTATTGAAGGCCAGGCTTAGTCTATGGTGACAAAGTGTGGAGCAGAGATGGAAGGAAGGAAAGACCATCCAGAAACTGCCACACTTAGGAATCCATCCCATATATTAAGACCCCAAACCCAGACACTATTGCTGATGCCAAGAAGTTCTTGCTGATAGGAGCATGATATAGCTGTCTCTTGAGAGGCTCTGCCAGAGCCTGACCAATACAGATGTGGATGTTTACATCCCACCATTGGACTGAGCATGGGGACCCCAAAGGAAGAGTTAGAGAAAAGACTGAATGAGATAAAGGGATTTGCAACCCATAGAAAGAACAACAATATCAGGAAGCAGACCCCCCCCCCCCAGAGCTCCCAGGGAAATGCCAGGGCTGTAAGGTGAGAATGGGTGGGTAACTGGAGGACAACCTCATAGAAGCAGGAAATGGGTGTGAGGGTTGAATAGGGGGTTTGTAGAGAAGACACTGAGAAAGGAGGTAACATTTGAAATGCAAATAAAGAAAATGCCCCTGCACAAGGATGACACGCAAATTCGTGAAGTGTTCCATATTTTTGACCTCTGGTGAGTGGAACACAGCGCCTGCTCCAATCCAATCACACAGGACCCGAGACTGCATTGATTAAGGAAGCAGGTAACCCGGCCAGATACTGGGCTCAAGTCCCTTCCGCCCGGACCACTGCAGCACCGTGGTCCCTGGCCCGGGGGATTCTGCAGACACCCGCAAGGACCCACACAGGATCCGCCACGGGATCCTAAGACCTCTGGTGAGTGGAACACAACTTCTGCCAGGAGGCAGGTTCAAACACCAGATATCTGGGCACCATCCCTGCAAGAGGGGAGCTTGCACACAGAGAGTACTCTGACCACTGAAACTAAGGATAGAGCTAGTCTCCCAGGTCTGCTGATAGAGGCTAACATAATCACCTGAGGAACAAGCTCTAACCAGAGACAACTATAACAACTAGCTCCAGAGAATACAAGATGGCAAAAGGCAAACATAAGAATCCTACTAATAGAAATCAAGACCGCTCACCATCATCAGAACGCAGCACTCCCACGCCACCTAGTCCTGGGCACCCCAACACAACTGAAAAGCTAGACCCGGATTTAAAAGCATATCTCATGATGATGGTAGAGGACATCAAGAAGGACTTTAATAACTCACTTAAAGAAATACAGAAGAACACTGCTCAAGAGTTACAAATCCTTAAAGAAAAACAGGAAAACACAACCAAACAGGTAGAAGTCCTTATAGAAAAGCAGGAAAACACATCCAAACAGGTGATGGAAATGAACAAAACCATACTAGACCTAAAAAGGGAAGTAGACACAATAAAGAAAACCCAAAGTGAGGCAACGCTGGAGATAGAAACCCTAGGAAAGAAATCTGGAACCATAGATGCCAGCATGAGCAACAGAATACAAGAGATGGAAGAGAGAACCTCAGGTGCAGAAGATTCCATAGAGAACATCGGCACAACAATCAAAGAAAATGGAAAATGCAAAAAGATCCTAACTCAAAACATCCAGGAAATCCAGGACACAATGACAAGACCAAACCTACGGATAATAGGAGTTGATGAGAATGAAGATTTTCAACTTAAAGGGCCAGCAAATGTCTTCAACAAAATTATAGAAGAAAACTTCCCAAACCTAAAGAATGACATGCCCATGACCATACAAGAAGCCTACAGAACTCCAAATAGACTGGACCAAAAAAGAAATTCCTCCCGACACATAATAATCAGAACAACAAATGCACTAAATAAAGAGAGAATATTAAAAGCAGTAAGGGAAAAAGGTCAAGTAACATATAAAGGCAGACCTATCAGAATTTCACCAGACTTTTCACCAGAGACTATGAAAGCCAGAAGATCCTGGACAGATGTTATACAGACACTAAGAGAACACAAATGCCAGCCCAGGCTACTATACCCGGCCAAACTCTCAATTACCATAGGTGGAGAAACCAAAGTATTCCATGACAAAACCAAATTCACACATTATCTTTCCACGAATCCAGCCCTTCAAAGGATAAAAACAGAAAAGAAGCAATACAAGGACGGAAATCACACCCTAGAACAAGCAAGAAAGTAATCCCTCAACAAACCATAAAGAAGACAGCCACAAGAACAGAATGCCAACTGCAACAACAAAAATAAAAGGAAGCAACAATAACTTTTCCTTAATATCTCTTAATATCAATGGACTCAATTCCCCAATAAAAAGAAATAGACTAACAGACTGGCTACACAAACAGGACCTAACATTCTGCTGCTTACAGGAAAAAGACAGACACTACCTCAGAGTGAAAGGCTGGAAAACAATTTTCCAAGCAAATGGCCTGAAGAAACAAGCTGGAGTAGCCATTCTAATATCGGATAAAATCGACTTCCAACCCAAAGTTATCAAAAATGACAAGGAGGGACACTTCATACTCATCAAAGGTAAAATCCTCCAAGAGGAACTCTCAATTCTGAATATCTACACTCCAAATGCAAGGGCAGCCACATTCATTAAAGACACTTTAGTAAAGCTCAAAGCACACACTGCACAACAAAATAATAGTGGGAGACTTCAACACACCACTTTCATCAATGGACAGATCGTGGAAACAGAAACTAAACAGGGACACAGTGAAACTAACAGAAGTTATGAAAAAAATGGATCTGACAGAAATCTACAGAACATTTTATCCTAAAACAAAAGGATATACCTTCTTCTCAGCACCTCACGGGTCCTTCTCCAAAATTGACCATATAATTGGTCACAAAACAGGCCTCAACAGATACAAAAATATTGAAATTGTCCTATGTATCCTATCAGACCACCAAGGCCTAAGGCTGATCTTCAATAACAACATAAATAATGGAAAGCCAACATTCATGTGGAAACTGAACAACACTCTTCTCAATGATACCCTGGTCAAGGAAGGAATAAAGAAATAAATTAAAGACTTTTTAGAGTTTAATGAAAATGAAGCCACAACGTACCCAAACCTATGGGACACAATGAAAGCATTTCTAAGAGGGAAACTCATAGCTCTGAGTGCCTCCAAGAAGAAAGGGGAGAGAGCACATACTAGAAGCTTGGCAACACATCTAAAAGCTCTAGAAAAAAAGGAAGCAAATTCACCCAAGAGGAGTAGACAGCAGGAAATAATCAAACTCAGGGGTGAAATCAACCAAGTGGAAACAAGAAGAACTATTCAAAGAATTAACCAAACGAGGAGTTGGTTCTTTGAGAAAATCAACAAGATAGATAAACCCTTAGATAGACTCACTGGAGGGCACAGGGACAACATCCTAATTAACAAAATCAGAAATGAAAAGGGAGACATAACAACAGATCCTGAAGAAATCCAAAACACCATCAGATCCTTCTACAAAAGGCTATCCTCAACAAAACTGGAAAACCTGGACGAAATGGACAAATTTCTGGACAGATACCAGGTACCAAAGTTGAATCAGGATCAAGTTGATCTTCTAAACAGTCCCATATCACCTAAAGAAATAGAAGCAGTTATTAATAGTCTCCCAACCAAAAAAAGCCCAGGACCAGATGGGTTTAGTGCAGAGTTCTATCAGACCTTCAAAGATCTCATTCCACTTCTGCACAAACTATTTCACAAAATAGAAGTAGAAGGTACTCTACCCAACTCATTTTATGAAGCCACTATTACTCTGATACCTAAACCACAGAAAGATCCAACAAAGATAGAGAACTTCAGACCAATTTCTCTTATGAATATTGATGCAAAAAATCCTCAATAAAATTCTTGCTAACCAAATCCAAGAACACATTGAAGCAATCGTCCATCCTGACCAAGTAGGTTTTATTCCAGGGATGCAGGGATGGTTTAATATACGAAAATCCATCAATGTAATCCATTATATAAACAAACTCAAAGACAAAAACCACATGATCATCACGTTAGATGCGGAAAAAGCATTCGACAAGATCCAACACCCATTCATGATAAAAGTCTTGGAAAGATCAGGAATTCAAGGCCCATACATAAACATGATAAAAGCAATCTACAGCAAACCAGTAGTCAACATCAAAGTAAATGGTGAGAAGCTTGAAGCAATCCCACTAAAATCAGGGACTAGACAAGGCTGCCCACTTTCTCCCTACCTCTTCAACATAGTACTTGAAGTCCTAGCCAGAGCAATTCAAAAACAAAAGGAGATCAAGGGGATACAAATTGGAAAAGATGAAGTCAAAATATCACTTTTTGCAGATGATATGATAGTATATATAAGTGACCCTAAAAATTTCACCAGAGAACTCCTAAACCTGATAAACAGCTTCGGTGAAGTAGCTGGATATAAAATAAACTCAAACAAGTCAATGGCCTTTCTCTACACAAAGAATAAACAGGCTGAGAAAGAAATTAGGGAAACAACACCCTTCTCAATAGTCACAAATAATATAAAATATCTTGGCGTGACTCTAACTAAGGAAGTCAAAGATATGTATGATAAAAACTTCAAGTCCCTGAAGAAAAAATTAAAGAAGATCTCAGAAGATGGAAAGATCTCCCATGCTCATGGAATGGCAGGATCAACATTGTAAAAATGGCTATCTTGCCAAAAGCAATCTACAGATTCAATGCAATCCCCATCAAAATTCCAACTCAATTCTTCAACGAATTAGAAAGAGCAATCTGCAAATTCATCTGGAATAACAAAAAACCTAGGATAGCAAAAGCTCTTCTCAAGGATAAAAGTACCTCTGGTGGAATCACCATGCCTGACCTAAAGCTGTACTACAGAGCAATTGTGATAAAAACTGCATGGTACTGGTATAGTGACAGACAAGTAGACCAATGGAATAGAATTGAAGACCCAGAAATGAACCCACACACCTATGGTCACTTGATCTTTGACAAGGGAGCTAAAACCATCCAGTGGAAGAAAGACAGCATTTTCAACAAATGATGCTGGCACAATTGGTTGTTATCATGTAGAAGAATGCAAATCAACCCATTCCTCTCTCCTTGTACTAAGATCAAATCTAAGTGGATCAAGGAACTTCACATAAAACCAGAGACACTGAAACTTATAGAGGAGAAAGTGGGGAAAAGTCTCAAAGATATGGGCACAGGGAAAAAAATCCTGAATAGAACAGCAATGGCTTGTGCTGTAAGATCGAGGATTGACAAATGGGACCTCATGAAACTGCAAAGCTTCTGCAAGGCAAAAGACACCGTCAATAAGACAAAAAGACCACCAACAGATTGGGAAAGGATCTTTACCTATCTTAAATCAGATAGGGGACTAATATCCAATATATATAAACAAATGAAGAGGGTGGACTTCAGAAAATCAAATAACCGCTTAAAAGATGGGGCTCAGAGCTGAACAAAGAATTCTCACCCGAGGAATACCGAAAGGCTGAGAAACACCTGAAAAAATGTTCAACATCCTTAATCATCAGAGAAATGCAAATCAAAACATCCGAATTAACAAAATCAAAAATGAAAAGGGAGACATAACAACAGATCCTGAAGAAATCCAAAACACCATCAGATCCTTCTACAAAAGGCTATACTGAACAAAACTGGAAAACCTTGACGAAATGGACAAATTTCTGGACAGATACCAGGTACCAAAGTTGAATCAGGATCAAGTTGACCATCTAAACAGTTCCATATCACCTAAAGAAATAGAAGTAGTTATTAATAATCTCCCAGCCAAAAAAAGCCCAAGACCAGACGGGTTTAGTGCAGAGTTCTATCAGACCTTCAAAGAAGATCTAATTCCCGTTCTGCACAAACTATTTCACAAAATAGAAGTAGAAGGTACTCTACCCAACTCATTTTATGAAGCCACTATTACTCTGATACCTAAACCACAGAAAGACCCAACAAAGATAGAGAACTTCAGACCAATTTCTCTTATGAATATCGATGCAAAAATCCTCAATAAAATTCTCGCTAACCGAATCCAAGAACATATTAAAGCAATCATCCATCCTGACCAAGTAGGTTTTATTCCAGGGATGCAGGGATGGTTTAATATACGAAAATCCATCAATGTAATCCATTATATAAACAAACTCAAAGACAAAAACCACATGATCATCTCGTTAGATGCAGAAAAAGCATTTGACAAGATCCAAAACCCATTCATGATAAAAGTTTTGGAAAGATCAGGAATTCAAGGCCCATACCTAAACATGATAAAAGCAATCTACAGCAAACCAGTAGCCAACATCAAAGTAAATGGAGAGAAGCTGGAAGCAATCCCACTAGACATGCTAAATCAGGGACTAGACAAGGCTGCCCACTTTCTCCCTACCTTTTCAACATAGTACTTGAAGTATTAGCCAGAGCAATTCGACATCAAAAGGAGATCAAGGGGATACAAATTGGAAAAGAGGAAGTCAAAATATCACTTTTTGCAGATGATATGATAGTATATATAAGTGACCCTAAGAATTCTACCAGAGAACTCCTAAGCCTGATAAACAGCTTCGGTGAAGTAGCTGGATATAAAATAAACTCAAACAAGTCAATGGCCTTTCTCTATACAAAGAATAAACAGGCTGAGAATGAAATTAGGGAAACAACACCCTTCTCAATAGTCACAAATAATATAAAATACCTCGGCGTGACTCTAACTAAGGAAGTGAAAGATCTGTATGATAAAAACTTCAAATCTCTGAAGAAAGAAATTAAGGAAGATCTCAGAAGATGGAAAGATCTCCCATGCTCATGGATTGGCAGGATCAACATTGTAAAAATGGCTATCTTGCCAAAAGCAATCTACAGATTCAATGCAATCCCCATCAAAATTCCAACTCAATTCTTCAACGAATTAGAAGGAGCAATTTGCAAATTCATCTGGAATAACAAAAAACCTAGGATAGCAAAAAGTCTTCTCAAGGATAAAAGAACCTCTGGTGGAATCACCATACCTGACCTAAAGCTTTACTATAGAGCAATTGTGATAAAAACTGCATGGTACTGGTATAGAGACAGACAAGTAGACCAATGGAATAGAATTGAAGACCCAGAAATGAACCCACACACGTATGGTCACTTGATCTTCAACAAGGGAGCTAAAACCATCCAGTGGAAGAAAGACAGCATTTTCAATAATTGGTGCTGGCACAACTGGTTGTTATCGTGTAGAAGAATGCGAATCGATCCATACTTATCTCTTGTACTAAGGTCAAATCTAAGTGGATCAAGGAACTTCACATAAAACCAGAGACACTGAAACTTATAGAGGAGAAAGTGGGGAAAAGCCTTGAAAATATGGGCACAGGGAAAAAATTCCTGAACAGAACAGTAATGGCTTGTACTGTAAGATCAAGAATTGACAAATGGGACCTAATGAAACTCCAAAGTTTCTGCAAGGAAAAGACACCGTCAGTAAGACAAAAAGACCACCAACAGATTGGGAAAGGATCATTACCTATTCTAAATCAGATAGGGGACTAATATCCAACATATATAAAGAACTCAAGAAGGTGGACTTCAGAAAATCAAATAACCCCATTAAAAAATGGGGCTCAGAACTGAACAAAGAATTCTCACCTGAGGAATACCGAATGGCAGAGAAACACCTGAAAAAATGTTCAACATCCTTAATCATCAGGGAAATGCAAATCAAAACAACCCTGAGATTCCACCTCACACCAGTCAGAATGGCTAAGATCAAAAATTCAGGTGACAGCAGATGCTGGCATGGATGTGGAGAAAGAGGAACACTCCTCCATTGTTGGTGGGATTGCAGGCTTGTACAACCACTCTGGAAATGAGTCTGGCGGTTCCTCAGAAAATTGGACATAGTACTACAGGAGGATCCAGCAATACCTCTCCTGGGCATATATCCAGAAGATGCCCCAACTGGTAAGAAGGACACATGCTCCACTATGTTCATAGCAGCCTTATTTATAATAGCCAGAAGCTGGAAAGAACCCAGATGCCCCTCAACAGAGGAATGGATACAGAAAATGTGGTACATCTACACAATGGAGTACTACTCAGCTATTAAAAAGAATGAATTTATGAAATTCCTAGCCAAATGGATGGACCTGGAGGGCATTATCCTGAGTGAGGTAAGACATTCACAAAGAAACTCACACAATATGTACTCACTGATAAGTGGATATTAGCCCCAAACCTAGGATACCCAAGATATAAGATACAATTTGCTAAACACATGAAACTCAAGAAGAATGAAGACTGAAGTGTGGACACTATGCCCCTCCTTAGAATTGGGAACAAAACACCCATGGAAGGAGTTACAGAGACAAAGTTTGGAGCTGAGATGAAAGGATGGACCATGTAGAGACTGCCATATCTAGGGATCCACCCCATAATCAGCATCCAAACGCTGACACCATTGCATACACTAGCAAGATTTTATTGAAAGGACCCAGATGTAGCTATCTCTTGTGAGACTATGCTGGGGCCTAGCAAACACAGAAGTGTATGCTCACAGTCAGCTAATGGATGGATCACAGGGCTCCCAATGGAGGAGCTAGCAAAAGTAGCCAAGGAGCTAAAGGGATCTGCAACCCTATAGGTGGAACAACATTATGAACTAACTAGTACCCCGGAGCTCTTGACTCTAGCTGCATATATATCAAAAGATGGCCTAGTCGGCCATCACTGGAAAGAGAGGCCCATTGGACTTGCAAACTTTATATGCCCCAGTATAGGGGAACGCCAGGGCCAAAAAGGGGGAGTGGGTGGGCAGGGGAGTGGGGGTGGGCGGGTATGGGGGACTTTTGGTATAGCATTGAAAATGTAAATGAGCTAAATACCTAATAAAAAATGGAAAAAAAATCCCTGAGATTCCATCTCACACCAGTCAGAATGGCTAAGATCAAAAATTCAGGTGACAGCAGATGCTGGCATGGATGTGGAGAAAGAGGAACACTCCTCCATTGTTGGTGGGATTGCAAGCTTGTACAACCACTCTGGAAATCAGTCTGGCGGTTCCTAAGAAAATTGGATATAGTACTACTGGAGGATCCCGCAATACCTCTCCTGGGTATATATCCAGAAGATGTCCCAACCGGTAAGGAGGACACATTCTCCACTATGTTCATAGCAGCCTTATTTATAATAGCCAGAAGCTGGAAAGAACCCAGATGCCCCTCAAGAGAGGAATGGATAAAAAAAATGTGGTACATTTACACAATGGAGTACTACTCAGCTATTAAAAAGAATGAATTTACGAAATTCCTAGGCAAATGGATGGACCTGGAGGGCATCATCCTGAGTGAGGTAACCCAATCACAAAAGAACTCAAATGAAATGTACTCACTGATAAGTGGATATTAGCCCAGAAACTTAGTATAGCTAGATATAAGGTACAATATGCAAAACACATGAAACTGAAGAAGAACGAAGACCAAATTGTGGACACTTTGCTCCTTCTTAGAATTGGAAACAATCACCCATGGAAGGAGTTACAGAGACAAAGTTTGGAGATGAGACAAAAGGATGGACCATCTAGAGACTGCCATATCTAGGGATCCGTCCCATAATTAGCCTCCAAATGATGACACCATGGCATACACTAGCAAGCCTTTGTTGCAAGGACCATGATATAGCTGTCTAGGCCGGGGCCTGGCAAACACAGAAGTGGATGCTCACAGTCAACTATTGGATGGATCACAGGGCACCCAATGGAGGAGCTAGAGAAAGTATCCAAGGAGCTAAAGGGATCTGCAACCCTATCTTTGGAACAACATTAAAACTAACCAGTACCCCAGAGCTCTTGACTCTAGCTGCATATGTATCAAAAGATGGCCTAGCCGGCCATCACTGGAAAGAGAGGCCCATTGGTCAGGCAAACTTCATATGCCCCAGTACAGGGGAACGCCAGGGCCAAAAAATGGGAATGGGTGGGTAGGGGAGTGAGGGGGGAGGATATGGGGGACTTTTGGGATAGCATTGGAAATGTAATTGAGGAAAATACGTAATAAAAAAAAAAAGAAAATACCCCCTAAAAAGTCCTGTTAGTGAGACTTCATGAATGTAGCTCTGATATTCCTTGGATATACAATCTCACAGAAGATCTTCTGTCCCTTATAATCTTTTTACCCTACCTCCTGTATTGATCCATATCCTGAGGTATGGAGAGTTGTATTATAGATGTATTCATGGAGTCTAGTCCCTACACCTTTTTATTTGTTGTAGTTTTCTGGTCATTTTTGCCAAGCTAGAGTCAGATGCTTGTTATTTTTGCTCTTCTTTTGTTTTAATTTTTTTTTTCAACTTGATACAAGCTAGAAGAATCTTAGTTGTAAAAATGCCTTCATCAAACTGCCTATAGATGAGTTTATAGGGCATTTCTTTGATTAATAAATTAGGTAGGCGGGTCCAATGCACTAAGGTGGTATAAGACAGTATAAGAAAGCAGACTTACACCAATCTGGCACAATACACTAGCTGCTTTGAGGCTCCTAACACATATACAGCAGAGGACTGCCTGGTCTGGCCTCAATGAGAGAAGATGAGCTTAACCTTTGAGAGACTTGAGGCTCCAGGGAATAGGGTGGTCTGGGGTGGGGTGGAAGACTTGTGTGTTGTGTGTGGGTGGTTGAGGACATCCTCTTGGAGACAGGGGAGGGAGAATGGGATGAGGAACTGTCCCAGGGCAGAACAAGAGGGAGTTAACAACTAACCTGTTTAAAAAAAATTAAAGATAATAAGAATTTAAAAAATGAAAAAAGCAGGCTAAGAAATCCATGGGGAGCAAGCCAGTAAGTAGCACTCAACTCCTGCATCCAGGAGCCTGCCCTGCACTCATACCTTGATATCCTTTATGATGAACTGTGACTTGGCAGTGCAAGGCAAAACAAACTCCTTCTGGTGTTGTTTATGTGTTTTCTCACAGCAATGGGATAGATGTGGTTAGACAAAAAAAAAAAAAAAAAAAAAAAAAAAGGCAGCAAAGATGCTGCTGAGAAGGAAGGCAGATTCTGCACATGAGAAAAATGTGGTATCTATTGTGAGATCTGTGAGTATACCCTGAAAGGACCAAGGAGATGTTTCCAGGAGATAAATGCTGTGAAAAAGGAGAGACAAAAACAAGGGCCTGAACGAATCTTTCAAAGTCATTCTACAAAAAAAGAAAAATTTAGAGGGCAATACAAAAAAAAAAAAAATTAATTCAGCCCTATCTGCAAATTGATCAGGCTGACCTGAGCCAGAGGAAATCAGTTAGGCTATATTGTCCCAGACAAAACAGGGTGATAATAAATGGCTGCCACTTAATCTGCTAAATTAGTGATGAGCTCTTTCAATGACAGGAAGACAATGACTAGGGAAAGTCGTAATGCAAAGGTGGCATGGGATTCTAATGTCACTGTGTAACCTTGCTAAAGATTTAATAAGCATTTGACTTATGATTGCTATCATCACACCATTTCATGTGTTTATAAATGAGTTTTAGTAATTTTCAGCCTCAATTACCACATCCCATTGCCCTTCCAACTCCAACTGGCTTTTCTTTTAGTTTAAAGTAACCCAGGCAGCTTTGGTTTGCTAGGGCCTGTTTTGAGAAATCGTTTCAAACTGAACCACTTATTCTGAGAGTCTCCTTTCCTTAGTTAGGGATTGGACCCTGGACAATAATTTCACTGCTACTAGATTTCATTGCTTTGGCTTTAAGCATATCAATGACAAACACCTTGCTAATCATGGGTAAGAGAATGTTTTCCATTTTGAATTAGAAACTACAATGAAGAGATCCTAATTCTTTGAACATTGGGAAATAGCAAGTGAAGAATTGGGATTGTGATGTGTGCATGGAAGGGAAAGAGCAGAGTAGAAATCTATACATGTGAAAGCTGGTTGGTTGGTGGTTGGTTTTTGATTTTGATTTTTTCTTGCTTGCTTGCTTTTTTTTTTTTTTTTTTGCATATGAACTGACCCTCACTATGAAAAATTTCTCCAGTTAATTCAAATCTGCATTAGAGGGATTTTGTTACTTCCAGCCATCTTAAAAAATAAACAAAAACATAAGTAAAGCACCCACTACATACTACATGTTGGGAGCATGACTACACTTCTATTTAAAAGAAACATATCCATTCAGGTGGTCTAAATTATGGTAACAAAGAGTACCCTAAAGTTAACTAGCAGTACTCTCAAAGGCCCATCCTAAATCAATGTCGTCAATGTAATTGCTCTTCATCTATATATATTTTTAATTGTCACTCAGCTCAGCCTGCAATGAAAACAAATAGAGGACAAATGCCTACTTAGAAAGCTTCAGTCCTCAAGTGGCACTTACTACTTCTCTGTTCATGTTTTGGCAAGAGCAGTTCAGATGGCTACAATTAACAGCAAGAAGGGCTGAAAGACACAGTCTAGTCAGGACCCTTGAAGAAGTCCACGTAATTGGGGTGATTAGCTAGCAGCCGCTGCCAACAGATGTTCCCTAATTTGCTCAATGCAAGACAGCTGATATGAACAGAGGTGGGGATTGAAACATAGATCTGTGACTTGGGAAGTTAAGATCTTAAACATCTTCCCCTACTACATTTCTGTTTTACCAGATGGCTTGCATTTGTGTAATTAGTTGACTTAGAGTTCCACTAAACCTATTAAATTGCCAGCTCACAAGCTCTCCTCTTGCTGATTTACTTTTCATTTAGATAACGTCCAAGAGAAACTCCATGCTCAACTGTTTTTGGAGAAGGTCACCATAACTTACGCAGGAGCAGCTGATACGTCAATTAGGCTACTGTCTGTGGAGCTCAGATGTGTGAGCGCATGCTGGATTATTTCATTATAAATGTTAGTCAAAACATTGACATCCTACACCCTTTTTTATTAGGACTTCTGAGATCTCAGTGCTGTGAAATGATCTATTTTTATGCTATCAGTAGGAAACAAGGAAGTAGAAGTTAATCATCTTATATTTTAGATATGTATTCTAAAATATAAAAAGACAGAATAAATTCTATCATTCTTGATTTTTTTTGTCCTGTCATTTTTTTCAGAAGCTGTTGTGCATTAGACACAGTTTGGTTATCCCCTATAAGTCCACATCTCCAATTTTTAATATTCTTTTATAAGCTGTCAAAGAGGGGGCATGTAATTCAATTATGGTGATTAGAGATGGGGCTTTTGAGAGATGACTGGTGTAGGTGAGGTTGGTATACGCCCTGTGATTAACTACCAATTACTTTCTGAGAGCAGGGAGCCAGAACAGGAACAAAAGTTGTGTTCTCTGACTCTTTCCAGGTGAGCATTACTCCAGCATAGGGCCTTATCAGCAATGAGGCCATAACCAAATGAGCACCAATTCACACTTATAATACATACACCAATGTTCTCTATAAAGGTTCCCAGGCTCAGAATCTTGCAGAGTGGATTAGTTAGTGCAGGATTCCTTGTTAGTGGGAAGATAACATTATTGGCATCTGTGATTAAAACTGTTGCTATTGGGCTAGGGTTGAATAATTAGTGAGGACAGGAGGTAGCGATTAAGGTAGACTGAACTAGGAAGCTCTCTAGAAGTATCTAAGGTAGATTCCATGATCCCACAATCTGAAAGTCACCTCTACTTATTCATAATTGAGCAAGACGTTTCAAAATAAAGACTAAAAGACAGAAGGAAGGAATCATAAATAATGTTGACAGACGTGCTGGTTCATCTTGGTAGTATGATTGGGACTTTGTTTTCGCTATTGGTAGTTTGAAGGTGGTTCTGCTTTTACTTTATGAAACTGAAAGTACTTATTGAAAAATGATGAGGCACAGTACTCTCCCCACCAGACCACAGATTGTTATAAACTGACCTAACTGTCACCATGTTTTCTGTATGACATAGAGACAATATGAGCAGATTTGTCTTGAGTTCTATTGTTATTTGCACTGGCCATGGTCCTGTGCTAGCTCGGTAGAATATAGCATACGCGCCCTATGAAGGTACCTAACCCTCAGTTATCAGGCTATCTGTGTAAGAGCTGGCTCGCAATTTGACAGTTTCTTCTCACCACCACAGAATACTGATGCCATAGGGTACACGTGATAGAAGAGTGAGCAGTGTATGTGGAGAGACTCAGGAGAGATCTCAGAGAACAAGCTATTCTACTATCCTAACTTCATAACTGTTTCATATGAAAGTCCATATTATGGACTGGAAGAGGTGAGGGCAAGTCAGACTACCTGGATAAACAATGAACAGACATGTTGCAGTTATATTTGCATTCTCTGTAAACCTGAGCTTGACTTCAGTGGCATCCTCAGAAACTTTAGCATCCCTTAATTCTCAGCTGATAGATGCAGATACAACTCTGTCAAATAAAAACCAATCTAGAGATTATAGAAAGGAATGACAGAAGTAGCAGTCAGCAACTCTGTAAAGCACGTTTTCCTATAAGACTAGGGAACCCTTGCACTGTGTCTCAATTAGGGTTTTATTGCTGTGAAGAGATGCCATAACCAAGGCAACCCTTAAAAAGGAAAACATTTCATTGGGACTGGCTTATAGTTCAGAGGTCTAGTCCTTTAATGTCTCTGTGGGAAGCATGGTGGTATGCAGGCAGACATGGTGCTGAAGGAGGTGCTGAGAGTTCTACAGTCAGAACAGCAGGCAGTGAAATGGCTTGAGTCTCTGAGATCTCAAAACCCAGCCCCTAGCCATGGGCCCTTCCAACAAAGCCACACCTACTCCAAGGTCACACTTTCTAATAGTGCCACTCCCTATATATATCCATGGGCATCATTTTTATTCAAACCACCATACAGTGTAAATATTTTAAAAATGCAGTCCACTGGAAAAAAAATTTCAGCAAGTAGGACTTACAGGGTTCTTTAGATATAAATATTTCAGCCTGGCATGGCGGCACATGACTTTACTCCCAACACTTGTAAAACAGAGACAGGCAGATGTTTATGAATTCAAGGTCAGCTTAATCTATATAACCAATCCTAGGTCAGCATTATTTCAAATAAAATAAAATAATTAATAAAGTAAAGCGAAATAAAAGCTTTCTTCCTTGAGGGGAAATCATGATCTAAAGCAACCTGGAGAAGTCAGAATCCATTCCAGTCAGCTTCTGAATCAGGTTCATACTTGGAGCAGTGAGATCCGCCTTTACTGAAAGGAAGAAACCTCAGAGAAAATAAGTGATTATCTGCAGAGAATCTGACTGAGGTATCAGACTGGGGACGATCTAAGCTGTGAGCCTTGTCTCTGAGCTGATTCTGGACAGAGTCAGAGTCCCAAATCACCATAGTTGATACTGGGGCTAGTAATGCACATGGAAACAAGCCAATAATGACGAAGAGGACGTGCACGTCTGTTAAGTGGGCTCTCTACTGATCACAGGAATAAGGCCATTGCTGGCTCAATTTGTAATCATTTCCCAGAACCATCGAAAAAGAAACGATCTTTATAACCTAAAAATATATGGGATTTAGCACAAAGTCGAATATTTTTAATCAGCTTCAACCTCAAGCTTCCCCTAGTGATTTTCTTTTTCTATTTAACCATAAGGAGTATGATTGCCTCTTTCTTCCCAACTGCTTTTAGGTTTTCCGTCTTACAAACAGAGAAAAGAAAAATAGTTTCAGACAGCTTTGAAAACTTAAAATAAATCCTTAGAATCATGAACTAATTCTAAATAAACATGAAAATGATATCAGTCATAATTCTAACCCAGGTTGGTCAGGGTAGATGAAACCCACAAAGTAGATATTCCTACAGCATCATCACAAGCTTTTCCAGCCCCGGGGAGATCCTTGATGTTGGTAGGCCACCTTGATGGTTGTCATGTGATAGCTGTCACAACAGCAAAGACACAGGGGGGATGCTATCTCCTGCTTTGTCCTTTGTTTTTCTTTGATTCTTTCATAGACTCTTCTCACGTTTTCTTCGGGTTTCCCCCTATTTCTGCTAAAGCTATGGAACTTAATGGTGCTGGCATCATTCAGTTGGGACTTCCTTAATAGGTAATAGCAGCCCTTGGATCAGCAGGTTGCTCTTACCACACTTCTCTGCCTAGGCTTGGAAGGAGTACAGAAGGGTTACTTGCTGATTGCCATGGATCTTGACTTTATGTTTAAAGGCAGACTTAAGGCTATCAGCAGCAGGCAGGCATCCAACACTCAATGCTCTTCCTTTTTACACCCTGTGACTAATGCAGAGAGGCAGTACAGACCAGCTCGCCATTATCTTCTGGCTCTCTCTCATCAGGAGCAGTAACTTGAGTATTCTCCTTAGCAAAGCTTAGACTTTTTAATTTGGGATGCTATTCCAATACATACAGAGTGAAAGAAAAACAGTGGAAAAAAGTCTCCAAATGAAATGACAACTTCCTCCATGGTGAATGGAAAAGAAAATGAATTTAGGAAATTTCTGAGATAGAAATGGACAAGTTTATTTTTTGAAACTAAGAAATTGAAGAACAAACAAAAAATTACAACTTAGAAGCAGTGCTTCCATATCTAAATCTATATATCTATATATATGTGTGTGTGTATACACACACACACACACACACACACACAAACACACAAACATATACATATTCCTACTTAGTTAATAAACCTCCCATTATGTCATTTCCTTGATTCACATGCATTTTGCTTTCACTGAAAATCAGTAGCCTGTGGTGGACTGCATTTTTATGAAGTTAATTTTTAATTAAAATATGGTTACATCACTTCCCCCTTCCCTGTCCTCTTCACACTGCCTTTCCTGTCTCCTGCCACTTTCTCTTAAATGAATAGTCTCTATTTGTTCAATTATTGTTGTTAAATATATATTATATACTATATTTATGTATTTCATCTATCTATCTATCATCTATCTATCTATCTCTATCATCTATTTATCAGTTCAGCAAATGTTGTTAGTTGTTTTATTGATATTTTTCCATTCTTACTGGGGCAAGATGAAATCCCAAAGTCATTTTAATTTGCATTCCCCAATTTCTAGGGACCACGACCAATTTTGAGATATTTTGCAACCATTTTTTTTCTTTCTTTTCTTTTCTTTTTTTTTTTTTTTAACTCTGTTCTGTATCAGGGTAATTTTCAATGTTTTTTGACTTGATACTTTTTGTTTTCTTACATATTCTGGATATTAAATCTCGGACATATGCAGAGCTGGCAAAGACTCTCTTCCATTCTGTGGGCTTTCTCTTCATCTGGTTGATTGTTTCTTTAGCTGAACAGGGACATTTTGGTTTTATGAAGTCCTACTTACTGGTTTTAGATCTTGGACAAATGGAGTGCTATTTAAAAAGTCCTTTCCTATCCCCACATCATATAGGATATATGTCTGTGTTTTCTTTTAGCTTTTTCAATGTTTCAGGTATCACATTTAGGTCTTTGATCTATTTGAAGTTATTATTTGGCACAAGGTGACAGACACTCATCTAATTCATTCTTTTGAATGTGGATACAGAGTTCCCCAAGCACCATTTGTTGAAGATGTTTTATTTTCTCGAGCTTAGTTTTTAGACAGAAATATAATTTTAATTAAACTATGATAAACTCTAAGCATCTTTCCATCTGAAAAATGGAAAGCAGTAGGAGAGAAGGCATTGAAACAATGCACAGCTTCCTCCTCCTTGTTACAGGTTTTAGTTACAAAACAACTGAACAAGAAAAACAGAACAGAACAAAACAAAACTATCTAATGAAAATATTAAATAAAATGGTTGAAATAAAAAACACAGGGTACTCTTGTTTGAGTTTCCCATTTTATTGTATCAGTTCCCATGCCTGTTTGTTGTTGTTTTGTTTTGTTTGTTTTTTGTTTTTCTGTTTTTTTTGTTTTTTTTTTTTTTTGGTCAGAACCATGTACTGTATCTTCACCATTGATCTGTACCATATCTTTACCATGGATCTGTACCATATCTTCAACCTAGACTGGTAATCCCTCAAGCTTTGGGTTTTTATCATTATCATTATTATTATTATTATTATTATTATTATTATTATTATTACTATTTTGTTTTTTATTTTGCTCAGAATTCTTTGTAGCTACCAGTTTTTTTTTTCTTTTTCTGATTCTGTGTGAATTTTAAAAATACATTTGTTTTGTATTTCTTGAAAAATGATATGCTCTTTTGATTGGGATTGCATTGGATCTATAAATAATATTGGTAAAAAGGTCATTTTCACGATATTAATTCTACCTCTCTATGAATATGGGATGTCTTCTCGTGTCCTGCTCTATTTTTTATTCATAGGGTTAAGTTTTTAATTCAAAAGGTCCTACACCATCTTGTTTAGTTTTAATCTTAAATTTTCTTAATGACTTTTATAAATTAAAGTATTCATATTATCCACATACATCAGTCCTTAGCATATTCCCAAAAGATTGCTATTCCCTTCTAGATACTTGCTCAGCCATATGTACTGTTGCTATGTTCACTAGGAATACATTCCAGCTAGGAAATGTATTCAACCTAATGCCCTACAACTGACGAATGGATAATTAAAATGTGGTATGTATAAACTATAGAATACTGCTCAGCTCTAAAGTAAAATAAAGTCATAACCTTTGTAGATAAATGGCTGGAATTGTATTCCTCTGGCTGGAATACAGATACACTCTTAGTACACAATAAGAATTTATTACATAATAAGAATTTAGTATCACTTTTTTATTAACTTACATCTTTAATTTACTTCCTGATCATAACTTCCCCTCAGATCTCTCATGACAGTCTCCCCATTTCCCTATGTCTCCCTTTCCCTCTCACTATGTCTCACTCCCTTTGTCCTCAGAGAAGGGGAGGCCTCTCATGGTTAGCAATCTGTATATCAAGTTGTACTAGGCCTTGGCGCATCCTAGACTAGGCCATCCAGCTAGGGGATAGGACCCATTTCTAAGGCTTAAAATCTACTTTATTTTTGCGAGTGAGTTCTTTTACTTCTGGTATACCTTGTAAAATATTGACTGCCCTCTCTTTACTGTTAACATCAGAAGAAAACTCTCCCTGTGAAGGCATTTTCTCCATCACAGTGGAACAAAATTTCTTTTGATTCTTAAAACAGAAAACCGGTGTCTAACAGAGTGACATCAATACATGTGTAGGTACCAATTTGAATGTTCACAGGACAGCAGTAATAGGTCAGTAATCTTAGAGTTTGAAGTGTGTTGAATTTGAAACTTGGTAAGCTAGACTATGAAGAGTCAGTAAAATCAGAGACCTGCTTAATTAAAATTTGAATAACCTAGATTATTTATTTCAAAATAAGTAGATAACAATATTTTCCATGTCAGAAAACATAAGTAAATGAAGCTTCCCATAAACTTTTCTTCTTCCTCCTTATAAGTACAAAATATAGCATAGCATTTGGTTCTCAGTGAAATATATGAAGCATTTACTAGAGGACTGTCCCATGACACCTTCTTTGTAGGAACACTGAAAATGGCACTTTGGTATTGGAAACAATCACACATCTGTTTTTATGCCATCATAGTTACAAAGAAACTAATCGTGTAAGATAGTGGCACATTTGAAATAAATGTTACAGTCATTCTGTTGTGTAGAATGAGGAAAATCATCTTAGAATATTTCTGATCAGCTGTCAATATACTTATGAAGAGCACAGAGTCGAAGCAAATAGACTTTCTCTGTGAAGCCCTAAATGACCATCACTGCTCATATCAACTTTCTTTTGTCATGCTTGCTCGATGTCATTGCTTCTAGTTAATTTGATATAGTAACCTCATAATTTTGAGGGTATTAGTGAGATATCCCATTGCATATACTTAAAGACTCTAATTTGATGGTTAAAAGATTTGTGTATTTATATAGTGTGTGTGTGTTTGCTTGAGTACATGCATGCATGTGTATGTGTGTTGGTGTGCTCATATTCATTCATAAAGTGGTATGTGTGTGTGTGTGTGTGTGTGTGTGTGTGTGTGTGTGTGTGTATTTGCACCATGGGAACACAGATGCCCACAGAATGTATTCAATTAAAATTTTCTAACTCAATATAAAATAATGGATAATTTTGCTTGTCCTTTTTCTTTGACTATGAGTTATTTAAAGCCGCATTATTCAGTTGTCATGTTCCTAGAGATTTTCCAGTTGTCATTTTGCTGTTGACATTATACTTATTTCTATTGTAGCTGTAGAAAATATCGTATTAATTAATTAATTAATTAATTTAATTGCTTATACTTCTTTTAAAGACAAGAGTTTGGTCAGTATTTTAAATTATTTTATATGCCCTTAAAAACAACACGTATACTGATATTTATTGGTGGAGAGTTCTTTATGTATCCATGAGGATAATTTGTCAACATGATTTTTAATAAGCATTTTATTAACATACAGAGTAAAGACATTTTCATACATATATGTCACTGTACTTTATTCTTATTTATAAATATTTTCTTTTATCATTTATTTAGAGGCATTATCTCCTTAACTTAGTATTCTAGGATTTCCTTTTTCTTCTCAGAATTGAATTTCTTGACTTGTATTACAAATCTCTTTTATTGAGCACATAAACATTTAGCATTTCCTTTGGATTCTAATACTACCTCCAAATCTAAAGCTAATGGTAACAGACAAGATAATACCATTGGGAGGTAGACCATTTAAGTAGTATATAGACTTGAGGATTTCTCCCTGAGGATAAAGAGATTGTAGAGAGAGTGACTGTTGGAAAAGAGAGCTTGGGTACCTCTAAACATCTCTTATACACAAATTTTCTCCCATGTACTCTGTACCTATATGATGTCATCTATAAAATTATGATGCATCCTTAAACCCTTAAAGGTGATATCATCTTGATTTGTACTCCTCAGCCACAAAATAAATTACACAGTCAGAAATATGCCAAGATTAAAGGGTTCTTTGAGTGAACTAAGTCTTTTAATTTTGTAAAATTTTCAACTTTATTCTGCTATTGTTCCTTTTTCCTATCTTCCTAACTGATATTAATAAAGACTTTAACATAATCAGATTATTATTCTCATACGTTATATTTATTGCAGTTCCTACATATTTAACATGTTATTATTTACAGATTTCCATATAAACACTGGGTCTTTTGTTCAATCAGACAACTTCTGCCTACATTTTTTTGACAAGTCTTACAGGCAGAGAAAACTGACAACTATCTTTCTCTGCTTTTCTTTTTCTTTTCCTTTTTTTTTTTTAAATTGGCTATTTTCTGTATAACATTTAGAATGTTACCCCTTTTCCCAAGTTCCCCAGTAGGAGCCCCCTATACTATTCCCCCACCCCAATGCTTCTCTGAGGGTGTTCACCCAACCACTCACCCACTCCTGCCTCCAAGCCCTGGCATTCCCATATACTGGGACATCGAGCCTTCACAGAACCAAGGGCCTCTTCTCCCACTGATGTCCTAAAAGGCCATCTTCTGCTACATATGTAGCTGCAGCCATGGGTCCCTCCATGTGTATTCTTTGTTTGGTGGTTCCCTGGAAGCTCTGGGGGGGGGTCCTATTTGGTTAATGTTTTTGTTCTTCCTATGGGGTTGCAAACCCTTTAAGCTCCTTCAATCCTTTCTCTAACTCCATATTCAGTCCAATGGTTGACTGTGAGCATCTGTCTCTGTATTTGTCAGGTTCTGGCAGAGCCTCTCAGGAGACAGCTATATCAGGCTCTTGTCAGCATGCACTTTTTGGCATCCACAATAATGTCTGTGTTTCATGACTGTATATGGGATGGAGCCCTAGGTGGGGCAGTCTCTAGATGGCATTTCCTTCAGTCTCTGCTCCACACGTTGTCTCCATATTTTCTCCTGTGAATATCGCCCCCCCCCTCGCCTCCAAGGACTGAAGGACCCACACTTTGGCCTTTCTTCTTCTTGAGGTTAAAGTGGTCTGTGAATTGTATATTGGGTATTCCTAGCTTTTGGGCTAATATCCTCTTATCACTGAGTGCATAACATGTGTGTTCTTTTCTGACTGAGTTACCTCACTCAGGATGTTATTTTCTAGTTCCATGCATTTGCCTAAGAGTTTCATGAAGTCATTGTTTTAGTAGCTGAGTAGCACTCCATTGAGTAAACATACCACATTTTCTGTATCTATTCCTCTGTTGAAGGACATCTGTGTTCTTTCCAGCTCCTGGCTATTATAAATAAGGCTGCTATGAACATAGTAGGGCATGCGTCTTTGTTATAGTTTAGAGCATCTTTTGGGTATATGCTCAGGAGTGGTATAGCTTTGTCCTCAGGTAATACTATGTCCAATTTTCTGAGGAACCACAAGCCAGATTTCCAGAGTGGTTGTACAAGCTTGCAGTTCCACCAACAATGGAGGAGTGTTCCACTTTCTCCACATGCTTGCAAGCATCTTCTACTACCCAAGTTTTTGATCTTAGCTACTCTGACTGATGTAAGGTGGAATCTCTGGGTCGTTTTGATTTGTATTTTCCTAATGACTAAGGATGTTGAACATTTCTTTAGGTGATTCTCAGCCATTTGACATTTCTCAAGTGAGAATTCTTTGTTTATCTCTTGTCTTAGTCAGGGTTTCTATTCCTGCACAAACATCATGACCAAGAAGCAAGTTGGGGAGGAAAGGGTTTATTTGGCTTACACTTCCATACTGCTGTTCATCACCAAGGAAGTCAGGACTGGAACTCGAGCAGGTCAGGAAGCAGGAGCTGATTCAGAGGCCATGGAGGGATGTTCTGTACTGGCTTGCCTCTCCTGGCTTGCTCAGCCTGCTCTCTTATAGAACCCAAGACTACCAGCCCAGAGATGGTCCCACCCACAAGGGGCCTTTCCCCCTTGATCACTAATTGAGAAAATGCCTTAGAGTTGGATCTCATGGAGGCATTTCCTCAACTGAAGCTCCTTTCTCTGTGATAACCCCAGCTGTGTCAAGTTGACACAAAACTAGCCAGTACAATTGACCCCTTGTCAACTTGACACACAAACACATCACTAGTAAGCCTCAACCCTTACATTCTTATTCATCCCCAAGATCTAAATAACTTTAAATGTCCCACAGTCTTTACATATTCTTAAATTTTCAATCTCTTTAAAATGTCCATCTCTTTTAAAATCCAAAGTCTTTTTACAATTAAAAGTCTCTTAACTGTGGGCTCCACTAAATAGTTTCTTCCTTCAAGAGGTGTTATTAGACGCGTTCTCACGACCGGCCAGGAAGAACACCACAGACCAGAATCTTCTGCGGCAAAACTTTATTGCTTACATCTTCAGGAGCCAGAGTGCAAGAAGCAAGAGAGCAAGAAGCAAGAGAGAGAGAAAACGAAACCCCGTCCCTCTTAAGGAGCATTCTCCTTCGCCTCGGACGTGTCACTCCCTGATTGGCTGCAGCCCATCGGCCGAGTTGACGTCACGGGGAAGGCAGAGCACAAGTAGTCATAAGATACCCTTGGCACATGCGCAGATTATTTGTTTACCACTTAGAACACAGCTGTCAGCGCCATCTTGTAACGGCGAATGTGGGCGCGGCTCCCAACATCTCCCCCTATCCTTTTAATAAGAGCAAATAGGCCACCCATATTAATGAGAGTGGAGATAGAGGTCAAATCCCCAGTGTGTAGGTAAAGGAGCCATGTACAGGATTAGCTCTTAGGCTTACAGGCTTTTACCCAGAGCAACCCTGACCTGCTCCCGTGTCGTTTTGCCTGGGGGAAGGGAACTAGGACACTGAACCTTCATGAAAGATGACATGTCTCCCTAGAATAGGCTCATATATGCCGCAGAGCCTTTCCATTGCAGTGCTTAGCCGTGCAACTCTCTCGGGCTGCTGAAGCACACTCACTCTATCCCGTGCAATGAGTCTAGCCTCGTGGGATATAAGAGCTGAGTGGCCAGCGACCTATTGCCTAAGCATAGATATATCATATATCAGGGGGAGCTCCATGTTCTAGTCCTGCAAGCGCCTGGGCAATAACCACCTTGTCTCTCCTAGTTTAGGCCTTAAGCTTACAGACCAAATCAAAGAAGCAACACTAATCCACAGCAAAGTGTATCTCCAAATAATATTAATCCCACCCATTTTTTAAAGAAAGAAAATGCTGAGGAGATCCAATTGGGTAATCCTTTGGTCAGCGACAGGTCCAAGCGCGTGGAGTTGACCTGAAGTCTCAATTCCCGAAGGATCTGTTCAAATTCAGCCATCCAATTCTGTAACATATACTGAAAAAGACTTTTTGACAAATTAGCTGCCCTAGTAAATTTAACATACTGAATGGAAATAACACACAATCCCGGAAACTTTTGTTCACAACCCTGCTGAGTTATTTGTCATAATACATCTAGTTGTATCTGGACAAGATCTATGAGTTGATTAACCAGCATGAGACCTCCCTGTATCTTGACATTAGCTGAGGCCTGTTTATCTATGACTGTAGTCACTGAGGCTGACAAAGTGTTAATGGTGTCAGTCATCTGGACCTGTCCAGACAGAGCCAAGGCTGTCTGAATTAAGGCCAAACCCAGTTCCTAGTTAGTGGTAAAAAAGCAGGAGAATACTTGAGCATTATACATCACCGTCATTGGGAGTGGAAATGTCGACATTATCCCCCAACGCTGCTCTCTCTTTATTATTGACGCCCTGGATATCACCAAGACGAGGGACATTAGTATTCCCTTGGTCAGTCTGGATTTTTCGGGTGAGTCTTTCTGGTACCCAAAATGGGTTGTCTTCATTCTGTGGGAAAACACAGACAGCTCCCCTGGATCTTATCAAAATAGGATCCGGGCCATACCATTTATTATCAAGGACATTTTTCCATTTAACCATCTCATTGGGCCTATCTGGCTCTGTACAATGACGTTCAGCCGCAGTATGGCCATGAACATCAATATTTAAAAAATTGAGTGTAAAGAGTGCCATAGACACCGACACTCTTGGTGCTCGGGGTACAGTCTCCTCAAAAGTTCCCCTCTTCTGTTTTATAAGATAGGTTTTGAGGGTGCGATGCGCACGCTCAACAATACCCTGTCCTTGAGGGTTGTATGGAAGTCCAGTCAGGTGGGTTACGTCCATCTGACGGCAGAACTGCTGAAATTTTTGAGACGTATAAGCTGGTCCATTATCAGTCTTAAGGAGTCTGGGTTTCCCCCAAGCACTCCATGCCTCAAGACAATGTTGAATCACATGTGAGGCTTTTTCTCCGGTTAACGGAGAAGCAAACATGATGCCAGAACATGTGTCAATGGACACATGGAGATATTGAAGTTTTCCAAAGGAAGAAACATGTGTAACATCCATTTGCCAGACCTGTAGAGGTCGAATACCGCGTGGGTTAATTCCCACATGAGGAACTGGCAAGAACTCACAGCAGCTTTGACATTGAGTAACAATGTCACGGGCTTCTTTTCTTGTCAAGGAGAAACGACTGCGTAATGTTTCAGCCGTCACATGAAAATTGTTATGAAAATTTCTTGCAGCCTCTACCGGGGATGATAGGGCAGCAGCCACCACTTTAGTGGCCTTATCTGCCAAATCATTTCCCAGAGCCATGGGGCCAGGTAGGCCTGAATGGGCTCTAACATGAGTAATATAAACAGGAGATCTTCTAGATAACAAAACTAATTGTATCTGCTGAAAAATATTGGCAACTCTACTGGAAGGCTTAATCACTCCAGCCACTTCTAAAAGATTTACTGCATTAACCACATAACAGGAATCTGACACAATATTAAGGGGTTCTAAAAAGGTTTTTAAAACTTCTAAGACCACTAAACATTCTACCACTTGAGGTGAATTTTCATTATATTGTTTGGATACCACTTTACCATTAGCCACATAGGCACCTATGCCAGTTTTTGATCCATCAGTATATACCACAATCCCATTTTTAAGTGGGTTTCTTACTGTTATTTGTGGAAACACAACAGATTGATTTTGGGCAAACTGTAAGATTGGATGCTTTGGATAATGGTTATCTATTTTTCCTGAAAAGGAGGTAACTAAAACTGCCCAATCATTAGATGTGGCTGCCAAGGTTTGAACCTGTGCAGCGGTATAAGGTACAATTAAAAGATATGGACTTTGCCCAAAGTGGGTGATTGCTGCTTTTAGGCCTTTAAGGGCAAGCTGTGCAATTGCATCAGGATACCAATCTATTATTTTAGCTGGGGATACGTTTGGATGGATCCACAACAATGGCCCATTCTGCCACAAAACTGCAGTTGGCAATTGTGCTGTCTTAAAGACACACAAACTGAAAGGCTGCGAATCCTCAATACGTTGTAATTGTGCATTCTGTAAGGCCTTTTCCACTTTTTGTAAGGCCTGGTTAGCAGCTAGAGTAAGAGTCCTAGGGGAGGAGATATGAGGATCTCCTTCTAAAATACTAAACAAAGGCCTTAACTCAGCGGAAGGAATCTTTAAAAAAGGTCTGAGCCAATTAATATCTCCCAACAGCTTTTGAAAATCATTTAAGGTATGGAGGTGATCTCTTCTTATCTCTACCTTTTGGGGCACAATCTTATCTGGGGACACCACAGAGCCCAAGAATTGTCCTGTATCAGAAATTTGGACCTTTTCTGTGGCTATCTGTAAACCCCACTGACTTAAAGTTTTAAGTAGAAAAGGATATGCCTTTTGTAGCATGGTAAGGTCTTTATGGCACAGGAGGATGTCATCCATGTAAAGGAGCAAAATTAAAGAGGGGAATTGTTCCCTCACTGGCAAAAGAGCTTCTTGTACATAAAGTTGGCACATTGTAGGACTATTGGACATTCCCTGTGGTAAGACCTTCCATTGATACCTCTTATCAGGTTCCATGTGATTAATAGAGGGGATGGTAAAGGCAAATCTGGGCCTATCCCTTGGACACAAAGGTATAGAAAAGAAACAATCTTTAATATCTATAATAATTAAATTCCAGCCACGTGGTAAGGCGGAAAGTACAGGGAGACCCCTCTGTACTGGGCCAAATAAGTTCATTTGCTCATTAATGGCTCTGAGGTCATGGAGCAGTCTCCACTTTCCTGACCTTTTCTTAATTACAAAAATTGGAGTATTCCAAGGTGAGGTAGAGGGTTCAATATGGCCTAGTTTTAATTGTTCCTCTACCAGTTGAATCACAGCTTCTAGTTTTTCAGAGGATAGGTGCCATTGAGGAACCCACACTGGGTCCCCTGTTTTCCATGGTATGGGTCGTGCTGCCCCAATGGCCGCTAAGGAAAACCCAGACCCTGTCTGTCTTGGTTTCCATTAGGTGAGATGGGCTCTATCCTTCCCTGTTCTTGATGTCCTAACCCTTTTCCTTCTTTATAACCCATCTTTGCCATGATATTTTTTGCTTTAGTTGAATACCCTCCCGATGGGGCGTTTTCATTGGACAAAATAAGGCCCAAATGCTGCATAATATCCCTTCCCCAGAGGTTAACCGGGAGTGGGAGCACATAAGGTATGAATTTCCCTTGCTGTCCTTCAGAGGATTCCCACGTCAAGGCAACGGAGCTTATAGTGGGACATGATTGATATCCTAGGCCCTGTAATGAATGAGATGACTCTGTGGTGGGCCATGCTTTGGGCCACCAATGTGTAGAGATTATACTTTTATCTGCTCCGGTATCAAGGATGCCTTCAAACTCTTTTCCGTTAATCTTAAGGCGGAGCTTAGGTCTATCATTTAAAGATACAACCAAATAGGCAGAATCATTTCCTGAGGAGCCCATTTTCTTTATCTCAGGTCCTGCAGATTTCTCCCTGGTATTATCAGGGAGGAGCAGCAGCTGAGCTATCCTATCTCCTTTACTAATAGAAAAAACGCCCTTAGGGCTTGAGCACAGGACCTGTATTTCAGGGGAATGTTGACAATCCATAACTCCAGGGTGGACTACTAAGCCCTGCAAGGTGAGTGAACCCCGGCCGAGAATAAGGCCCATGGTTCCCGGGGGCAAGGATGGTATAGGCTCCACTGGCACCGGCTGAATACTCATTTGAGGCATTAATAGGAAGTCGGAGGCGGCACGCAGGTCCACCCTTGTGGGTCTTCCTGGGTCGCCTCTCTGACTGCTTCCTGGGTCCTGACAAACCGGTTCCCATATCTTTGAGGGCCCTGGGACCGAGGGCCCGATGACCCGTTTTTTGGCACATAAGCTGATTGACTATCAGGTGGGGGAAGGACTCTGCCCTTTATATCCCTCACAGAGCGACACTGGTCAGCTCTATGATAACCCTTGCCACACTTAGAGCAAAGAGTGAGAGTCCCTCCCTGTTTATCTGGAGCTCTGCAATCTTTCTTAAAATGCCCAGGCTTTCCGCAATTAAAACATGTCCTCTGATCATTTCTGCTCATGGAGCGGTTCTGAGATTGGAGGATGGCGGCCGCTAAGCCTGCATTGGTGAGAGGTCCCCCAAGCTCTCGACAGACCCTGAGCCAGTCTTGTAAGCCTTTGTTCTTTCTTGGGGCTATGGCCGCTCGGCACTCCTTTGTGGCTTGCTCATAGATTAGCTGTTCTATCAGAGGCGCAGCTTGCTCTGACTCTCCAAAAATACGCTCTGCTGCCTCTGTCATTCTGGCCACAAAATCTGAGAAGGATTCCTGAGGTCCCTGGATTATCTTTGTTAACTGACCAGTGGTTTCACCTGCTCGAGAGAGCGCCTTCCAGGCCCTAATAGCCGTGGAAGAAATCTGGGCATAGGCTCCCCAATGGTAGTTTGTCTGATCAGCAGAATAAGCTCCCTGACCCGTTAACAAGTCAAAAGTCCAATCTCTCTGCTCTGGAGTCAAAGCAGCTGCGTTTGCTCGGGCCTGCGCTTGTGCAGCTTCGTGCCAAAGCGCTCTCCATTCCATATATTTGCCCATACTAGGGAGAGCGGCTTTTACAACCGTTTGCCAGTCAGCAGGAGTTAGTGCCATGCCGGCGAGCCTGTCTAACTGCACCAAGGTAAAATTAGCATTGGTTCCGTATTTACGAACCGACTCGGCAATTTCTTTAATTTGTAAGTATTCTACCGGAGCGTGGACACGCCCACCCTCGGCTCCTTCAAAGACCGGAAATGCCTGTTGTATTTTCCTTTGTTCCTCTCTGGGAATGAATGAGTCTGCGCACTGCCTCTCTGCGCACTGCCTCTCTGCGCATTGCTGACGCACTACGCAGGGCGGGGACTCCGCATAGGGCGGACCTTGAAGCCGACTGCCCTGAGGCCAATCAGCAAACTGGCCTTCGCCAGCCGCTTTTTGCTTTTTTCTTGACCAATTAGCTGGCTGGTAATGGGCTGCTTCTTCCTCCCAGTCTGTTTCCTCAGAGGAGGATTCTTCATCTGCTTCAGAACTACTAAGAGCTGGCTCCCCGAGCCCATCCAGCGATGAGCACAGGCTCCTTTTCCTAGAGACCTCCGCTAATTGATCTTTCTTCTTTTCCCTTTTTCCTCTTTTTCTTCTAATCTCTCTCCAGGTATTCCTACCTAACCTTAACTTTTCCTCGGGTTCAAGACCCTTGGAAAGGCCTGTATACTTATTTTGTGTACCATATTTTCTCTTTGCTCCTACTCTCTCTCCCCGCTTTACTTCTGATAGCTTGTCCTGAATTTCATCTAGAATCCTCCCTATCTTAACCACTTGATAACATGTGAAAAGGAACAAAAGGGCTCCTAACACCAGAAAAAATTCAAGGCCAAACATATTCCACTTTACTTCTGATAGACTGTCTTGAATTTCGTTAGAAAGTTCAAGATCAGACTTACCTCGTAAAGCTGTACTCACTGGTACTCTCGTTCCCCAGCTGAAAAGTTCTGAATTCATACAGTTGAATCCTTCTTAACAGTCTGCTTTACGGGAACCTTTATTACCGCGACCCGCAGTTCTGGTTCTGGAATGAGGGATCTTCCTTGCGCCAGTCCCGAGTTTTTTCTCGTCCCGGAATTCGGCACCAATTGTTATTAGACGCGTTCTCACGACCGGCCAGGAAGAACACCACAGACCAGAATCTTCTGCGGCAAAACTTTATTGCTTACATCTTCAGGAGCCAGAGTGCAAGAAGCAAGAGAGCAAGAAGCAAGAGAGAGAGAAAACGAAACCCCGTCCCTCTTAAGGAGCATTCTCCTTCGCCTCGGACGTGTCACTCCCTGATTGGCTGCAGCCCATCGGCCGAGTTGACGTCACGGGGAAGGCAGAGCACAAGTAGTCATAAGATACCCTTGGCACATGCGCAGATTATTTGTTTACCACTTAGAACACAGCTGTCAGCGCCATCTTGTAACGGCGAATGTGGGCGCGGCTCCCAACAAAGAGGGAAAATATCAGGGCACAGTCACAATCAAAAGCAAAAGTCAATCTCTAACCATCCAATGTCTGGGATCCAACTCACAATCTTCTGGGCTCCTCCAAGGGCTTGGGTCACTTCTCCAGCCATGCCCTTTGTAGCACACACGTCGTCCTCTAGGCTCCAAATGCCTGGACTCCACTGCTGCTGCTGCTCTTGGTGGTCATCTCATGGTACTGGCATCTCCAAAACACTGCATGACCCCTTCAGTCCTGGGCCGTCAATTGCAACTGAGGCTGCACCTTCACCAATGCTTTCCATGGCCTCTCACAGTGCCAAGCCTCAGCTGCTCTGCGTGACCCCTTCATGCCTTCAAAACCAGTACCACCTGGGTGACCCTTACACATTACCAAGTCCCACTGCAGCAGGAGTACAACCTTGGCTATCTCTGGAACACAGCCTCTTTGTGCTTTCAGAAAACACTTCCCAGAAGATGTCAGCTCAATGATGCTGGTCTCTTCTTAATCACCGCTAATTTCTTAGCTCCAGCTAACCAGCATCAATAGTCCCAGTAATGCAAAGTTTTTGCTTTGGTAGTTCTGGTATCTTGTTAATCACAGCTGATTCTTCAGCCCCAGCTAACCAGAACTACAGAATCTTCACAATCAACACAGCAATGGCCCTGAAAATAGTCTTTAATTTTCCCTCTGAAATTTCACAAACCAGACCTCCATCTTCTGCAGTGTTCTCAATATTATCTTCAAAGCTCCTATACAACATCCGACAGAGCTCTTAACAACGGATGGATCTTCAAGCCCAAAGTTCCAAAGTCCTTCCACAGTCCTCCCCAAAACATGGTCAGGTTGTCACAGGAATACCCCACTCCTGGTACCAATTTGTCTTAGTCAGGGTTTCTATTCCTGCACAAACATCATGACCAAGAAGCAAGTTGGGGAGGAAAGGGTTTATTTGGCTTACACTTCCATACTGCTGTTCATCACCAAGGAAGTCAGGACTGGAACTCGAGCAGGTCAGGAAGCAGGAGCTGATTCAGAGGCCATGGAGGGATGTTCTGTACTGGCTTGCCCCTCCTGGCTTGCTCAGCCTGCTCTCTTATAGAACCCAAGACTACCAGCCCAGAGATGGTCCCACCCACAAGGGGCCTTTCCCCCTTGATCACTAATTGAGAAAATGCCTTACAGTTGGATCTCATGGAGGCATTTCCTCAACTGAAGCTCCTTTCTCTGTGATAACCCCAGCTGTGTCAAGTTGACACAAAACTAGCCAGTACATCTCTGTACCCTATTTTTAATAGGATTATTTGGTTCTCTGGCATCTAACTTCTTGAGTTCTTTGTATACATTGGATATTAGCCCTCTATCAGATGTAAGGTTGGTAAACATCTTTTGCCAATCTGTTGGTTGATGTTTTGTCCTATTGACAGCCTTTGCCTTACAGAAGCTTTGCAATTTTATTATGTCCCATTTGTTGATTCTTGATCTTAGACCTTAAGCCATTGGTGTTCTGTTCAGGAACTTTTCCTCTGTGCCCATGTATTCAAAGCTCCTCACCACTTTCTCTTCTATTAGTTTTAGTGTATCTGGTTTTATATGGGAGTCCTTGCTCTCTTGGACTTGAGCATCCTACAGAGAGATAAGAATGGATCAATTTGCTTTCTTCTACATGTTGACTGCCCTTTGAACCAGCACCAATTTTTAAAAATGCTGTCTTTTTTTTCCACTGGATGATTTTAGCTCCTTTGTTGAAGATCAAGTGACCATATGTATGTAGGTTCATTTCTAGGTCTTTAATTCTATTCCATTGATCTTCCTGTCTGTCTCTGTGTAAGTGTGGAGGCATCTTTGGTGGAGTGAATTTTCTTCTTCCACATATATATCATGGATATAACTCAGGTTGTCAGGCTAACATTGCAAGCCATTTTAGCTGATGAGCCATCTTAATAGCTCCTAAATTTTAAAAAAAAGTGCTGAATTGTTCCTGTTCTAAATAACATCTACTCTTATAAGAATATATTAATCCTTTTAAATATGTCAGAAAACATTTTGCCACATAAGTTTAACATGGTATATAGTGTATCATCAGAATATACTTTTTTGTCTATTTGACAAAAATATTTTTATGTTAGTATTTTATAAACATTTATGTCAGAATTATCTATTAGTCTTGGTTTATTGTTGTGCTGTCATATAGCTTTTGTCAGAAGTATTCATTATTTTTCAGTATGTATTTTATTGTTGTGCTTATTTGCAGTTTTATTTATTCTCTATGTATAATTTTTAAATTTTGCTTTGCAAGACTTCATATAATTTTTACTTTCTTTCTTTCCTTCTAAAATTCCTCAAAGATCCTCCCAATATCTGTATCTTCTGCATAAACAGCTAAGTCTAGAAAGGAGGAATTTGATGAAGAAATCTCAAGAATCCTCACTTGAGGGATGAACAAGTCAGTAATCTATGAGGTATATCAGAATGTCATTAGTTTTAATTTTATTAATAGGTCATTAAGCAGGACCCTAGAATAGCTATAATAAATCAAGGGAAAATAAAGTAAGGAATAACAATTCCTTAGAATAATGGTCATAGCTTTTACTCTAGGACTGTGCTCTATATAGTCCAGGGTTCTTGGCCATGTTAACAGTGTCACCTCTTGATTCTATCTCATTGGGTAGGCCTCAAATTCAATCAGAAAATGGTATGTTACTCTCATAACATTTGTGCCACTATTGCAAGGGTATACGTGTCATGGAGGTCACTGTTGTAGGTTGCAGGATTTGTATCTGGGAGATATTGAGGATTACCTTTCCTTTTTGGTAGTGTAGAGTTCTATCCAGTTCATTCTATGATGTTCATTCAGTAGGGATGAAGCTTCTATTTAGGCAATAGCTTGATTTTTCCATATTCAAAGACATAAGCATTGTCAACAACAGGGCTATCCTGTCATGTTATGGAGAGTCACCAAGGCCTTGGAAACAGCCTGGCATATTTGGGGGTTAATTAATGTCCTTTTGGATGTTATTGGTTGGGGTTTTATTGCTGTGAAGAGACCTCATAACTAAGGCAACTCTTATAAAGGACAAACATTTAATTGAGTCTAGGTTATAGTATTAGAGGTTTAGCCCACTATCTTCATGTATACTGTATTCCAAAATCAACATTTCTTTGTAGTCGTGAAAATCCACTAGCTCTTACACCCTTTCCTCTTCCTCTTGCACAATGATTTCTGAGCCTTGGCAGGGGTGTCTTTTTTCTATGCTCTCATCAGTGTTAAGCATTCTATAGTCTTTTATTTTCTGCCTGTTGTTTAGTTGTGAAACTTTGTATTAATCATCATCATTATTTGCATTTTCTGATGAATGATGGTGTCCAACATATTATTTGACATATATTGTTTTATTTTGTGTAGAGGCAGGTTCACATGATCGAGTGTGAGAGTGGAGGTCAGTGAATTAGTTCTCTCCTACTATTGTTTGTTTCTGGGGATCAAACTGTGTTCATCGGGTTTGGTGACAATCACCTTTAACCAGTGACACATCTCATCATCCATTAACTGTATTCTTACAGCTTTATTTGCTGCCTGTACCTTCTCTTAAAGCAACATTTCATTTCTTCTGTCCCTCTTCTTTGAATTATTATTATTATTATTATTATTATTATTATTATTATTATTACTGATAAACACATGATTCAGAACCTTTCGTATTTACTTGTCATATATCTTTTTAGATGAAGTGTTTCTTTGGAGGTTTTGTCCATTTTGAAATAAGCCCCTGCTTAATTTACCTTTCTATTCTTATATTAAGATACTGTGGCCAAGGGAACTTATATAAAGCAGAGTATATTTGGAGCTTATGGTTATAGGTGGTTAGAGTGCATGCATATCATTGAAGAGGATCAGGCATCAGGCCAACAGCCTTGGCCCTGGAACAGTAGCTGTGTGCTTCTTTCTTCAGATATAAGCATGAAGGAGAGAGACACACACACTGGGAATAAATGGACTTTGAATCCTTAAAGCCTGTTTCAGTGACACACCTCTTTCAACAAGGCCACACCTCCAAATCCTTCTCAATCACTTCCTTCAACTGGCAATCAAGTATATAAATATATAAGGGTTTTTTTGTTTTTGTTTTGTTGGTTTTTTTGGTGGGGGAGGGGAATGGGCTATGCTTACTCAAACCAGCACAGCTCCATTGTGTGGCTTAAGACTTGCAGAGCCAAAGTTCGGAGCTGAGACAGAGGAGGGACCATCCAGAGACTGCCCCACCCGGGGATCCATCCCATATACAACCTCCAAACCCAGACACTATTGCATATGCCAGAAAGATTTTGCTGACAGGACCCTGGCATAGCTATCTCTTGTGAGGCTATGGGAATGCTTGGCAAATACAGAAGTGGATGCTCACAGACATTGGATGGAACACAGGGCCCCTAATGAAGGAGCTAGAGAAAGTACCCAAGGATCTAAAGGGATCTTTAACCCTATAGGAGGATCAACAACATGAACTAACCAGTACCCCCCAGAGCTTGTGTCTCTAGTTGCATATGTAGCAGAGGGTGACCTAGTTGGCCATCAATGAATGGGAGGAGAGGCCCTTGGTATTGGGAAGATCATATGCCCCAGGGGAATGTTAGGGCCAAGAAGTGGGAGTGGGTGGATTTGGGAGCAGGGGGGAGGGAGGATATAGGGGGTTTTGGGGATAGCCTTTGAAATGTAAATGAAGAAAAGATCTAATAAAAAATGCCTTGATAAAAAAAACTTTTTTGGTATGCTTTGCAGATTGTGCTCAGGTGAATCTTTTTCAGATTAGACTCTTGAATTATTTTTCTTAAATATCTTCTTGGAGTTTATGTTTCACACTTGGTTCTGTGATATTTAGAGTAATATTTGTGGTGCACAGAAGATACACAGTTCAGTTCTTTTTTGTTTTAAGGGATGTTTATTATTTCATTGCTTTTCCTTCCTTTCCAAGGATAAAGTGACCACATATATGTTAACCTATCATGGGCCCTTCTATTCTCTTCCATTGACCTATGTAGGCATCTATTACTTTTTCTCCAAATACGGTGTTGTGATGACTGTAGCTTTGTTGGTAGTCTTGACTCTTAGTAGTTTTTGTCCTCTAACATCATTCTACAACATTACATAGGCTAGTCTTCATTCTTTTTTTAGTAATTTCCATAAATGCTAGAATTCTTTTGTATTGACAAAATAAATTAGAATTTTGATTGAGATCACATTAAATTATAGTGTATGTTGGGAAAATTGTCATCCTGACAATCTCATGTCTTCTTATTTATGAATCTGTTATAGTTTTCCATTTATATTCTCGTGATGTATCAGGGTTTTATAGTGTTCATTTGTTCTCACACCTATTTTTATTAGATTTACACTGAGGCATATTATTTTTGGCAGGTAAATTAAAATCATATGTAAATAGTGCTTATAATGTAAAAAGTCTACTAATTAATTACTGCTATATAGAAAAACAATAGACATCCATGTAATAACCTTTAGTCTTTTGTCAACCTCACTGAAGTTCTTTGTTTATTAGTTCCAGGAACCAATTGATTGCCAGTTCTTTTACTTTTTCTTTCTCATTATTTTCATGGTAATCTTGTCATGGGTAAAAAATGGCAGTTTTATTGCTTTCTTCGCTGTCAGTATGGCTTCTATTTACTTTCTTATGTTACTGAATTAGCTAGTTCTTCTAATACATTGTTGGGCAGTTAAGATAATTGTAAGCATCTTTACTTCTCATGTTTTCTGTGAGACTGTTTCTGGTTGAATATGTTGTTAAGTAGGGCCGTGGGGTACTATTTTACCATCTTAACCTAAAACATTCCTGATTCATTACGTGACTCTGATTAGTTAAGATCTGGACACTGCCTTTGTTAAGCTATGTGTACCTCAATATCCTTTGACTCTTTCATCTTTATTGGATTTGACTGACTCACTCAAGCTAACAAGAGCGGGACTTCATTGCTGTAAGGCATAGCTGAGGAAGAAAATTTCTCACCAAATCTCTGTTGACACTAAAGAGGAAACTTCCTCACAGCGTTCAGCTGGATGACAAAAGGATCTCTAGGTCTCAACTACAGGAGCCTCTCTTATTGCTCCTTTGGTGGTGATCCACGGCATCTGAGAAGAAATTTGCTATTCCTTAAAACACTGTGCTTCTTTGGCCTTTCTGAAACCAGTCAGTGCTGTGGACTTGGATACATCATTACTTCCATGATAGGATGTAGGTCTAGATGCTGCTTAGGCTGTGCTGGAGTTCAATTTATTTGGAAGAAAAGTTATTGTCTAAATGTTTGCTTGGCTCATTTGCTTCTTCCCTTGTCTTATTGCAGCCCTTCATCCCTACCACCGGTGTGTGTATGTCTGTGTGTGTGTGTGTGTGTGTGTGTGTGTGTGTGTGTGTATGTATGTGTGTGTGTGCATGTGTGTGTGTGTGTGCATGCATTGATGCTTTTGTGTGTGTGTGTGTGTACAGGCCTCTTACTATTTGATATCCAATGTTTATAAAATACTGTTATCTCAATTTGGCTTGTTTCTGCATGAATGCCTTTAAGTATGCAGGTACACAAGTTGTTAAATCTCAAAACCTGTAGAGAGAGAACAGTTCCACAGATTTTGAGACAAATTTGAAGCAAACATTCATTAACTACTTGCCAGGTTGATGGACTGGCCAGGTCCGTTCCAGCTTTCCCAGGAAATGACAATGGATAAATCACATTTTGCAGAGGCAAATAAAGGCAAATCCATATGGGTCACTGTATTTCCCATCAGGTCCAATCAGGGACAAGCCTGTATCCTGAGGGACTTCTTGTCTGCATACCTCCTGCATACCTTCTGCCTACATCCAATCAGGAGCAAGTGTTCATCCTGACACAGTCCCCGCTCATGTAGCTCCTGCCTACAGAGGACCACTCATGCACATCTTCTGAAGTAGAGTTAAACAAACTTGTTTAGAGGAGCAACCATATGTGGCTTGTTATCTCCTATAAACAAGAGCTTTTCAGGAAGTGTCTGTCCTTGGGCAAGGAACTTACAGGTTAGAGGCATTTTGTTTCCCCTATCTCTTAGGCAATGTCATTAAAACTTAAAAGGTAACTTTGGCTCTCACAATGTGAGTCGAGATAAGAGGATGAATTTAGGTATTATTCCCACAGGAATTACCTCCCCTCATCCCACCCCAACAGGCACACTCCAGATTTTCTGCCTGGAAGTCACTGAGTAGGTAGGGTGGCCAGCCAAAGAATTCCCCAGGGATCTGCCTATCTCTGCTGCCCTGGAGCAGGGATTACAAATGAACAAATTCGGCCTATATTTAAATTTAAGTTTAAGTGAGAAGATAAGTTCGGTAGTTCATATTATAAATTTTCCAGCAGTATAAATCCTATTGTATTTTTCATAGAAATAGTCTCTGGCATACATGCTCTTTCTGAAGGTTGCTAGCATTTGCAGCTCCAAAGCATTTATGTTATATGCAGGACAAAAGGAAACCCCTGAACTCAACATCACCATATAATTTCTTCAGTCATTAATTCCCTAGCCAGTCTGCCTTCCCCTTCTACTTCTAACCTCTTCTTGTATGGATTGTGTTTGCAGTGTGGGTTGTTCTTGTTCTCTTTAGCAAAAAGAATGGGAAAAAGTATTTCACCATCTTCTTGGGAATGGAAACTCAATCTCTCTTTGAACTATGTTTAAAATAATGTGCTTTTATTAAGGAGATGTTTGCATAGTCTTCATATCATTGTTCCAGCACAGAAATGATATATTACAGCAACCTTTTTTTTTCATGTGCTCCTGTTTTATGTTCCTAAACTCTTCTTGGGTTTTGTTCTCGAGCTTGATTGAGTTAACTGAAAATTTGTTTGAGATTTAGATCCTGCTCCTGAGATTTATGAGGTAGAACTTGAACCGTGGTCATTTTGTCACTAATCCTTTTTTTTTCCCCCTGCTAAGAGAACAAGATCTTTCCAAGGACTCTACCCACTGTCCTATGAATTAGAAGTTTTCCATTCTGGCTGAGGAACCTGTCTATTCCTGTTCCTGTGTGCTCTGAGTAATGTTTCCTCTAATCCTTGTGGGTAGCTCCTTCCTGGATTTGGGTCATTTCCTTATACACATGTGGCTCTGTACTTTGCTGAATTCTTCAATGGCCTTGCTGCTGTCTGCTGGGTTTCTCAGTTTGTATAACTCTTTGCTAGCCAGCACACTGGCCTGTGCATTCTGACCTCTTTGGTCTGGCAACCAGTTCCATGTCCTTCAACTCTGTAAATCGGTTGAGCTGCATCTGGAATCTCCCTGTGTCAGGGCTTCATAGACAACAGACACAATTCTAGGCTTGCATCAATAACTCCCTGCTCTGAGAAATCACTATCTTTGTTGCTTGTAGCCAGTGTCTTCTTCCCAATTGTTGTTAGATATTTGTGTAGACAAAAATGTCTAAATATTTTGAAGTATAGTTTAGAACTTAGGTTCTTAAGCTCAAATTATAGATGTGAAAATCTTTACTAAATGATCTGGAACACATGCATTTTCAACTTTAATTTTTAATTGTTAAATACATAAAAGATTTTCAGTCGGGCAGCAGTGGCGCACGCCTTTAATCCCAGCACTTAGGAGGCAGAGGCAGGCAAATTTCTGAGTTCAAGGCCAGCCTGGTCTACAGAGTGAGTTCCAGGACAGCCAGGGCTACACAGAGAAACCCTGTCTAAAACAAAACAAAACAAAAACAAACAAAAAAGATTCTCAGTGGTGTTTTTTTTTTTTCATAATATACAAGAGACCATGAAATAGCCAGCGTAGAAGACAGTGAGAATCGTAGAAGACAGTGAGAATAAAATTAGCAGTGAGTGTTGTTACACATTTAACTTTTGTTCATAGCGTATCACACAGACTGACCTTCCTGTGCTACTGCTTTTTTTGGTTGTTGTCTTTGCGAGAGGGTTTCAAACTTGTCGTGAACTCACTATGTTTCTCAGGCTAGCCTTCAAATCAAGATCCTCTTGCCTCAGCATCCCTATCTCCTGTATTTGTTCCATATCTGGAAGAGCTACTGTCGGGTAGGTCTGATATTTTTTATCAAGAGAAGGATCTGCGGCTGATGTTAAGTAGGGAGAACCCAGTGAAGCTGACTTTGGTGATGAGGGGCATGAGGTCATCCTGAGGAAGTAAAGGTTCCCCAAAGATGAAACACTTCTGTGGAGAGCAGATCTACCTAAAGAACTTACAGCATGCCAGGGAGCTGCTGGGTTAAAACACTTAAGATTTTTTTTTCAAATGATGCTATACACCACCTTTTAGAATTTTATAGAACTTACCTTACTTCCATATGGTATAAATTTGAGAAAGATGAGAGTTGTGATCCTGGCTTGTAGATACAGAAAGGTTTTTTTGTTTCCCTGTGACAGGGACAGTGAGTATGGAGACAGCTGATATGTGATTAATCATTATGAGTTTTGGAAAAGTAAAATTAGATTTCCCATTTGAACTTTAGGAAAAAGTTATCTCATGAATGACAGGTAGGTTGGAAAAAGGCATTATCAAACAGAAAGTCTGACAGTGTGGACCCGTGGTTGGTGAATAGTTGGAACACACTGAACTTTTTGTAAATTAAATGAGTAACTTTTTTTTTTTTTCTAAAATTCCAGAAACATTGAACCATGGAAAGTTTCACTTGTTTCACTGAGTTGAAGTCAAAGGTCTTTCCTCTTTACCAAGTCCAGCTAATGCAGAAAAATGCAATCTAACCAAAGGGTAATTATTTCAAGTATAATAACCGTATCTCAGTAAGAGGCGCTGAGGAGAAACTATTTGAGAAGGTTATTTGTAAAGGCACATTTCCAAATGTAAACTTGGGCAGAATAAATGCATCAGTAGTAAAAAACAAATAGCAGTGGTATTTATTATTTTCTTGTTTTCTGTTCACATATCTCTTTTGGGCATACATAAAAATTTAAGTATACTGTTTATAGTTGATATAATTCAGAAGTATAATATGTATCAATAAAATAAGCAATGACAGAGTAATAGGACTGGAGATATCTCTCCAACAATTAAGAACACTTGCTACTTTGGCAAGGAAATTTAATCCAATTCCCAGCACCCGCAGTGGGTAATTGACAACAGCATATAACTCCAACTCTGTGTGATCTGACACTCTCATCTGGCCTACAAGGGCACTCTTACATATACATACTTAGCCACACAGAGGCATATACAGTCCCACACATATACATAATTAAAAAGACAATAAATTTTTAAATAAATAAAGTCTTATCAGTTTTGACACCATATAGGCAACACACAAGCATATTGTTTAGAAAATCATATCTGAGTTTGAATAGCTACCTCAAAGAATACTGATCAATGCCATACTTTGTTTATTTTTAATAATTTAATTACAATGAGGATATGAAAACAGTATGTGTTAAAAGAGTTCAATATAATATTTGCAAGGATACATAGAGCATCTCACCAAGCTAATGTAATCACTCCTCTTCCAACACACACCCCTCCCATAAGCTACTATTAGTCATAATTCTTCATTCTTATCAGTGTTTCTGCTCCCAGTGTGAGAGAAAATCTGAGAGTGTATATATGCCTCTGGTTTGTATCATTAAATATTTTAGCCCCTAGGTATACCCACTGTGCTATAAATGATCAGATTTCATTTTTTTTGCCTGCATAATAAACAATTATGGATGCCTACATGTATATGCATGCATCCATACTCATATATTGAATTTTCCTGTTGGGAGCCGCCCCCACATTCGCCGTTACAAGATGGCGCTGACATCCTGTGTTCTAAGTGGTAAACAAATAATCTGCGCATGTGCCAAGGGTATCTTATGACTACTTGTGCTCTGCCTTCCCCGTGACGTCAACTCGGCCGATGGGCTGCAGCCAATCAAGGAGTGACACGTCCGAGGCGAAGGAGAATGCTCCTTAAGAGGGACGGGGTTTTCGTTTTTTTCTCTCTCTTGTCTCTCGCTCTCTCTCTTGCTTTTTCTCTCTCTCTTGCTTCGCTCTCTTGCTTCTTGCTCTCTTTTTTCCTGAAGATGTAAGAATAAAGCTTTGCCGCAGAAGATTCTGGTCTGTGGTGTTCTTCCTGGCCGGTCGTGAGAACGCGTCTAATAACAATTGGTGCCGAATTCCGGGACGAGAAAATCCGGGACGAGAAAAAACTCCGGACTGGCGCAGGAGGGATACTTCATTCCAGAACCAGAACTGCGAATCAAGGTTATAAGGTTCCCGTAACACAGACTGTTGAGAAGGATTCAACTGCCGAATTCAGAACTCATCAGCTGGGGAACGACGGTGATAAAGGTTCCCGTAAAGCAGACTGTTGAGAAGGATTCAACTGCCGAATTCAGAACTCATCAGCTGGGGAACGACGGTGATAAAGGTTCCCGTAAAGCAGACTGTTAAGAAGGATTCAACTGTATGAATTCAGAACTTTTCAGCTGGGGAACGAGGTAAGTCTGATCTTGAACTTTCTAAGGAAATTCAGGACAGTCTATCAGAAGTAAAGTGGAAAATGTTTGGCCTTGAATTTTTTCTAGTGTTAGGAGCCCTTTTGTTCCTTTTCACATGTTATATAGTGGTTAAGGCAGGGCTGAAAATTCTAGAGGAAATTCAGGACAGTCTATCAGAAGTAAAGCGGAGAGAGAGAGTAGGAACAAGGAGAAACGGTAAGTATACAGGCCTTTCCAAGGGTCTTGAACCCGAGGAAAAGTTAAGGTTAGGTAGGAATACCTGGAGAGAGATTAGAAGAAAAAGAGGAAAAAGGGAGAAGAAAAAAGATCGATTAGCGGAGGTCTCTAGGAGATACTCGTCACTAGATGAGCTCAGGAAGCCAGCTCTTAGTAGTTCTGAAGCAGATGAAGAATCCTCCTCTGAGGAAACAGACTGGGAGGAAGAAGCAGCCCATTACCAGCCAGCTAATCGGTCAAGAAAAAAGCCAAAAGCGGCTGGCGAAGGCCAGTTTGCTAATTGGCCTCAGGGCAATCGGCTACCAGGTGCACTCCCGCCCTATGCGGAGTCCCCGCCCTGCGTAGTGCGTCAGCCCGTAGTGCGTCAGCAATGCGCAGAGAGGCAGTGCGCAGAAAGGCAGTGCGCAGACTCATTCATTCCCCGAGAGGAACAAAGGAAAATACAACAGGCATTTCCAGTCTTTGAAGGAGCCGAGGGTGGGCGTGTCCACGCTCCGGTAGAATATGTGCAGATTAAATATGGAATCAATGCTAATTTTACCTTGGTGCAGTTAGACAGGCTTGCCAGCATGGCACTAACTCCTGCCGACTGGCAAATGATTGCAAAAGCCGCTCTCCCTAGTATGGCCAAATATGTGGAATGGCGAGCTCTGTGGCAGGAGGCGGCACAGGCGCAGGCCCGAGCAAACGCTGCTGCTTTAACTCCAGAGCAGAGAGATTGGACTTTTGACTTGTTAACGGGTCAGAGAGCTTATTCTGCTAAACCTGATAAGAGGTATCAATGGAAGGTCTTACCACAGGGGATGTCCAATAGTCCTACAATGTGCCAGCTTTATGTGCAAAAAGCTCTTTTGCCAATGAGGGAACAATTCCCCTCTTTAATTTTGCTCCTTTACATGGATGACATCCTCCTGTGCCATAAAGACCTTACCATGCTACAAAAGGCATATCCTTTTCTACTTAAAACTTTAAGTCAGTGGGGTTTACAGATAGCCACAGAAAAGGTCCAAATTTCTGATACAGGACAATTCTTGGGCTCTGTGGTGTCCCCAGATAAGATTGTGCCCCAAAAGGTAGAGATAAGAAGAGATCACCTCCATACCTTAAATGATTTTCAAAAGCTGTTGGGAGATATTAATTGGCTTAGACCCTTTTTAAAGATTCCTTCTGCTGAATTAAGGCCTTTGTTTAGTATTTTAGAAGGAGATCCTCATATCTCCTCCCCTAGGACTCTTACTCTAGCTGCTAACCAGGCCTTACAAAAAGTGGAAAAAGCCTTACAGAATGCACAATTACAACGTATTGAGGATTCGCAGCCTTTCAGTTTGTGTGTCTTTAAGACAGCACAATTGCCAACTGCAGTTTTGTGGCAGAATGGGCCATTGTTGTGGATCCATCCAAACGTATCCCCAGCTAAAATAATAGATTGGTATCCTGATGCAATTGCACAGCTTGCCCTTAAAGGCCTAAAAGCAGCAATCACCCACTTTGGGCAAAGTCCATATCTTTTAATTGTACCTTATACCGCTGCACAGGTTCAAACCTTGGCAGCCGCATCTAATGATTGGGCAGTTTTAGTTACCTCCTTTTCAGGAAAAATAGATAACCATTATCCAAAACATCCAATCTTACAGTTTGCCCAAAATCAATCTGTTGTGTTTCCACAAATAACAGTAAGAAACCCACTTAAAAATGGGATTGTGGTATATACTGATGGATCAAAAACTGGCATAGGTGCCTATGTGGCTAATGGTAAAGTGGTATCCAAACAATATAATGAAAATTCACCTCAAGTGGTAGAATGTTTAGTGGTCTTAGAAGTTTTAAAAACCTTTTTAAAACCCCTTAATATTGTGTCAGATTCCTATTATGTGGTTAATGCAGTAAATCTTTTAGAAGTGGCTGGAGTGATTAAGCCTTCCAGTAGAGTTGCCAATATTTTTCAGCAGATACAATTAGTTTTGTTATCTAGAAGATCTCCTGTTTATATTACTCATGTTAGAGCCCATTCAGGCCTACCTGGCCCCATGGCTCTGGGAAATGATTTGGCAGATAAGGCCACTAAAGTGGTGGCTGCTGCCCTATCATCCCCGGTAGAGGCTGCAAGAAATTTTCATAACAATTTTCATGTGACGGCTGAAACATTACGCAGTCGTTTCTCCTTGACAAGAAAAGAAGCCCGTGACATTGTTACTCAATGTCAAAGCTGCTGTGAGTTCTTGCCAGTTCCTCATGTGGGAATTAACCCACGCGGTATTCGACCTCTACAGGTCTGGCAAATGGATGTTACACATGTTTCTTCCTTTGGAAAACTTCAATATCTCCATGTGTCCATTGACACATGTTCTGGCATCATGTTTGCTTCTCCGTTAACCGGAGAAAAAGCCTCACATGTGATTCAACATTGTCTTGAGGCATGGAGTGCTTGGGGGAAACCCAGACTCCTTAAGACTGATAATGGACCAGCTTATACGTCTCAAAAATTCCAACAGTTCTGCCGTCAGATGGACGTGACCCACCTGACTGGACTTCCATACAACCCTCAAGGTCAGGGTATTGTTGAGCGTGCGCATCGCACCCTCAAAGCCTATCTTATAAAACAGAAGAGGGGAACTTTTGAGGAGACTGTACCCCGAGCACCAAGAGTGTCGGTGTCTTTGGCACTCTTTACACTCAATTTTTTAAATATTGATGTTCATGGCCATACTGCGGCTGAACGTCATTGTTCAGAGCCAGATAGGCCCAATGAGATGGTTAAATGGAAAAATGTCCTTGATAATAAATGGTATGGCCCGGATCCTATCTTGATAAGATCCAGGGGAGCTATCTGTGTTTTCCCACAGAATGAAGACAACCCATTTTGGGTACCAGAAAGACTCACCCGAAAAATCCAGACTGACCAAGGGAATACTAATGTCCCTCGTCTTGGTGATGTCCAGGGCGTCAATAATAAAGAGAGAGCAGCGTTGGGGGATAATGTCGACATTTCCACTCCCAATGACGGTGATGTATAATGCTCAAGTATTCTCCTGCTTTTTTACCACTAACTAGGAACTGGGTTTGGCCTTAATTCAGACAGCCTTGGCTCTGTCTGGACAGGTCCAGATGACTGACACCATTAACACTTTGTCAGCCTCAGTGACTACAGTCATAGATGAACAGGCCTCAGCTAATGTCAAGATACAGAGAGGTCTCATGCTGGTTAATCAACTCATAGATCTTGTCCAGATACAACTAGATGTATTATGACAAATAACTCAGCAGGGATGTGAACAAAAGTTTCCGGGATTGTGTGTTATTTCCATTCAGTATGTTAAATTTACTAGGGCAGCTAATTTGTCAAAAAGTCTTTTTCAGTATATGTTACAGAATTGGATGGCTGAATTTGAACAGACCCTTCGAGGCTTGCCATCATTCAGGTCAACTCCACGCGCTTGGACCTGTCCCTGACCAAAGGATTACCCAATTGGATCTCCTCAGCATTTTCTTTCTTTAAAAAATGGGTGGGATTAATATTATTTGGAGATACACTTTGCTGTGGATTAGTGTTGCTTCTTTGATTGGTCTGTAAGCTTAAGGCCTAAACTAGGAGAGACAAGGTGGTTATTGCCCAGGCGCTTGCAGGACTAGAACATGGAGCTCCCCCTGATATATGGTTATCTATGCTTAGGCAATAGGTCGCTGGCCACTCAGCTCTTATATCCCATGAGGCTAGACTCATTGCACGGGATAGAGTGAGTGTGCTTCAGCAGCCCGAGAGAGTTGCAAGGCTAAGCACTGCAATGGAAAGGCTCTGCGGCATATATGAGCCTATTCTAGGGAGACATGTCATCTTTCATGAAGGTTCAGTGTCCTAGTTCCCTTCCCCCAGGTAAAACGACACGGGAGCAGGTCAGGGTTGCTCTGGGTAAAAGCCTGTAAGCCTAAGAGCTAATCCTGTACATGGCTCCTTTACCTACACACTGGGGATTTGACCTCTATCTCCACTCTCATTAATATGGGTGGCCTATTTGCTCTTATTAAAAGAAAAAGGGGGAGATGTTGGGAGCCGCCCCCACATTCGCCGTTACAAGATGGCGCTGACATCCTGTGTTCTAAGTGGTAAACAAATAATCTGCGCATGTGCCAAGGGTATCTTATGACTACTTGTGCTCTGCCTTCCCCGTGACGTCAACTCGGCCGATGGGCTGCAGCCAATCAAGGAGTGACACGTCCGAGGCGAAGGAGAATGCTCCTTAAGAGGGACGGGGTTTTCGTTTTTTTCTCTCTCTTGTCTCTCGCTCTCTCTCTTGCTTTTTCTCTCTCTCTTGCTTCGCTCTCTTGCTTCTTGCTCTCTTTTTTCCTGAAGATGTAAGAATAAAGCTTTGCCGCAGAAGATTCTGGTCTGTGGTGTTCTTCCTGGCCGGTCGTGAGAACGCGTCTAATAACATTTTCCTTACCTGGTTATCTGGTATTGGCATCTGGCCCATGAGTGCACTGATTTCTCACAGCACTCCATATTATATATTAGCTATAATCTTACATTGATAATATATTTCTATTGAAAGACTGAAATACACTTCTGTTCTGATTCTCCTATGTGCACTGCTGTTAAGAAGGGTGTGAGCGTGTCTACTATGCTTATTTAATTTTTTTTATTTATGCTCAGTAGTGGGATAGTAACAATATAATCTTTTAAGTTAGAATGACTATTACTAAAGCAAGGAAGTAAGCAATTAATCAAACAGAACACCCCATGCAAAAAATGTAACCAACATGAGTTAAGAAATAGAGAAAGAGACTTATATTTTGTTAGTGGGCATTGAAATTAGTATTACCCTTCTGGAAAACAGCATGAATATCCATCAAGAAACTGAAAAAAGAAGACTCTTTAAATTTTTAACAGTTGCTAAATTTTGAGTTACAAGTTAAATCTAAACATAACCTTGCTTCTTTAGTATATTTTCTATTTCAATTTTCTATTTCAATCTAAGAACAGCATTTTTAAAAATCTTTCTTTAGATATAAATAAGGAGGTTCAGAAAATAAAAAGGCCTATTCCAATTACATAGCGATGAAACAACCATCCTAAACTATATTTTAATTTTGTTCATAGGTCATTTAGTCTTTTTGGCCCTATACTTAATTCATGCACTGGGTACTTTTGAGGTAGTAATATACGATCTGAGTGCTTTTGTGGTAGTAATATTTTGAACATTTTTACTCGTAAATTGATATATAATTTTGTATTTTTGTGGACATAGTATTACTTTGTCCAATATATGTGTAGAAAGGCTAGTGATCAAATTAGGATAATTAACACCCAAACTCCAAAAATACTTACAGGATAATTAGCACCGCCAGCTCCACACATACTTGCATTTCTAATTCGTTTGAAAGCCTCAAGCTTTTCTCCTCCCCCAGTTATTTAGAAATTTATAATTAACTGCTTGAGACTATTGTTGCACTGCTGGGCCTTAAACATGAGGCTTATTTCCCAGCCTCTCAGAATTTTGATAGCCTGTGTCTGTCGTATCCCGGTTCTCCTCCCCATTCCCTTCTCCATGTTGTGGCAACTGTTCCACTCTCTTTTTCTCTCAAGTCATATTTATTTTTCCCATAAGTTATTGATAACATGTGGCATGTGTCTTTCTGTGCACAACCCACAGTAATCATGGTATGGTATTTCCTAAGATGATTATTGATTGAGGAGCAGTGTTTTTTGTTTTTTTGTTTTTTTTATAATGTAAAGTTATATGAAAAAAGTTCACTTTCAATGAAAGAAAACTAGTAAATTTGTACAGTCCCTCTGGAAGCAAATATACGCATATAGGCACAATAGAATATTTTTTCCGGCATCAAAAGAGATGAAATACTTCCATTTATATTAGCAAGCTTGGAACTGAAGAAGTTCCATTAAGTATATTGTCTAGATAGCTGGCCTAGCAAGGAACTGACAGATTTCCTATGGTACTTGGTTTCTGGCCATGCACAGTTAGATTGGGGCAGAGGGCACAGTGTTGCTAAGCTAAGTATAGCCCACTTTTGTCCATCTCTAGAACAGTGATTGTCAACCTGTGGGTTATGACCCCTTTGGTTCAAATGACCTTTTCACATGGGTCATATATCAGATATCCTGCATATCAGATATTTAAAGTATGAAATTTCATAATAGTAGCAAAATTTCTGTTATGAAGTAGCAATAGAGTAGGTTTATACTTGGGGGTTACCCTAACAGGAAGAACAATATTAAAATGTCGCAGCATTAGAAATTTTGAGAAACATTGTTCTAGAAAGTTTAGAATATGAGTCAGTGATGGTTTTCTTTTAATTGTTTTTTTAGAAGAATTTTATACTTTGATCTTCACATCTAATGCAGTCCTGTCCCTCATTTGACCCTACAAATCTGTCCATGTATCCTCTTTCAACATCACGATCCCTTCTTTTTAAAAATTATTATTAATAATTTCATTTGTTTACATCTCAAATGATATTCCACTTCCTGTTTACGCCTCAACCAACCCCCCCATTCCATATCTACCCTCAACTTTGCCTGTATGAGGGTGCTCCCCCACCCACCCTCTTTGCCCCCACTTCTTCAGCATCCCCCTACACTCGGACATCAAACCTCCCCAGGACCAAGGGTCTCCCCTCCCATTGCTGTCAGGCAAGGCTATCCTCTACTACATAGGTATCTGGAGTTATGGATCCCTCCAGGTATGCTCCTTGGTTGGTGGTCTAGTCTCTGGGCGAACTGGGCTGTTAGTCCAGCCTATGTTGTTCTTCCAGTGGGGTTGCAATTCCCCTCTGCTCCTCCAGCCCTTCTGACAGCTCCCCCACCAGGTTCCTTGAGCTCAGTCTGATGGTCCACCCATGCATTATCTCTTCTTAAAACATTCATTATATATGTCCATGCATTTATAATTTTTGATGCTGTTTACTTTTTCTCTTATATACTATGGCCATGTGGAGTTAGATTATTTTGTGGGAATTTTTCCCAGGGTAAATAATTCTCCCTTTCCCAGCCGTCACTGCCTACCTGTAGATCTTTATCGAGATTGGACCATCAGCAACTTCCCTGGTCCTCATTTGCATGTCAGCTGGAGTTGCCATTATGCTGGTCTTGCTCAATCATATTTTGAGGCACCCCAGACACATTTTCCCTGACATATGTAGGCTTTTCCAGCTCTTCACTGTCACGTGAAAACTGAGCCAGGCACTTGTTAAAGCAAGTCTTCTGATTGGTAGAAACTATACTGAGTCAGCAGGAGAAGAAAATCAAGACAGCATGCAAAGAAATAGAGACATAAGAATAAAAAGGACAATTCTGAAAAGAAATTCTGAGGCCTAAACCCTTCAAAATTACCTAAACTCTTCCCTAAAAGAATATTCACTTTTGATGACACTGCAGCTGAATCTCATGTGCTATCTATAATTTTATATTGCTGTATATATTTTTTGAAAATATAAAATTGTACTTTTGTCAGATCTCAAGGGGTTTTCCTGATTGGTAAACTGATTCTCATACAAAAGGCATAATGTTCAGTACCTCCGTTTTATTGTATTCAGCTTACACATTTTCTCTAAATTTCCTAGTCAGATGTTAAGGTGAACAATTTTCTACTAAGTTCATATTTAGAGGGTAAATATGAGAAAGGATGGATAGAATTGTTTCCTCATCTTATGGTAAAGAATCTAAAATATATGATAACATCCCCTCACAGAAGCTACATGAGAGGAATAAAATACTAATTTTGGAAGAAAACATCAATATTCACTAATGGGTATTTATAGAAATTAAAGAAACAAAGTAAATAAAATCTAGCATATATAAATCTAAGACTGAATCTTTAATGAATACATAGTTCACTCCATATATTTGGAGGTGTTGATTGGATTTATATATTTTTGAATGAGTCAGCTGACATTTTGTTTTTAACTGTTTTGATGGAGGATTCTCTAAAGTTTACAGTTTATGGTTGGTATATTTGATGATCTTTTGAATATATCTATAAGTAAAATCTGAATTTTTAAATAATGAAATCAATGTAAAATTTATTGGATATTATCTTACGTTAGCATATAGTATTGCAAATGCCTTTTAAAACTTTCCTCCTTTTAACTTCTTTTATTCAAAAAGGTATTTTCTATCTTTATTCATTTTTGTACTAATATTATATCAGTATATTTTAGATACTTAGTACACTAAATTTATTTTCAATTGATTAATATGAACTTAAAAAAAAACTGTTAATATATTGGGTAGCATGAGGTTTGCTTATAACTGTCCTAAAGATTTCTGGACTTGAAATTGTCTCATGTGTTCATTATTTCTTAGAATGACATAGAATATTTTTCTTGATTAAAAAGTAAAAAATTCCCAAAATTATTTCATCATCTAATATTTTCATGAAATTTATGGTTAAGCTTAAAAGACAATACAATTTTAACCAATTTAAAAATGGATTCTATAATTATAATTAATTTTCCTTTTAATAAGTGTTTTATAATTTAA